>NC_140080.1:86543672-86948966 GCF_964194135.1 Talpa europaea | reverse complement strand
CAACAAAAGCCAGTTATACTGAAATTTAGGAACATATGTGGCTATGTCAGTGTGTTAACATACATCAATATAACTCTGAACTTTTGCATGACTTCATCTTCCAAATTTATGCTAGCCTAGATTCACTCAGGTTTTTTAAAGCTCTCAAAGTTTCTGCCAATTCAATAAAAATGCAGGAGGGTTAATGATCATGCTTTCACTTTTACAGTATTATGAATTTCTCAAAAGCCAGGCAGAGCTATAATCATAAATTATAATAAAACTATTATAAAAAAATCCTTTAAAATGATAAAATTCACATTTTTAAAACCATATTTCAAATATCCCTCTTTCAGTTGACACAACTAACGCATTTATTTAAAACATATGCCAAAAGGAAAAAAATCCCTACTTACTAATATACTGGTACTTATGAGAGGGAAAAGTGAATAATACTTACCCACTTTCAGAGGCACTGACAATATACTGCTTGTCACTAGAAGCACAGGCCTTAGACAAACAAGTGATTGAAGCTGTGTGGCCAAACAACAATGCTCGAGGATTAACCTAGAAATACAAAAATATGTTGATGTGAAGAGCAAATTTTTCAAAATTACTATTTTTAGAAACTATTATAAATTTACTATAAATATACAGATATAGATGACTTCTCAAGTCTAAAGCAAAACAGTGACTCCCATCCATTTAATGCTTACAATCACACTACTAAGTAGTTCTGAGCTCAATATTGGATCATCAAGAGGTGGCAGACATTACTTGCCCAATATCAGAGTGAGTGATGGAATCAGGATTAAGGGCAATCTTAAGCACTAAGCCACAGTAAAATAAGAAACTAGGTTAAGAATATGAATTAGAGTCTCCCTGGTGGTGCAGGCAGCTGAGCGCAGAGCTGTGAAGCTGTCCGCAGCCTCTGCAGTGTGGGTTCGATCCTGGCCGGCCGGAGAGATACCCATATGGCACAACAGACCTCTCCTGACGTGCCCGCTGCTCCCCTCAGTCGTGTATTGCAGTCAGTCTGCCTGTTCTGTTCCCCGTTCTGTCTCTGGTGAATCCTCTCACCCTCCCACACATCTGGCCTGTACCCTGGTTCTTGTATGCATGAATAAATAAATCTTAAAAAAATATATGATTTAGTTTATAAAATAATCTGACCTCACTTATTTTTTGAATAATACCTTCAATGGTCTGAAAATCACATTTAGAGTCTCTAGGTGGACATTCTCAAGTATAAAAAATAGAGAGTTAACCCTCACACATGTTGATATCAATGTTAACTGTCAGGAACTAAGAATGACCTTCATAGACTAATGAGTAAGTCATACAGCGCCCTACAGGAGGTTAACTTAATACCCACTATTCTCAAATAGTCTGGCAAACAGTCCCCAAATTTACCTAGGTAATCACTAAAAATACTACTTTTGCAATTTCTCTCCTGTATTTTACTGCTATCATGTTAGACCAGGCCACACCTTTTTCACAGACAAATGGAAAAAAACGATATAAATGGCAAAGGTCTTAGCTACCATTTTTTTTTTGTCATTGTTTTTTAACCAGAACACAATGAGTCTATTAAGAAGAAGGAGACACTTTCATAGATATAAGCAGGCTGTCCTAGCTACTACTTTGAATCCTCTGCTAGCAAAAAAGGATGGGAAGATACCAAGACTTCAAAAGAAAGCATCATGTGCCTCCTCTCTGAATGTTACATTTCTTCTTAGGCATAAATCGCTACTAGAAAGGATGATACTGAAAAGGCCTCCATATATCACAAAAGACAATACCAAGCCGACTTTTCTTTATCCTTCTTTTCCCCTGAGTAAATAGTTTAACCCTTGATATCTTTTAAAAGATGTATTTCTTTTGCTAGATTAAATTAAGATGCACTATTGATTCCATTTATATAAAATGTCCAGAATAGCAAACGTATAGATACAGAAAATAGATTAGTCATGGCCTGGGGGGAGGAGGTGTTGGGAGTGATGGCTGAAGAGTGTGGGGTTTGGTTCTGAGGTAATGAAAACGGTCTACAATTGGCTCTGGCAATGGTGGTACAACTTGTATATAAAAATCATTCAGTTGTACACTTTAATGAGTGAATGATATGGCTTATGAATTATACATCACTCAATTACCAAAAATAAATAAATAATTGCTTAACCAGTCAACTTTCTTGACCAGAGAGGACATGCCAGCCACCACCCCATGTTCTCTGTTCTCTTTACAGATAAGTTCCCAGGGAGGGTTTTCAGAAAAGGGAGGTCACGAATATGGAAAGAGAGAAAATAGAATAAGCCATGAAGTGTGATATTTGAACTGGAGGTGTCAGTGTGAACTCTGCATGTGTGTGTGTGCCCACAAGTGTTCACATGTGTGCACCTAACTCCTACCTTTTCTAGCCTATTAACTGAGAAGCCCAGGAGCAGAGCAATGGAACAATCCCATTGAGGTAAAGCATGACAATAATACATAGTGAATTTTATTTTTATTTATTTATTTATTTTTTTAATAGAGGCATGTTTTTTATTTATTTGTTTGTTTGTTTGTTTTGTTTATACATGTACTGGGTACAGTCAGAAGCACGGGAAGGTGAGAGAATTCACCAGAGCCAGAGCAGGGAGCAGAGCAGGCAGAAGGACCGAGGTACACTGCTGAGGGGAGCAGCGGGCGGCAGGAGAGGTCTGCGTGCCATGTGGGACCCTCCTCCGGCGGCCGGGGTGCAGCTGGGGATCAAACCGGCGCCGCAGAGGCCGCGGGCAGCTTTGCAACCCAGCGCTCAACTGCTGCACCACCGGGGAGGCCCCATAGTGAATTTTAAAGTACACACAACAAAAAGTTTTGTTCTCTTTAAAACATTCACCTTAGACTATGAATATTCAAAATTGGTTTTTAGTTTCTTTTTGAAAACTTCCCTTAGTGTGGGTAAAGGTCTACAGTGAAACATTGTAAACCATTTAGGGTAGATGTTATATTTGTAAACTGTTATCAGCATCAGAAGTCAATCATGTAGTTTCTTGTATTTAAAAAGTACAATAGGCATGTCAAATACTTACTTCCAGTTCTGCTGAAAGATCCCAGAGACATATTTGTCCATCATGACATCCAGTTACAATTGTGGACCCGTCATCTGTTAAAAGTACTGCTGAGATGCAATGTGTTGGTGCTTTGCGACCCCAAAGAACAATGGGTAGGACAAGGCTGTTTCCCGCCATTGTGTTTTCAAACCTGGAAATGTTGTAAGAATAGTGTCAGATATTAGAATATTTTCTTCCACAACCCATGTTATACATTTTTATTATAAACTCAACTTGAACTTAAATAGTAGGAATTCTTCTAAACACTATATATAGTATATATCATGTAAAACATGTGACATATATAAATATATAAAACCTTACTTTATATATAATCTAATTAAAATCTCAGTTATCCTCGTATCAAATCCAGCAGTTCTGTTATCACTCCTCTTTCACAAGTAAAGACAGTTGAGTCATAAAGAATCACAAAGTCAAGAGTGAAGGAATGGAGCGCAGATCAAAGGTCACACAGCCCAATTTCAAAACCTGCAGTCTTACTCCCAATGACAGGTGAGGTCTCCAAATCTTGCTAAGCCTCCAAACCATCAATAATGGAAAAACTCGGTGTGGTTTCACAGTGTGCTAACCATTAAAAAGAGTTACGTTCAGTGAGAAACTCATTCAACCATATTTATTACAAACCTATTATGTCTCAAGGTCATGTCTTTTGTTGTAAACTCTGAAACTTGAGGGGAAAAGATTTTCTCTTTAAACTTATTTCTGCACAATAAAAATTTCGTCTTGAAAAGGAGTTTAAATTTGAGGTGAGTCACGAATGAACCGGTGCATGCTGGAGTGCACCTCTTACATAGCACACAAATAGAAGGAATTATTTTTTGATCTGACAAAATCAAGATCGAGCCAGTGAAATGGTTATTAACTGTGTGGATCAAGACTTAAAAACTAGGTCAGAGAAGGTATGGAGAGAAATGGAGAGTGGAACAACAATCAAAGAGAGTCCATGGAAGACAGAAAATTCTACCAGATCTTATGAGATAATAGGGGATCACCTATAGGCTTAACATATGGTCAATCAAAAGAAATGGTCACTATAGTAAATATTTTTTCTGCCAAAAATTTTTAAGTGACAAGAAATGATGAGGATGTAACTGTGAACTATCCTAAGAAATTTTCAGAAACACTTAAAGGAATAGCTACTTTCTGTGAAAGAAACTGATTTAGTTGCCATGGTCTATATGGCTAGCTGCCGTTAGCAAAAACATTTGCTTTAAACCACTGCCTGTACTCATTAAGCAATTCATAAAAACTAAAACTAAAATTTATTTTAAAAATCATTGTGTAAAGAATATGAGGCAAGTGAAAAAATTATGAATGGTGTTGGAATGTTTACTTGGAATTAATACTAAAAACATATGAAAACAACCTATATTTTTATCTTTTATTTTTTTAGAGAACACATGGCTTTCATCACTTTATTTCCCCCCCAAAAAAAACTTCATATTTTTGCTACAAGGAAAAGATACTTTTAAGGAAAAAACTCCAATTTAATTTCCTACTAGTAAAACTTTGTACGTATCACGTTCACCATTTCATATACTAGCAGGACACGAACAAGTATTTCTGTATTCCTAGTTGATATTAAAGAATGAAATCAAGCACTAAACCAATTTTAATAAATTTGGTACAGCATGTTCCTGGCTGAGTAACATATCCAACATGATGATTTTTGCAGAAAGAGAATCTGGAAGGAGTTCATTTTTCCATGGTGACAACATTCAGTATTAAGTTACATCACCCAGAGAAGATTTCTCTCAATTAAATGAACTCACAGCATGGACCACAATATGGTGAGATTTGGAAACACCATTTCTCTAGATAGCTGAGGACTCATATTCAATGCATACTGCTAAGCTTACAGAGATGCAAATATATAGATTCAGGAAAAAGGGATACTGGCATGACAGGAGAGGTGCCTGTGCTGATGTAAAAGGAAAGAAAATTCTGGCAGTGACAAGGCACCTCAAGTAATAGGTCTTAAAACAAGTGAAAATGATCATCCACAACATGATAAAGGTACAACTTAAGTCATCAGAAAACATATCAATTTGTGTGTATATATTTAAGATTTTATTAACTTTTTCTGTGAAATGAGTTTCCTTCATTTATTTTATTGTATTCTTTTAAAATTATTGCTTTGGAACATAAATAATGAATATATACAGAAAAAAAAATCTCATTCCAACAAAAATGAAAATACCTCAAGACATTTTTCTAATTTCTTAAAGATTTAATAAAAAAAAGTGAAACTTTACTAAAGCCACCAAAACCACTAAGAAAGATGAACTGAAACTACCATTAAATTGGCAACCAATTAAACCTAGTTCTAAAGAACTAGTTAAAGCAAAAAGTGGGCACATTAGCCAGGTCCTAACCATTTAAATAGGGAGGATGTAGGAATCAACGTTTGAATACCTTTAAACTGAATAATGACAGATAAGCCAAGACACACTAAATTGGCACATAAGAGAGTTTTTTAAGAAAAATAAAAGGCAGTGATAATCCAGAACATGCTCTTTGTAACCACCATCATTCAGCTACTCATGCACCAAATAATCCTTTCTTTGTTTCAACATTATCACCTACTGTATGAAGGAAACTAAATATGTACCCAAAAAAGTTTCACTAAGTGGAAATGAAACACATCACTGAACAGGATTCACTGGTGGGGGGTGAGTGGAGGAGGGAATATTTGAATGTAAAAGATCCAAAGGAGTGTCCTCCCGGGTGGCGCAGCGGTTGAGCGCTGGGTTGCGAAGCTGCCCGCAGCCTCTGCAGCGCTGGTTGGATCCCCAGCCCCCGGGGAGGGTACCACCTGGTGCGCAGACCTCTCCTGCCGCCCGCTGCTCCCCTCAGCAGTGTACTTCGGTCCTTCTGCCTGTTCTGCTCCCTGCTCTGGCTCTGGTGAATTTTCTTACCCTCCCGCGCTTCTGACTGTACCCAGTGCTTATATAAATAAATAAATAAATCTTTTTTTAAAAAAAGTCCAAAGCAAAAGTGAACAAATGAAAATGAACAATCTGATATAGTATTAACATTAATATAAATACTTCAATAGAACAAAAGAATAATCTGATATAGTACCATCTTTAATAGAAAATAAAGAAAGTTATCTTACCAACTCTCCAAAATATTGTGAGCAATGTATTCAGATGTTGCATGCTAAGACATTAAGGGAACATGTTAACTTTTAAATTTTAAAGTTATAATAGACATTTCTAAAACTAGATGCTTCTTAAAACAGAAGAATACTAGGAACATTCAATTTTCATTTATCCTTGTATCCAAAGTTGGCTTCCAATAATATTTAGAGATTGGTCACTAAACAAAAAAAAAATTTTAAAGATCTATTTATTTATACGTACAGGAACTGGGGTACGGGCCAGAGGTGTGGGGGGCGGGGTGAGAGGATTCACCAGAGACACAGTGGGGAACAGAACAGGCAGATTGACTGAAATACACTGCTGAGGGGAGCAGCGGGTGAGTCAGGAGAGGTCTGCTGCACCAGGTGGGTAGCTCTGCGGCCTGGGGTCAAACTCATGCTGCAGTGGTTGCAAAGTTTTGTCATCAAATATCAGTTCTATATTCTAAGGCTTATGCAACCTGTGATCTGAGGTTTTGTCTTCTCAACAGGAGTTATTTGTAAAAATTAATTTTAAACCATTATTAAGGGCAGAAAAATCAAATCATAATTAGGAAAGGTATTAGGGATTTGAAAAAAATTAAGCTAATCATTTTTGGTTACTTTAATTTCATGTATCTTTCTACTTCACCTAATTTTTCCTATTACCTATTTTTCAGTTATATACAGAAATGAAACCATTTCAGTTAACAACAAAAATTGAAAGAAACACTGAACTTACAATCAGAAGAACTGTGTTCAAATCCTCACTCCTCTATGCAGTCTTGGAAGAGATCTTCCTCTGGGTCTCAGCTTCCCCATCTGTAAAAGGTGGACAATATCACACTCTTTCCAGAAGGCTGTCATAAAGACTAAGAGAAACCACATGCAATGCAGCTAGTAAAATGCTTAGTGCAGGGCAGGTGCTCAGGAAATATTAGTTAAAAAAAAAAAAAAAAAAACCACAGATCCTGCTACTTTACATATTGCTTCCAGCATCATCACTTGAATGTTTAAAAAAGTTGGACTTTTTAAGATTTTTTAAACATTAATGTTTAAAAAGTTTAATGTCTCATTGGCTTTTTGTATATGCCTGTCAAATGCAATTCTATTATCTCAAATATAATAATTCCACTCTGCATGACTTTATTAGAAGTAATACTATAAACTGCTATCCCAATACTAAAACTAAAAGCTTTCAAATTAAATTCTGATGTCATAATAAGTTGTGTGCATGTAGAGCCAAATTCCCAAGTTTTCATTTGTGCCTATACCAGTATTACGATAGCAGGTAAAACAGACACAAGTCAACTATCCAGTGGGATACATGCACATACAAATTACCTCCAGACTATGGAGACACAGAAGTGGGTATCAGGACCTAGACTTCAATGGGTCCAGGAAGAGTTCTTGGGAGAAATGATGAATGAGAATGAATAGGAATTGACCAAGGAAGAGGTTCAGGGATAAAAGAGATAAAAGGCCTCAATTCTTTCTGGATGATAAGCATAGGAGGACGGTAATTCAGAGGACAAAGGCAGAATTTGAGACAACCACCACCAGCCCACAAACACCAAATCATAAAGGGGTCAGTAAGCCATCTATAGGAATTTGGAGTTCAGCCTGACAGCAACAGGAAATGGGCCAAGTGCTTAAAATCTGAATTTTCTTTGCAGAAAGATCATTCTACCTGCAATACAATGGAGAGGGATAAAACTCTGGGTTTGAAACCCAATGAGGCTGAGCGCAGTACTGCAGGTAAGAGATGACAGTGCCTACATTTTTCTCAACCTCTCATCACTTATTTATGGTTCTTTCAACTGTCTCCTCTACTAATCTCTAAGCTCTGTAAGTTCAACCGCCATAGGATGCTTAGCATAGTGTCTACCATAGAGGACATCTTTAATAAATGCAGGGTGAAGGGTAGTAGTCATGAGATTGGTAATAAAACAAAAATGAGCATTATCTTAGCTGTGTAATAGCGCGGACTTGGTGTTCAACACACCAAACTGATACAGATGTGATGTGGGTTTTGATACAGGCCTTACACAAAAGTATACCAAGAAAAAAAAGAAAAAGTTTTGAAATGCTAAAACCCTCTACACAGGGCCTGCCCTGGTAGCGCAGCGGATGAGCGCTCGGCTGTGAGGCTGCCCGCAGCCTCTGCAGCACCGGTTCGTTCCCCGGCCACCGGTGAGGGTCCCACAAAAAATAAAATAAAATAAAATAAAACCCTCTACAAAAAGGATAGGCACTATTATTATGATACTGATGCCCAGTGAAGTCATAAATTCATATTCTAGTATGTCAGATAAATTATTCTATACTTAACCAGAACTTACCAACTACAGAGTCTGATAAGGGAATGATACTACAAGGCTTCACACTAGTCTTCAGGGGGGTCCAATTGTAAAGAGATATAATGGTCTCATCAGGGGATACCTGAACAGGGAAGCAATATACTAGAACTACACAAGATAGCATGAAATTTGGACTAACACAGAGAAAAACCGCATATGGAAAAACTCATGCAATCAGCTTGAGTGCACAGTGATTACAAACTTAGCTAAAACAATGAAAGTTTTTTTTTAAATAATAAATTTTATTTTTATATTCCCCATACAATTGCAACCCCCCCATTCTGACCCCAATCCCTCCCCTCCCGCCCCCCACCCCCCAAAAAGTGTCTCTGGTTCACAGTTTTTTGTTGATTTTGAACAATGAAAGTTTTGATAGAAAAAAGTAAGATATTATAGAAGAACAATAAATCACATACTTCAGTGAAATAAGGACCAAGGCAAGAAGACATAAATGACCACTACTTTCCGAGCAGAGGGGCAGGGGGAAAAGAGAACACAAGCATGACAGGAGGGAGGGAGGAAAAAATGAGACACAAATAGAGCAAGAAACAGAGCTGTGATGTGGTCTCAGAAAAATCATAACTCAGAAAATATTTCCATAAAATGGTACCAAAGAACGCAACAAAAAGTGTTCCACATCAACAGCAAAAATACAATCACTCTTTGTCTGGATTGGTAAATCAACTCATTGCAAAAGCTGATGAAATATGTGCCTGCCTCCCACTGCTTTGCTCCTGTTTTTTCTACTTAAACTGTTGAAAAGGAAGGGCTTTTGTAATTGACAAAAAAAACAATATGACTTCCTAATCTGGAAATAAGAGAAGCACAACGCATTGCCACCTCACAGATTTTTATTTTGGTAGATATTTAGGTCCACTAGCAACTCTCAAGATTACATGAAAAGTGATCCTGGGGCTCAGAGGTGTGTACTGTTCATTTACCACAAAATTCCATTTACCAGAAAACTTCACCCTCCAATCATTCTGGTTAATCAAGATTTTACAAAAACACATTACCCAAAGGGAAGCAGAACTTCAGTGCTTATGTAGAAAATTAACACACGTGGGCTCAGTGACATGTGAGGGAGGGGAGAAAAGATATAGAGAGGGGAGAGTTATCAGCAGGAATGAAGCTACAACAGGACAAGGTATATGGCACAGCTCCTTCACGCTCTTGTCCCCTTTCAATGGAACAGCCCTCGGTCATTGACTGATCCATTTGAGGATATAAATAGCCCAGGCCCCTTCCCACCAATTCAGACCAGCTCCCAGGAATCATTTCAACTTCAGAATTCCTCCCATGGTCAACTGAGATTTGTCACACCGCTCAACTTCTCCCTCAATCCAAACTGCTTCCTTTCCTTCCTTTCCCTGAGTGTTGATGCTAACAGGACTCCCTAATAAATCTGAGCACTTTTCTCCATCTCAGAGCTGCTCACCAGGGAACCCAAACTGTAAAAATAATCTTATCATGGAACCCTGCAGTATGAGATATGAAATAATGTCTAAAATACATAGTGGGAGAAAAAGATTCAGCGTAGTATGAAAATACACTGCCACGTTGGGTTTTAGAGATATATTGATATATGTATGTATATACATTTGCTGCACCTCCCCCTGCAGTGACCCTCAGGGCTAATGGCTGTTGCCATGGTCCCTGAGGTCCGGCGTGGGCAAGGAACCATGCGCGCAGGGGGAGAACAGCAAACTCCCTAAGATGCAGAGAAGCCGAATGCCTGTCAAGAAATAATGACCACCAGAAGCTGCCACAAAGATGATTAAAAGAAATGCTGACCACTTGGAACCTTATCTCGCTTTCTCAAGGCCCATAAACTTTATTCTGCTACAACTGTCTCTCTAAAAACTTTCCTTTTTCTGGTCATTGATTGCTAATTAAAAAACATACCTAATTTAATAATTAGGCTAATGCAAATGAAACATTACTAAACACTGTGTTATAATAGAATTGTTAGTTTAATAATCTTTCTATTATGTGCTTAACTTTAGTACCTTTTGATATTAACTGCATTATAAAATAAATTCACCCATGACAATTAATTATGATAGTTAGTGCAACTAGAAAATAATTATATAGAATAGTAAAAAGAATTTATAGCCTATCCAATTAGGAATGAGGCTAGATGTAACTTCAGACATAAATCACTGCCCTGTCAATTAAGCTAAATTTATGAGCAAACTGATCTCTTTGATGCTTTTAGAAAAAACATATATATACTGACCACTAACTTAATAAAGACGCACTCAGATTTTCACTCTCTTGAAGTGTGTCTGTGTGTCATTTATTCATCGAATCCCTGACCACCCTGCGCAATCTCTCAACCCTGAGACGGTCTCATCGTCCATCGCTGTGCTGGTCCGCGGCATACATTTATACAGACATATTTAGAATAAGCCTGTGTTGATATCAAATCCCTTCTATCCCTTCTCCTCAAAATAGTAATGAGATTACTTTTGAAGAGGAAGACTATGAGAAGAGACTGAGTGAGGATCCTAATTCTTTTTTTTTTTTTAAGATTTATTTATTTATTTATACAAGCACTGGGCACAGTCAGAGGCATGGGAGGGTGAGAGAATTCACCAGAGCCAGAGCGGGGAACAGAACAGGCAGACTGACGAAGTACACTGCTGAGGGGAGCAGCGGGCGGCAGGAGAGGTCTGCGTGCCATGTGGGACCCTCGCCTAGTGGCCAGGGATAGAACCGGCGCTGCAGAGGCTGCGGGCAGCTTCGCAAGCCAGTGCTCAACCGCTGCGCCACCAGGGAGGCCCAGGGGGACCCTAATTCTCCAGATAAATTGGCCTTCAGGATTTTCTTCCATCTTAGGTTATTTCACTGTATTCCATAATACACTTTAATAAATAGAGGAATATTGCTTTAAAGATGCACATATGTACACAACATGGAGTTTTCAAAGATATTTTTTTACCAAGGATTTCTCTTGAGCCTAGAATCTTTTCAAATGCTAGCTCTTGCTGGCTATGACTGCCCCCTCACAAGCCCCATGAATCACTACTACAGCACCCGAGTTGACACTACCTTTTCTACATGTGGGTGCATCCCACTCACCAGTCTGTGTGCAATGGTTTAGAAATTCATCTGTTCCACTAAAATCTATGCTCCTCCAGGGTAAGACCAGATGGTCTATCTAAGTCACCATCTCTGCTATTTAACCAAGTAGACTGCATTCCACTGGGATTTGAGGTGGTTTATCAGCACCTAGGATAGCTACCGATTTTACCGGTGCTCAGTTTGGATTTATTGAATGAACAGATAGAATAACATAACTAGTAATTATTAAGTTCTCACTGGTTGCCAAGCAGAGAATATTTCCTCTTTCCTGCTGAATCTAACTCCTCCTAGACTCTTTGAGGATTCTACTCCTTTATCCTCTCCCGGTTTTGGTGTAATCTCTTTTTATGAAATTAGCCATTATCCTTCAACATGTTCATATCTCACCTTCACTTAATACTGGCCTCTTCTTGCAAACATATAATCTTTCTTTCAATCTCTCTTTCTCTCTCCCCGACTCCTCTCCCCCACTCCTGCACATCCCCCTCCATTCTAATGACAATCAACATTTTGGAACCTGTGGTCTTTAACTTACTGTTTCCATTTTCTTACTACAAAAAGCCTCATTTAATTTACTTTCTCACCTCAAACAGACCTAGTTTAAGGTCACTCTTGTTCTCCCTCTACATGAAGAGGGAGTATCTATACGATACTCCAGGACAAACTCCCCAGTGTTGCAGAGAAAAGCAGTGCCGTGAGAAAGAAGTGAGGTAAGAGGTTGCTTTGACATTAGTGGGCTGCTAGTACCTATTCTTTCTGAACGCCACCATCTTATTCAGTCCTTACAATCTTGCAGAGAGGCTGCTGGACATTGCTGATCACTTGCTAATCCCCAAATCTCTCTCTGGTTTCTGGCACAGCATACTCTTTCAATTACCTTTTCCTCCTTTCTCAGCTTTCTTCTACCTAGATACAGGAAGGCCTAGAAAGCTCTAATAAAATTTCACCTTTCATTTCTGCTTTTCTTTAGGTTTGGCACACTTTTTGATTGTTCTTGTAAGAAAAAAACTTAAAATTTGTTTCCCTGTGTGATTCTCCACAATTATTATTATGAAAATGTTCAAACATACACAAAATTCAAAAAAGAATATAAATATCACTCATCAAACAATAATTTGCCATACTTCCCTTGTCAATATGAATATACATGCGCACATACCTATATACTTTTTGCTGACTGACTTGAGAATAACCAACAGGTATAACAGTATTTTTTAAGACGGAACTTAAAATAAGAGTATTCTACTTCATAAACATCATATACATTCTCAAAATCACCATTATTAACACCACAATTCTCTAATAACATCTACAATCCTGTCCAAACTCACATTACTGTTATTGTCTAAAAAATGTCTTTTGGGCCTCCCCTGGTGGCGCAGGCAGTTGAGCGCAGCGCTGTGAAGCTGTCCGCAGCCTCTGCAGCGCTGGTTCAATCCCGGCCGGCGGGCGAGGGTCCCAAATGGCGGGGCAGACCTCTCCTGTCTCGCCCGCTGCTCCCCTCAGCAGTGTATTTCATCAGTCTGCCTGTTCTGTTCCCCGCTCTGTCTCTGGTGAATCCTCTCACCCTCCACGCATCTGGCCTGTACCCTGGTTCTTGTATGCATAAATAAATAAATCTTTTAAAAAATGTCTTTTATAGCTTTGTAACCTGGTAAGTAAAAGGTTTATGTTGTATCACTGCATTTGGTTGTCATGTTTCTTTACTCTGTTCAGGACAGAACAGTCCCATCTCTTCTTTTTCCATATTAACTTAAAGTAAAAAGAAAAAAGAAAAAAACCCAAACGCTTGTGGAATATTCCACACTTTACATTATTGAGATTTTTTTAATGATGTCATTTACCTTGCTCCTCTACCTCCTGTTTTTCCTCCCCACTATAAGTTGGATGTAAAGGCATCATTAGCTCAATGAAACAGGAATGCTGCCAGGTACAACAGCTGATGCTGTACACGTCACACAGGGCCCTAATGGTGCATTGTCCTCCGCCATGTGGTTAAGACAGTGACTGCTAGATGTTTCCACCGTAACTATTTCTTTCCCTTTAAAACTATCAATACAGAGTGACATGCTGGTGAGACCGTCTGTTCTGCAATATCCCCTGTGAAACTGGTATCCCATGTGATTTTTAAAAGCTACAAAACAGTTAAGGTTATATGTGAAAATCTGGTTTCAGATCAATGTCAATTTCTCCATGGTGCTTTTCTAACACTCAGATGCAAAAGCAAGAAGTATTTCTGTCGCGGGATCACAGGCTTTCACAGGAGAGTCTTGATCATCTGCTCCATGCACTCCTTTGCCCAGGCAGGCCCTTGAGACCAAGGGAGGCAAACTCCAGTTCTCTCCTTGGAGGCTGGGCTGACGTGAGCAAGTGGAGCTACCTGACCCTCATACCAATGGGGCAGATGAGAAGCAGGGGATGCACACTAAATAAATAGCTAAGCAGACTTGCCATAGTTGCAGCAAAAAAAGTTTTTGAAACGTTACTCAAATTCTCTGAGAACATTCCTTTATCAGTTGTCAAAAGTGTTTTCAAATCCACAGTATAAAATATATGAGGGACTTGATCAAGATTATGAACGTTCTCTGTGCTGATATTTTTGCTACAAATTTACCAAAGACTTGGATAAAATTGAGTCAGATACCAAAGACTTTGTTTATCATAACACAATGAGGTAGCTAGGCTGTAAAACTGCACCAAAGAAATTACTGCAATGTTCCCGCAGAACAAAGGGTTTCTGGAATTAAAGAGTTAGGAGGGCCACAAGCTTCTGTATGCTGAGCTTGTTAATGAATTGACAAGATGACACTTTCTTATTTGAGTGGTGTTGGATCTACTCCCAAGGAGCCTGACACTGTAGGAATGCTTTGATAAAGAAGTTCCAGCTTTCAATTTCAAAAGGACATGTGGAATGAGCAGATGGCAAGAGGACCACACTTATTTCTTATTGCTAAAACAGCCCTGAGCACATGAGAGTCAGGTTTTTGATGAACTGTAGTGATCTATCTGGTCAAAAAAATAAATCACGGCCTCCCTGGGGGTGCAAAGGGTTAAGCATGGCACTATGAAGCAATCTGAAGCCTCAGCAGCATGAGTTCAATCCCCAGTCAGCCAGGGAGCAACCCACTTGGAGCAGAGGTCTCACCCGCTGCTCTCCTCAGCAGTGTATTTCACTCAGTCTGCCTGTTCTGTTCCCTACTCTGTCTCAATTGAATCCTCTCACACCCCACATCTCTGGCCTGTACCCCAGCTCTTGTATGCATAAATAAATAAATCTTTTTTAAAAATAAATAAATCACAATTTTAAACATGATTCACAGATTTCGAGGCATATGACTCACACTTTACATCTCTACCACCGCCATTTGGATATATGAACTCTTCTGTTTATGCTCTATCCAGCAACAACCTGCCTCATTATCAAGAGTTAAAGATTAAGCTAAAAGCAAACTAGGCCCACCTAGCAAGCCCCTGCTTCTTAGGAATCCCACCTGGTAGAAGCAACCTCTACCAACCCCCCATAACCTGCCTCTATTGTCACCTACATGTCCAACCAATCCTATTTCATTCCATCACATTGCCATCAAAACTCTAAACTGAACATGGAAATTTCTCATTGTTCATAAATTAAACTACCCAAAATACAACAACCAAAATTTATTAACTAATTAATTCATTAAACTACCCAGAAGGAAAAAAAATAAATAAATAAAAATACTTTCCCAGACTGTAAAGTGAATGTCACAATGGTCAGAGGGCCAGTGAGGAATGCAGTGGGAACATTTGAGATTCACACTGACTAGGGAAACCCCAGCTCCCCCATTTCCTGGCTGTAAAACATGAGGAAATATGTAACCTCTTTCCAAGTCAGAATGTTTTCATTTGTGACATTGCCTTCATTCTTACATCCTATAGACTACAGAAGCATTCTGCCATCACAAATTGGTAAATCCACCACACAAACAGTATTTTATTGCATTCCTATACAACACTTACATTATTTAATATCCCAAAGGTTTTACTTACTCATTTCTCATCTGTCTCTCCCACTATAACATAAGCTCCATGAAAGTGATGGTTTCTGTTTTTTGAAATACCGTATTCTCAGGAATTCTCAGAATTCCTGCCCCACATGAGGCACCCAAATATTCATCAAATAAATGAACAAACTCATGAATGAAGCACGTTTTCCTAGGTCTTTAAAAAAAATGTAGCCATCAGCAAATTAAAAGGCCTCTTAATATTACATGCTTTGAGTTTTACAGAAGAGTTGCCATCAATTAATTTTTCTTTAATAATGGCAACAATTAATACAAGCCTCCTTAATCAAATTCCTATTAACATAATAATTGTTTTTTCATCAGCCATGAGTTTTGCCTGTATTCCAGCATCTTTCATTCTGTGACACATAGACAGCAAGTCAAATCTTAGGATCTACGCAGCAAATTAGTTGAAAAGGTTTATTTGAACCAATTGCTACTATGCTCATTAAGGCCCACTAATGAATCAGAAAACTGTTTCTTAAGCTAAGTAATATTTTATTGGTGTAAACATTTTACTTCTACTAATAGTGATTGTTATTGATTGCATTTGAAATGCTTAGAAAAAAAGGAAGAAAACTAAAGACAGACAAATAACTCGGATATGAGAGGAAGGCATATTCTCCCTACAGTCACTGACACGTATTTACCACCAACATTCAGAGAGAAATATTTATGTGCAAAAACACTAGTAAGATATCTTCAGAGAGTATAAAGGGTCATAATTTACAATAATTAAGTTAAATGGGAGAAACTGATTAAAAAGTCATGTATTTCCAGCAATTTTCTCTTCCAAAAGAGCCCACAAAATAACCCTTAGCACTTGAGAAATTTTCTCCACCCTGAACTCACCAGTGCTCTACTATTGTTCCATCATTTTATGGCTGCCACTAACTCAATTATCATCAGTCAAAATTCACCTACATTTTCACTAAACATCACCAATACATTTTGAAAAAGATGTCTAATTTTATTTAAAATATTTAACTTTTTATGTGTAGAATATATGCTCTTTAACAGAAAAAATTTTAAAAATCCACTAAGGGGGGGCCTCCCCAGTGGCTCAGCGGTTGAGCGCTGGGTTGCGAGGCTGCCCGCAGCCTCTGTAACGCTGGTTCGATCCCCAGCCGCCGGGATGGCGCACAGACTTCTCCTGTCGCCGGCTGCTCCCCTCAGCAGTGTTATTTCGTCAGTCTGCCTGTTCTGTTCCCCGCTCTGGCTCTGGTGAATCCTCTCACCATCCCGCGCTTCTGACAGTACCCAGTGCTTGTATAAATAAATAAATAAATCTTAAAAAAAAATCCACTAAGGGGCCTCCCTGGTGGCGCAGCAGTTGAGCGCTGGGTTGTGAAGCTGCCCGCTGCCTCTGCAGCACCAGTTCGATCCCCGGCCATCGGGTGAGGGTCCCACATGGCGCGCAGACCTCTCCAGCCGCCCACGGCTCCCTTCAGCAGTGTATTTCGTCAGTCTGTCTGTTCTGCTCCCTGCTCTGGCTCTGGTGAATTCTCTCACCCTCCTGTGCTTCTGACTGTACCCAGTGCTTGTATAAATAAATCTTTAAAAAATAAAATAAAATAAAAATCCACTAAGACAGGAACTTTCTGAATGGAGTCATGATGCTGGGATTTCTCCTTTCAATAAAATCTTTTGTGCTCTAATCAGCAAAGTAGATTAAAGTGTCAGATACAGATCAAGACAAAGAAGTACAGGCAATGATTAAATTCTAAGACCCCACACATTTCTTCTTTCAGAAATAATAACTACTAGGTGCAGGGTGCTTACTGTGAACCTTTTCTGTATTAAAGACAGCTCCTAACTTAGGTTTGACTTACAATTTTCTGACTGTACAGTGTGTAAAAGCTATACACATTAGGTAGAAATGCTTTGAATTTTGAATTAGCATGTTCTCTTTTTCACTTTTAATAGAGTATTCAATACATTACAAAAAAAATTCTAAGTTAATATCATGCATACAATCATAGTATCTTTAAGTAGAAAATAAGGTATCTTTTTACTGGTGACAGGATTTCACCATACCAAACATAAACTCTTAATTTGTCCTGCCTATGACCAATGGCAGGCATATACTTAAGATTACTGACTCTTCCTAAAATGCAACAACGAAATGGCCAAAATAGGAAAGCATCTACAAACCTTACCAACTCCAACTTTATCAAATTTATCTGCCTCAACAAATAAAAAAGGGCCAAAGAAAAATGTAACAGATAAACCTAGCAATAAAGGCACTACCTAGTTTCAGCCTAACTCTCCAAATACTGAAATTATTTTTTTTTTATACTATGAATTTTGATCTCTGTGTGGTAGAATACAAAAAAAAGGTGGAATATCAATGTATGGAAATTAGAAGTATTTTCTTTTATCAATAGCACGCTAAAATAGTACCTATTCATAAAGTTTTTTAACTACAAATGTAAGATCACTCCATGCTCTTGGATAAGGTGATCTAATGATATCAAGATGTCGGTTTTCCTCAAAATACAGCTATAAATGCAATGCCTCCTCAACCAAAGTTTCAGATATGCTCTTTTTAGAAACTCTAATACTAAAATACATAGATAAGAATACAAATCCGCAAACAGCTAGGCTAAATTTGAAAATGTACAAAGAATGAAGAAGCTGCTCTACTCGATGACAGAAGTTTAGAATAGAAAATTTAGGATGAAATTTTCACAAGATGAGGCAAAAAACCAGAGATGAAGGCAGGGATTATCAGCCAGAGGTAGGAGCAGAGAGGATTATCAGTCTACAGAAAACCAAGTCAACTGGACCCTAAAGTAACAAATACACAAAGTGAAAAAAAAAAAAAATCCACAAAGGAATTAACCCCATCAAAGAACAATATACAAGGTCACCCTGTGCTTTGGCAAAAAACAGCTCTTGCCCTTTAAGACTGCCAATCGCCTATATCTACTGTAG
Source organism: Talpa europaea (assembly GCF_964194135.1). Lineage (NCBI taxonomy): Eukaryota > Metazoa > Chordata > Mammalia > Eulipotyphla > Talpidae > Talpa > Talpa europaea. The sequence continues at coordinate 86,930,329 of NC_140080.1, read as the reverse complement.
GGGCAGGATGGGCACTGAGCAGGTTTTCCATGATCCAAGCAGACGGGTTAAAGGAGAGTCCAGGACCCCTCAGTGGCTTTCTCAGGCTTTCACTGAGCTTTTACATGTAGTGCAGAAACAAGGTACACAGCAGGCAGGGATGCCAAACCCCCTCCCCCCCGCCCTCCACGCCCCGCTCCCCAGCAAGTCTTCACTCTGGGCTTCTCTCTCTTGTCTCTTCTGCCTCTGCTTCTCTTGGTGAATATCTCAAAACTGCTGCCATGGCCCACATAAGTAAACAACAAAACTTATAAGAATGTACCAAAATGCAGGTGCCCCTCAGGCAGGGCAATCCTAATAGCAGGAGAGCAGAAAAGCCTGAAAATCATTTACCCTACATCTACGCAGGTATCTTTCTTCTTAATAAACTTGCCTTGTGCTGCTGAACAGAGATAGCCAAGTTTTTTCTTGGAGGAAACCAAAAATCCCATGCACCTAATTCCAATACTAGATGTTTAACATCAGTAGCCACTTGGGAAACGCAAATTAAGGCTACTGTGAGTGATGACTTCATATCTATTTGAACAGCTAAATAAGAAAAGGAGTGATAATGCCAAATGCCTGTGAGGATACAAAGAAACTCAGTGCCTCTTACTTTGAAATGGTGCATTCACTGGGGAAAGGAGTTTGGGACTTCTTCAAAAACTAAACATACGTTTAATATTCCACCAGCAATTATATGCCTAGTCACTGATCCCAGAAAAAGTGACAATTTATATCTACACACGAAAGAATATATAAGAATAACAGCTTTATTTGTAATAGCCAAAAACACCACCACCACCAACAGAAAGAGCCCCGAACTCTAGGTGAATGAATTTAAAAATCGGTTCATATGTTAAACAAACAGCACATACATACCATGGGTTACTACTCAAATTATGCAACAATTTGGACGAATCTCAAAACAATTGTCTCATCCAACAATTTGGGTGAATCTCATTTTCAATAAGTCACATGCTGAATAATGCCATTTACATTGCATTCTTGTCGTGATGAAATCATAGTGATAGAACACTGATTCCTGATCACCAGAGAAAAGGGGTGGTGGGTGGGAATAGAAGGGGGTATCCTGAAGGGGATCTCTGTGGGGGTGGCACAGTTCTGAGGGCAGTGGTGGTTGCAGGTATCCACCAGGTGACAAAATGTCCTAGAACCATACACAGGCAGGGTATCGATGTCAATTCCTTGGTTTTGTTCTTCTACTTTAGTTGATAAAATGTAATCATGGAGGGCCTCCCTGGTGGCGCAAGGGGTTAAGACACAACCTATGAAGCTGTCTGCAGCCTCTGCAGCACAAATTCCATGCCCAGCTGGCCAGAGAGAAACCCACATGGTGCAGCAAACCTCTCCTGACTCACCCACTGTTCCCCCCAGCGGTGTATTTCGGTCAATCTGCCTGTTCTGTTCCCCACTCTGTCTCTGGTGAATCCTCTCACCCCCCACACATCTGGCCTGTACCCCAGCTCTTGTATGCATAAATAAACAAATCTTTTTAAAAAATGTAATCATGGAGAAAAATTGGATAAAGTTACATACAATATAAGCATTGGGGCAAGTCAGAATTCCCTGTACTCTTTTTGCTATTCCCTGTGAATCTGTAATTATTTTAAAATAAAGATAAAACAAAATAAATATGAAGAATTACTCACAAAAGAGAAACCACTACATAACCATAGCATTAAAGTAGCATGGTTAGAGCAAGAGCAACAAATATACCAAAGAAAGAGGGTACAGTGTTCAGCGTATACATGAGAATATACAGTAAGTGTGGCATCACTTATCCATGGGGAAAGGAGAGAATGAAGCAGGAAAACTGGCACACTGTATGGAAAGTACACTGAACCTCTACCACATGGCATATAAAAATGTACTAAAGGCCTAGAAAAAAATAAAAGACCTATAAGTATAAAGGAAAACTATGAAGCTAACAGTATAAAAATAGGAGAGTAACTTTGTGACAGAGTTGGGGAAAGACTTCTTGGCCAAAACCCTCAAAACACAAACCATAAGGTAAAACTTGTTTCTCAATTTAATTTTATCACAATTAAAGATTGCTGTTCAGTGAAGGACATTATGAAAAAAAGTTACAGACAAATGACAGAATAGGAGCAGATAAACTTATAAATTTTTACAGGTCCAGTGCCTAAGAAATATAAGGAATTTCTGCAAAACAAGAAAATGCATGAGACCTCACAATAAAAATGGGTAAAGAGATAAACAGTCAATTTTACAAAAGGGAAAATGCGACAAGATAAAAAGGCATGGGAAGAAATGCTGAAAATCATTAGTAACGGTGAAATACAATTTAAAATGAGATTTTACTTTGTATCTATCTGCCCACAAAAATCAGGGACTGGATAAAATTGATCACTGAGGGGAAAGAGGATATATAGATATGACCAGGGACTGGATAAAATTGATCACTGAGGGGAAAGAGGATATATAGATATGACCTGCCTGCAAGAGCATGGACCATTGCTGCCTATTCTAAAACCCAATCTGATGTCTTTCAATAAAATATACGAATACCCTCTGATCCAGAAATCATATTCCTGGGTAGGTGTTTCAAAGCATGCACCATAGAAGTCTCAAGAGTCTGTTTATCAAAGTACTGTCTAGAATATCCACAAGTAGAAGAGTAGAAGATAAACTGTAGATTATATTCGGAAATAATGTGCAACTGGTAGAAGCAATGAAAAGTGATACAAACAGATGCTTCCAACACAGCAGGAAGAGGGAAAGGTAATGGGATATGTAGCAGGATATCATCTGCTACCTGAGCACCCAAGACACTGTACAATTAATAACACTTATAATCACAAGGATACACATCACTTATGTTAGAACAATTCTCTGTGGGTTAATGGGCAAGGGAATGGAGTGGGACTTGGAAATTAGAGGCATTATATGGGAAAACAAACAAGCAAACAAACAGGAGTCACACCTTGAACAGCCCAATGATCATCACTGAGTTGAGAGGATGAACTCAATCTTCAGCACCTGAGGTCCAAAACTTTAAGGATTCATACCTAACACAGAGCGTGTCCTTAAAGCCCAATGTCACCCTACCCTTCTCATGTCCTAGGCACAAAATCAGCTCATCACTTTTCAAAGTGTTCAGCGCTAAGCCTGTTTCAGAGATATACCACTCCATTTCCTTTGCTTCAAATAGAACTTAAACCCAACTTAAATAAAAGGAAATCATAAGGTACAAGGCTCACTACCTCAACATTTATGTTCCCACAGTGATACTCACCAAGACAAACCCCAGTCATTTTAATTTATCAAATTATTGAGATCCATTAAATTTTAACAGGTGGCAAAAAGAAAAATTAAAGTGTATACTCCAGGTGTGCTGTTAAGCAGGGATCTGGAGTGATTTTTTTTAAGACAGACATTTAAATAATTTCTCTACCATAACCTCTAATTGAAGCTAATGAAGCCTTTACTGTTTATTTACATTGTGCCATTTTCCCAGTTGGAAATAACTAAGCTGTTATTTGGATGAAATCAATGCAGTTTTTTGTCTTCAGTCTGACAAAGAAATTTCCACACACTTCATTTTTATGCTGTCCTCCACCTCCCTATTGTCACAAATTGCTAATAATGCACAAATTGTGTATTTTGTGTAACAAAATTTCCAAAACTCAAGTCCATTGCTCTTACACAACAGATCATTCCTACCTACCATCATGCTCATAAAGTCCTAAGCCAGTAAACATCTGAAAGAGTCATAGCTTGCCTTTTCTGGCTCATGGCAAATGTTCCAGCGAAAGGAAGCCGCAGCTCCCACTGAATCCTAAAATCAGCAGCATCAACAATACCAATGCGGCCTGTGATGCAACTGTAGCTCCACAGCATCCAACCGTAGGGAACAGCAAATTCTGCCTGAAGATCTGACATAGGACAGCAATCAAAACACAGAAGGCAGAATAGTGCTGTCTCCAAACGGAGAGCTTCAGAAGGCTGGGACCCATTAGCAAGTGAGCAAGAGCATCAGGTCTCCTCTTAGGCCAAGTTCTAAGGCGAAAGGATGACACCTGGCAGGTGGCATCTCAAAGATGAACTCGAACAGACGTACCAACAGGTAAGGAGAGGCCGTGTGTACCCCAAAAGTAATGTACCTACATTACCCACCAGTACTCAACCACCCACCCATCATCATTCCCCACCTCGCCCCGATTAAAGGGCACTGAGAGCGAGCCAGTCCCATCTCAGGACCAGAGGCAGCGTCACCAGAAGCAAATGTCACTCACCAGGCCCGAGAATCCCAAAGCCCCCTGGCAGGCCCAAAGCCCCTGGCCAAAGCACCTAGGTGTGGGCCTGGCCCTGGGGGAGCCACCGCACGAGCACAGCTTCCAGCAGCAGCGCCCTGACAGCCGGGACCGCCTGCGGCCGCAGCGCCCCACGATCCTTGACCTCCAGCTCCGACCCCCACGTTGCAGGCAGGTCGCACGCGGGGGGTCCCCCGGGAAGCTCGGCAGCCCCCTTACCTGTCACAGCTTCATCTCCTGCCGCGATCGAGTCGATCAGACCATCCGTGGGTGTCCGGGCAAAAGAGGACCCGGCGAGGACGTGTCTGGGGAGGAGGTCGGGGAGCGGGGGTGCGCACCCCCGGGTGGGAAATCGGGGCGCAACCCCTGTCCGGCCGCCCTCTCCCCACCGAGGCTGCAAAGAGCCGCTGCCACCGCCACCGCTGCAGTAAATCAGCTGACACCAGCCTCAACTGCCGTGACTTTCGCTGCAACTGTCGCAAAAGTGAGGGGGCGGGAAAAGCTCTTCGCGTCCACACTCGCTGGGCCTAGGCTGGCGCGGGCGGAGCGAGCCGCGTTGCTATGGAGGCGCAGAGCGGCGCAGGCTAAGTGTGGGCAAGACGTGCCTGCCGCCATTTTTGTTGTGGGAGGGATTGTCTAGGTTCTCGTCTCGCCTCCACTGCTCCTCTGGGAGGACCAAGAGAGAAGCAAGATGAAAGGGCAAGTCTAGGTGTGGCCTGTGACCAGGGTGTTGCAAGCGGATTCTCCTGCCTCCGCGACTCGGTGCAATCGCCCGGAACAGTTTAGCTCTGAAATTTGGTTACTGTTCGCCTCTGACCCCCGAACTTTATTGTTGCCCACGACACAGAAGGACAGATGGGAACTCTGCAACTCTACCAGAGGAAGTCCATCCTTGTGCAACATTCCCGTGGAAAAGACAAAATGAATGCACGCTCTCCCTGTGGGCGACAAATGGTGGTGGGGCTTGGGTTCTGCATTTAGAGAGGGGTGTATTGCACCCCAGTTCCTCACCTGCGCAGTGTCACCTGGGGCATGTTGCTCCTCTTCATTGTCCTCAATTCCCCTATATAGAATACAGGCAGAGTAACCTCATGGATGCCTAGGAGATTAAGCCCAATGATGTTGATTACTTCTGCTTGCCTATCTTCCTGCCAAAGATTTGTTGAATGGATGAATGAATGAATGAATGAATATTAGCCAAGCAGAAAAAAATATTAGCCAAGCAGAATGAATGAAGATTAGCCAAGCAGTGATGCAATGGTCACCTCTATTTAAAAGATGGAAAACATTTTTCATGCCATGATTTTGTTTTTCCTTCAAATCTCGCAGATTTATAGGACAAGTTAGAATTCTATTGCCAACCTCAAAAGTTACTGTGTACACATGTCACCTAGAGAGCTTGGAAAACAAAGTTTCTAATCCCGTAGTTCTCGAGTAGGTGGGCCACTTCACCATTTTTAATAAGCTCCCAGGTAGTGCTCATTGCTGCTGACTTTCAGACACACCTTGAGTAGCAAAATCCTATTGGATGGGCATAAAGAGGGTGCAGAGCAGAACAGGACAGAAACAGCTCCTTCAAGACAGAAACATTTCCTTCCCCACAGTGCCTGGAACTTTACTAAATCTGTCCCTTCTTTCCTGGACCCATTCCCCTAAAAGTCATTTCATTGTTAGGGACTCTACATTGACATCAAGAGTCCTCACACTTGATCTTACAGGAGAGTAGTTTAATAAGTGTTCCTTACATGGCTCTGTGCTATTCAGACTCTTAAAGAGTTTCCCTTTGTGCCCTCTCACATGACTTGAAAGTCAACTGATGAGACTTCTGTTTTTCCTAACTCACGACTTCCACTGAATCCAACCATTTCTTTCCAAGTAACAGGATGTCTTTTTCTAGAAATAGCTCTCTTTGCTTCATGCTTTATACTTACGCCTTCTCAGGAGTTCTGTGATAAGACTGGGGTGACTTGAGCTCCTCACAAATGTGGATTTGGGGGCTTTTCACCAAACTACTAATATTAGCACAGGGAAATTAGGATAGTAAAGGAGGAGGTGATAGATGCCAGTTTCTTGTCGCCAGACGCAGCAACAGGGGCTATCATTTGTCCTACTAACCTTTTCTTCTGTTTCCCATGGGGATGAGATACCCACCAGAGCCCTGAAGAGTTCCCCAAAGCTGTAGGGAGAAAGTTACAAATTGTGGACAATGAGAGACACAAAGATGCTTGACCTGATTTCCCTTCCAGCAAAAAAAAAAAAAAAAAAAAAAAAAAAATGCTACCCACTTCTGTACACAACAGTTGGCTCAATGCTTTTAGCTTCTTCAGGGTCACCTCAGCTTTGCAGCTAAGGTTACCTATTCTAGGGGCTGCCACCGGTGAGTACTTGAGCAATGCAAAATTAGCAAGAGCACATGCTTCATACTGTTTTAAAAAATTAAAAAATAAATAAATAAAATGCAAGTAGGGAAAAAATAAAATAAAAGAAGCTCAGGCAAAAAAAAAAAAAAAAAACAGCCTAGCAGAAGGCTTACCCTTCTCAAAGAACTACCTCCCATTCCCTGCCATGCTCCTCCTCTTCCTTTACCATCACCACCACTACCTCCTTCTGCTTCTTTTTATTATTCTGCAACTTTTCTGTTCATTTGAATTTTTTCAAATGCAAAAATGGAAAAATAGGAACATAAATTTAACCAAGTTTTAATGAGGCTAGAGACATATCAACCAATGCAATGTATATACCTAACCTGATATTGATTCAAACAATTTATAAAATTAAAACAAAAAGGGATTTTTAACAGTGAGTAGGTATTTGTGATATTCAGGAACCACTGTTAACTTTTTTGGTATGATAATGGTGTTTGGGGTTATGAATTTTAAAAGGAATCTTTATCTTCTGGACATGTAAGTTGAAAATATTTACAGATGAAATGTTGGGATGCCCAGTATTTTCTCCAAAATAATGTGGGGTGCTTGGGGTGACAGCTATGAGAACTTTAACTTCATTTCCATTTTCCAAAATAGTGCTTTCTTTTCCTTGTCTTGAGTTTAATTCAACAAGTTGGAAAGTTTGGACACTCTGCTGGTTGGGCCTACAAATAATGCAAGGACCTGGTTCTGTGGTCAATTCATTCATGGCTTGGTGGGGAGACAGATGCTTCTTTCAAGATGACAACACAGTCTGAGAAGCCACATGCTTTGCTACTTTTTACCAGAGTTGTGAAGGATCTGACTTTCCCTTCTGACAGTGGGGCTTTTGGTGGGAAATAGTGGTTTTTAGCATTGAGTAAGTAACTGATATAGAATGCATCTCCATAACAGGAGGAGGAGGAGCACAGAGCAGTGAATTGCTGTTGATGCTGTTGTCCCTGCCCCTGATTAGATGCAGTTGCTGTGGACTACATGGCCCTGTGTGAGCCAGACTTCCGGGGGTAATTACTGGAAACTAGGGGGCAGAGCTGTGTGTTCAGATGAAGCTACCTAAGAGAAGCCCAGTGGTCTCCAGGCTTGTTTCTCCTGTTTTGACTTGTACACGGATACTTCTGGGAAGGAGACTAGGAGGACATGCATGGAGAAGAGACATGTAGGGGGCTTTGAAGAGATACCTTGTGAGAAACATTTGGAGAGGCTGACAATGAAGGCCATTCTCTTGATGTGGCATCTCCTGCCACCCCTTTCCTGTGGTCCCCTATCAGAAGGTACCTTAGACTTGTGGCAAGGTTTCATGCCTCAGTGGCCCCACTTTGGGCTGACCCTGTTTTGCTGGGCATTTGCCCACAAGGGGATGGGCAATTTAGGTATTTTTACTGTCAAACCATTGTTAGGGATATCGTTTCTTCTCTTCCTTCTCTTGTACACCAATTCTTTCACACTAAGAATCTGCTTCCTTTGTCTTTAGGAGGTGGATGGCAGAATCTTCGTAGGCCGTGCACTCCCCTTAAGTTTGGGGTCCCTGGGTACCCCACAGTTACATGCTAACATAACTGCTACCTTATCATATAGAAGCCACTAACATACCTATAATTTTTTTTACTCAATTTTGCTCAAATATTCAATTTCATATTCCCAGCCAAGGCCAAGACATTTAACGAATCCTAATTTGGTCTGAAATGGCCCATCATTCTCCTTTGCCAACCAAAATCATAGAATACATCTTTGCTTGTCACAGATAAGCCTACTTTCTTTTTCTTTTTCTTTTTTTAAAGAGGCATGTATTATTTATTTATTTATTTGTTTGTTTGTTTGTTTGTTTGTTTATACATATATGCACTGGGTACAGTCAGAAGCACAGGAGGGTGAGAGAATTCACCAGAGCCAGAGTGGGGAGCAGAGCAGGCAGAAGGACCGAAGTACACTGCTGAGGGGAGCAGCGGGTGGCAGGAGAGGTCTGCGCGTCATGTGGGACCCTCCTCTGGTGGCCGGGGAGCAGCCGGGGATCGAACTGGTGCCGCAGAGGCTGTGGGCAGCTTCTCAACCCAGCACTCAACCGCTGTGCCACCTGGGAGGCCCAGCCTACTTTCTATTTTGCTAAGAAAGAGGTGTTTAGTCTTATAAAACAGTTTCTTTTTCACAGAGGAATGCAACTGCTGTGGCTATTGTTTTTATTGAACATCTTCAGTTTTTGGTCCTAAGACACAGACTGAGTACGCTGAAACTGAGGCTAAAGAACCGTCTGATTGGTGAGGGTTGTGTGGTGTGTGTGTGCGCGCGCGAGTGTGCACGTGTGTGTGTGTGTGTGTGTGTGTGTAGTCCAGGACAAACCTAAGGACCATGAATATAGACAGTAAAAGCCTCTACCATAAGTGTTATTTCTTATTTATACCTTTTAACCAGATAATATTTACTACACTACCACAAGCAAAAAGAACTCTCTTTTCAAGTGATTAAGTGAAAACACAGATTGCTAAGTTTTCATAAACACAGTTAAATGTACTTTTTCATAGGGCTAATTCCAAATTCCAAATATGGGTTTTTATTGCACAGACTGAGGTGTCTGAAATATTTGTCTAGATGTTTGGCGCTTTTAACAGAAACTCTAGGTAGTTTAAGGGTTTCTGAACCTCAGATATAAGTTTCAGGAAAGAACCCTATTTTACGTCTCTGGAAACATTCGAAACGGATTCAGATTTGTCAGCAAGTTTCTTCAGCATGTTTTAGGAGAGTTATGAAAGTGAAAGATCTCTCTAGACGTTCTAGAAATTGCTCTCCTCCAAGACACTGCTCTGCGTCCAAAGCTAAAGAATATAATGTTAATCAGACAAATGGTAGCTGGAAGGGATTATTTAAAGGAGAAATTGAGGGCCTCCCCCGTGGCACAGCGGTTGAGCGCTGGGTTGCGAAGCTGCCCACGGCCTCTGCGGCGCCGGTTCAATCCCCAGCTGCTCCCCGGCCACCGAAGGAGGGTCCCACATGGCGCGTAGACCTCTCCTGCCACCCGCTGCTCCCCTCAGCAGTGTACTTCGGTCCTTCTGCCTGCTCTGCTCCCCGCTCTGGCTCTGGTGAATTCTCTCACCCTCCCGTGCTTCTGACTGTACCCAGTGCATGTATAAACAAAACAAACAAACAAACAAATAAATAAATAAAACATGCCTCTATTAAAAAAAAAATTTTTTTAAAGGAGAAATTGATGTTTGTCAAATAAGCATTCCCCTTATTTGATAAGGGGAAATCACGCCCTTCTGACCAAAAAGATTTTGCGCCACCTACAGCTAGCGATTGGGAATGGCATCAGATTTTCAAATTTCATAGAAAATTATGAAGCAGGATTTCCTATTACATTTGTATTACATCCACAGTGTACTTCGGTCAATCTGCCTGTTCTGTTTCCGCTCTGTCTTTGGTGAATATTCTCACCCCCCACACCTCTGACATGTACCCCAGCTCTTGTATGCATAAATAAATATATCTTAAAAAACAAACTACAGTTAAAACTATAAAATTTCTAATGAAAATATAAGGGAAAATCTTTAAGACACTGGAACTGGCAGTGACTTCTTGGATATGATACCAAAAATATGCCCTAAAAAATAACAAAAAGGCAGTCTACCCTCTGAAAGTGGTCATAAATAAATTATCCAGTTGATAATCAGAGTTAAATAAGTTCTGCAGGAATAGGGTAACAAAAAGCTACTAAACTGCAATCATTTGTATGTGAGGTGAGTTTAATTTTGAGAAATTAATGGAGGAGGGCATATATGGTTTATGTAATTCAAAAATATATCCTTGGGTTTCTGCAAATACAAATTCAGTTATTTAAAGAGCTGTATTGTACCTCAGAGGAATTGATGGGCTTTTTTTTGTAGAGTAATAAAAATTTCTTTTACTCTATTGTTTCTCTTATTTTTCAAAAAATCAGAAATGCATCTTTTCCTTTTTACAAGTGGGCAAAATTTAAAGAAAAATCCAACAGCAGAGATTATGCATAATATGATTATGCATAATATAATTAAATCATTGCATAATACTTTCCCAACAAATAGGCAAATATAACAAAACTGGAAAATTTTACATAATGTGGGAATACTTTGAAATGTTGAAGATGTTTGGATCAAAAATAGTAGACAATGGATTAAAAAATTAAAGTTAGGGCCTCCCTGGTGGCGCAAGTGGTTAAGACACAAACTATGAGGCTGCCTGCAGCCTCTGCAGCGCCGGTTCGATCCCTGGCTGCCGGCGAGGGTCCCACATGGTGCAGCAGGCCTCTCCTGACTCGACCACTGCTCCCCTCAACAGTGTACTTCAGTCAATCTGCCTGCTCTGTTCCCGCTCTGTCTCTGTTCCTGCTCTGAATCCTCTCACCACCCATATCTCTGGCCTATACCCCAGATCTTACTTGCATAAATATCTAAAAAAAAAAAAAACAAACAAACTAAAGTTAAAACTATAAAATTCCTAATGAAAATATAAGGGAAAATGTTTAAGACACTGGACTTGGCAATGACTTCTTGGATATGATACCAGAAGTACGGATAACAAAAGAAAAAAATCAGCAAATTGGAATTCATCAAATCAGAATCTCTTGTGCTCCGAAGAACACTACCAAGAAAATGAAAAGAGGCCTCCCTGGTGGCGCAAGGAGTTAAGCACTGCACTATGACGCAATCCGCAGCCTCTGCAGCACAAGATCGATCCCCAGCTGGCCAGAGAGAAACCCACATGGCACAGCAGACCTGTCCTGTCTCACCCGCTGCTCCCCTCAGCAGTGTATTTCAGTCCGTCTGCCTGTTCTACTCCCCACTCTGTCTCTGGTGAATCCTCTCACCCCTTGCATCTCTGGCCTGTGCCCAGCTCTTGTATGCATAAATAAACAAATCTTTAAAAAAAAAAAGTGAAAAGAGGGCCTCCCTGGTGGTGCAGGGGTTAAGTCTCAGTACTATCAAGCTATCTCCAGCTATTATGGCATGAGTTTGATCTCTAATCTCTGGGCAGAGAGCTAACCCACATGGTGCAGCAGACCTCTCCTATCTCACCTGCTGCTCCCCTCAGCAATATATTTTAGTAGAACCTTCTGTTCTGCTCCCCACTCTGTCTCTGGTGAATCCTCTCACCCTCAGCATCTCTAGCCCACACCCCAGCTCTTGTATGCATAAATAAATTCAATAAATCTTTAAAAATAAAAAAAAGAAAGTGAAAAGACAACCCCTAGAATAGGGAAAAGTATTTGTAAATCATGTATCTGATAAGGGATTAAATCCAGAATGTATAATGAACTCTTACAACAACAATTCCAAAAACCAAGTGAAAAATGGGCAAACAGACATTTTTCAAAAAAATATACCAGTGGTCCTTAGCACATGAACATATGCTCTATGTCTTCAGTCTTAGGGAAATGCATATTAAAACTATGATGAGATACTACTTCACACCCATTTAATGGTTACTATTCAAACAAAAAAAGAAAATAAATGCTGGAAAGAATGTGTAGAAACCAGAATCCTTATGTATTGCTGGTGGGGATGTAAAATGATGTAAAATTATGCAGCTGGTGTGGGAAACAGCTTGGCAGTTCCTCAAAAACTAAACACATAATTACCTTATAATCTAACAATTCCACTCCTAGGTAAGTATCCAAAAGAATTGAAAGCAGACACTCTAAGAGATTCTTATACGTCAATGTTCACAGCAATATTAGCAGCTAGAGGAGGTAGGAAGAAAGGCGAGACTAGAGACTTATTGTTTAATGGGTACAGAATTTGTTTGGGATAATAAGATTCTAGCAACACATAGTAGTGATGGTGGCACAACACTGTGTATGCCATTTAAACCGCTGAATTGGATGCTTAAAACAATAAATATTTTTATGGTATGTATATTTTATCACCATTTCCAAAAAAATGGTGGGTTGATTATTCATCTCTCCCTCTAAATTTCAGTCCAAACTCTTGGAAATGACTGATGTTTGAAGAAAAACATTATCTTCATGAGAACACTAAAGAAATGAGAAGGGATTGTGGTAGATAAGCTCTTTCAACACACCACATCCAACACATTTCTAGCTTGCTTACTAGTATTAGAAAGCAAAATAGTTTTAATTCCCAGAATGCCTTGAAATCAGAATTTTATCTGCAACCCTAGGAGACACATTCCTCTCATCCGAGCTAAGCAGTGGTTGATGCAGCAAGGGAGTTTTCATTTTCATTGGACTAGTTTCAAGGTGTGGACATTTTCCCAAGGCTATTTTGTTTCTGGCAATGGAGAATAAAGTTTAAACCCATGTCCCACCTGGAAGTTATCCTGTAACAAGTGCCTTTTCTGTTTAAATTAGCTGGAGTGGAATCTGTCATTGTGTTTTTTTAAAAAAAGTGCGTATCTCCAAGGACAGGAACAGGAAGGAATTATCTCTAACTTCTGAGGAATTAGCATACTAGAGGCCCTGGGGAATGTGCTGAGAGTATGGCTGAGCTGAGGCCAGTCTTTTTTTTTTTTAATGTACAAACAGCTGGCATTGCTTGTGCGTTAAGATAGACGTTTCAGATGGCCAAATGAAGGGAGTTCACTTAGTCTACCTTAATGAAGCTTATATCCTTCTCATACTGACCAAGACACTGGCAGCACAAATGTCACTGAGGTGACATTTCCAGATCAGACCCATGCCATTGTGAGCAAACAGGGCAAGAGTGAGAACCCTGGCCAAATTTTCTCTGATGCCTCCAATAGAGCTGCTGGTGACCCATCTTGCTTTCTCCCAGGCAATGAGGCAAAAGTTGATTGTCTTAATTACTGAAGCACACTAGTCCAGTGACTGCTAACCAATGATCCTCCCTTGTACCTTCACCCCCACACACACACCTATCACAAAGATATTTTTCAGTCTTTTTCAATTCTCATTCTTTTGGTCTCTGATCATTGATGTCTGTGGTTTTCCTCCTTCCTCTGCTCTTTTGCTAATTCTTTCTTCTTTCTCATTTTGCTTCCTCCTTGTGGTTGTCCTCATATTTGTTGTATCTCTTTGCTTTTCTGTATATTTCCTGATGAACTCATCTACTTTGGTGTATTATCTATGACCTCAATGTAGACGACTCTCAAATATTTATCTGCAGTTTTGCTATAGTACCTTCCAGTGTCCAATTTCCCTAGTGTTCTATCTCTTTAAAAATTTTATATAAAGGTCACATCAGTGAAAAGATTGTACATCGAAAGTGACTAATTGAGGACCATTTAGTAAAGAGTATTAACAAACCTGTAAGCAAGGTTTAGGAGAATAAAAAAGGAATGGTGTCTTCAAAGAGAAAACATAGACAAAAACACCAAGGATTGAGTTTGGGTAGGAAGTTTTATTATATGGAAGGGGACCAGATCTGCCACACCACCAGGCGGGGGGGAGGGGGAGGAGAGACAGGTAGTAACAGGTGAGGAGAAACATGGCAGTTCCTTTTAAATCAAAATCTATCAATCTTAGGAACCTGAAGCCTCTCTACATTGATGATTACCTGGTTCCTGGTAGAGTTTACCTGGTTAGGTGAGACTTTGCTAGGTACCTGGAGTTGATTCCAAGCTATAAGCATGGAAAGCTCACATAGGAATTATGTTTTCAGGTAACTGCTTCCCCTGGGAGGTTCTGGGCAGGGGATGTGGTGATCAGAGGTTCCATTGGTTATGTGAATTGTACAAATTGACATTATGTTGTCAGGTCTGCAACAGCATCCATAGTGTAGGTGTCAGGCCAGGGTTTCTCAGTTAGTATGCTGGTGCTACCAAGCCAAGAGTGATTCCTACTTCATGCCTGAAGGAACAAGGAACAACAGTGATTACAAGAAGCCCAAAAGAGTAATGGTAAGAAGAGCCTCCTGCTATGAGATGTGGCCTTACAAACAGTAGCAATGGGAGTTGAGCAAATAAATCATTGGGTCTCACTCTCCTTTGCTCTTCAGTCTCCAACAAGAAGCTTCAGAGAGCAATCCTATTGCCCCAGTCCTTGTTGGTCAGCTTTCTGGGCTGAAGAAAGGGCCAAGAAGTGTAGGGACACAAGGAAAAGAAATAACGGACCCCGTCAGATCTAAGGTCTCTTCTTGTCTCACCTTCAGAAATCTATACCTTTCGACCTCCCTGGTGGTGCAAGGAGTTAAGATGCCACCTATGAAGCTCTCTGCAGCTTCTGCAGCATGAGTTCTATCCCCCCTCACCAGGCCAGGGAGCAACCCACATGGCGCAGCAGACCTCTTCTGTCTCTCCTGCTGCTCCCCTCAAGCAGTGTATTTCAGTGGGTCCACCTGTTCTGTTCCCCTCTCTGTCTCTGCTGAATCCTCTGTCCCCACATCTCTGGCCTGTACCCCAGCTCTTGTATGCATAAATAAATAAATTTAAAAAAAAAGGAAACTACATTTAAAAAAAAATTAGGCTAGGTGACAAATCAAGAGATTTGCTTTCAGATTTAGTTGGGGAGATGAAGCGGGGAACAGAACAGGCAGATCCACTGAAATACACTGCTGAGGGTGTTATAGGGCAGCCCTGATACAAAACGGGGTGCCTGACTGTGGGTCCTCACCAGCACGCTTAAAAGGACTTATCAATGCTCTACTGTAGGCACATGCGAAAGGTTAATAAAAGGTTTATTTACAAGGGAAGGGCAAATGAGGAAATGTACAGCTCAGGGAGTAAAGTGGGAGACAAAGTTTTAAATGAGTCCTACCTGATCCGCCGATCTGGAACCCCAAATGGCACTGAGAGCTGGCTGCAAGCCAGGAGCCATGAAGCCAGGAGGCAAGCAACAGAGAGCCAGCCCAAGGCCCACGTGTTTGGTTTTTATACCCAACCTGGCTGCTTAACTCCACCCTCAGGTCCCAGCCACTGTTACTTTGGTGGTGACAGGATTTGTCTTTCCCAATGTCTTGATGGCTTCGGTCTGGAGTGGGGGTGGGGTCCACAAAGCCTGTATGGGATTAGCACAGGACATCCTTTCTCCCTAGCAAGGGGAGCAGCGGGCCATACAGGAGAGGCCTGCCTCGCCATGTGGGTCGCTCCCTGGCCGGCTGGGGACGTACACGCGTTGCGGAGGCTGCAGAATGCTTCATAGTGCGGTGCCTGAGGCCCGTCACCTAGCCTAATATTTCAAAGAACATGCCAGTGTTAGATTGCCTTAATGTGAATGGTGGCCTGATTTCCTATTAGTATGCGAGCTTGGGGAAATTAACCTACCGATGAAATAATAATAAAATCTACTTCACCAGGTGTGTGTGAGAGAGACAGACAGAGACCGCGAGGGCGAGGGATTTTCCAATTTGCAGGGCAAGGCACAACTCAGCAAGGTGCACCGCATTTCCTGCACCGCACAGAGAACGCCTCTGCTCCTACTTGGCCCACTGTAGCTACCAGCGGGGCAGATGGGCAAGACTACCTCGAAGTACTTCCCGGTCGTGGGGGGGGGGTGCTCTTAAGACCTTAGGCAGCAGCCACGCACCCTAGAAATAAGTAGGGTCCTCCCCACCCCAAGAAACTGGTTGGTGAAAGCCTCGTCTCGGGCGCGCGGAGGAATACACGGCCTTTTGAGCCTCACTCCACGTCTGCGCCTGCGCCGCGCGGCCAGCGTGGGCTCCTCCGCCGGCGCCGGGGTCGAAGGTCGCGGCGCGTGATTGGGCGGCGGGACCGCACTCGGGCGGCGCGGAAATGACGCAGGGCGCGCCTGCGCGGGCGGCCCGGCTGCGCGGCGGCTACTGGGTGTCGCACGCCTGCCCTTCCGCGCCGCTCCCCGCCCCCGCCGCGTCCCCGCCCCCTCGGCCGCTCCGCTCCCTGGCGTGACTCGGCACTGAGCGCCCCGGAGAAGCGCCGCCGTCGCGTCGCCGCCTTCTCCGTCCAGGCCTGGGCCTCCCTGCGCCTCCGCGGCCTCTCCCGCCGCTGCGCCTCTCGATTTCCAGCCGGTGGCGTCGCGGTCGCCCCGCCGGGCCCTGTGAGGATGGTGGGAGTGAAGCCGGTCGGCAGCGACCCGGATTTTCAGCCGGAGCTGAGCGGCGCGGGCTCCAGGCTCGCCGTGGTCAAGTTCACCATGCGAGGGTGAGGCCCGGCCCGGCCCGGCCGCTCTGGGCGCCGGGGCTTTGCTTTCGGTCTTGGGGGATCCCCGCGCTGGCCCGGAACGTCCAGCGCGGGCCCCCGCCCGCTGCCGCCTTAGGCCGCGGCGCCGCGTGGGAGCGCCCGTCGGGGCCCGCGGCCGTGTCTGGGCGCGGAGCCGGCGCGGCCGGGTCTCCGGGCCAGGAGGGGCCGCCTGCCCCGTTTGGTCTGTCCCTGGGCTCTGCTCTCGGCCACGGCCCGCGCTGAGCCTTGCGGTCGGCGGATTCTCCCACAGCCGCCTCCAGCCGCCGGCGAGGCCAGTCCCCTTCTCTCCGCAGACCTAGCTGTCACTTGCATGTTCAAAACGCTAAAATCTTGCCCAGACACGTCGATTCTCTTCCCCCCTTGCATTTCTGTAAAGCCTTTTGAAGGTTTAGGTGGGGTATCCAGCCAGTCTGCGTAGCCTCAGTCCTAGGCGCTACCAATGCAATTTAAATTAACTTAAATGTTGGGTGTTTTTTTTTTTTTATGTTTTTAAGGCTTTTATTACTAGTTTGATTAGAAACTTTGTAGCTTAGGCTCCCCGGTGTATGTAAGTGCATCTGAAATCACAAATGATTGTGGATTTAAGCAATGGAGGCGGACAGGTGACCAGCCAGACATGTGAGTTTGAGCACAAAAGCTTCATTTTTGTCTTGGTTTTTGACTTCAGGGGCGAGCGATCTTGAGAGATGTTCATTGTGCTTGGTAAATCTCAACAGAGGTCGCAGAGCTCGTGGGTCTTCCATTTTGGGTGTGCAGGTTCCTGTGTAAGACTGACGGGCTGGAAGAGGACATTCGGAGCCAAGAATTTAGCGAATTTCTTTACTGATCTCCCCTTGTCAATGCCGAGTTAGAAGAGTTGGAGTTCTCCACTTGACTTACCTTGACTCTCTGGTTTACACTTACTCTACTAACTTGAAAGCTATAAGTATTTTTGACATATTTTGTTGTCTAAGTAAGCATAAGAGTATTTGGAATGTCGGGGCAAAAAAAGTCGTTTCCTGCATATGGTTAAGTAAATGTGGAGTATATAAGTGGTGCCATTAGGATTAGATCATTTAAGGGGATGGAGCGATACCAGTGTAGATGAACCAAGGTTAAGACTTTTTTTTGGTTCATA
Organism: Talpa europaea; assembly: GCF_964194135.1. Taxonomy (NCBI): domain Eukaryota; kingdom Metazoa; phylum Chordata; class Mammalia; order Eulipotyphla; family Talpidae; genus Talpa; species Talpa europaea. The sequence continues at coordinate 86,912,372 of NC_140080.1, read as the reverse complement.
TCATATGGAATTAAAAAGGAGTAATACATTCTATAGGGTGTTAATAGAGAATCCATTTGAAGTGAGTAGGTCCCACAGATGCTCAGTAGCGTGGGGTAAAGGTTGCATATGTAAAGGCATGTCTAAAAGAATGTCAAAATTCTGTAAGTGTGTCTTCCCAGCTTCAGCACATTTTGTGGTGTCTGTGTTCTTAATATGGACAGATATCTGTACATTTCTTAAGTACTTAGGCCAGAGTTCGAAAAGGGAAGATATGATTTTGAAGAATCTAGTTTTTTTGAATCACTTTTCTAGTTCTTGTCTGTGGGAGTATTCTTTAGTCACTCAATCATGTACTATTTTCCTTCCTTACCGTAGCAGAGAGGTGGAGAGAGAGAGAATAGAATACCAAATAATTTATTAATTGAAATGAGAAAAATGAGGTAAACACTTCCACTAGCCATGTGGTGTCATTTCACCAGAAACATAACTTCACATGTTGATTAGTAAAGTTCTGTTATTACCTTTAAATAATTACTTTTTGTAAAAAAGGGTATTTTGATGGAGTGAAAATTTTTTTCTTAGTAAAATCAGAGCAAGTAAATGACATGCTTGAATTTGGAAAAGCTTTAAGTTGAAAAACACTTTTAGGTAACATTTATAAATCTGATAAGATTATATTGACCTTTAAAATTCCTTTAACATTTGGCCATTAACCCATTCTTGTAAGAACTCTATGTCAGCGTGACCCACAGCTACATGAGTGGGCATCAGTATTACATCTACAAACTACTGTATCCATTAAAATCCTGTAAAAAAAAGTCACTGAGATCAAAGTTAATCTTCCATTTTAGGCCAAGAATGTAGTTTCTTTAGCAACTCTTTCTTCATTTCCTTTCCTATCCTACTTGAAGTCTTATTCCTTATTCTCTACTTTTGTGGCTTGTCCATTTGGCCTGTTAATTTTGCTAAAACACTAGCATTATTTAAGAATCTCTAGTAGCTCCCTAGTTTTTTTTTTTAATTTTAGTGAAATATCTGTAACATACAATTTACCATTTTAACGATTTTCAAGTGTACAATTTAATGACATTAAGTACAGTCACAGCGTTTTGTAGTCATTTCCATTTTTTCCTACAATTTTGTCATCATCTCAGACACAAACTCTACCTTTTAAATAAAAAATCCTCATGATTCCCCACCCCCAACCCTTGTAACTTCTCTTCTACTTTGTTTCTATGAATTTGCCTGTTCTTATGTGTAATTGGAATCACGTAATAGTTGTCCTTTTGTTTCTGATTTATTTCAGTAAGCATGTTTTCAAGGCTCATCCATGTTGTAACGTATGTTAGATTTTTCTTCCTTGTTAGACTGAGTAATATTCCAATGTATTGTATGTATAGACCACATTTTATTTATTCATCCGTTAATAGACATTTGGGTTGTTTCCACCTCTTGGCTATTGTAAACAGTACTGCTGTGAACGTTGGTACACAGGGATCTCTCTGAATATCTGCTTTTAGTAGTTTTGGATATTTACCTAGCAGTGGAACTCCTGGATTATCAATTCTATATTTAAGCTTTTGAGAAACTACCAAACTATTTTCTGCAGGGAATGTACCATTTTGCATTCCCACAAGTAGTGTGTGTGAGTTCCAGTTTCTCCACATACTTGCCAACATTTTTAATTTTTACTGATAGACGTTCTAATAGATTGTGAAGTAGTTTCTGATGGTTTTGGTTTGCATTTCCTAAATGAGTAAAGATGTGGAACATTTTTGTCTCTGCTTACTGGCCTAATCCCTTATCAGATACAACGCAGATTTGAGCTACAAGTATTCACTTACTACATGGATTTTTTTCAGTCAGTGCAGTTGGTCCTCCATATCTATGGGTTTTGTATTCATAGATTCAACCACCCTTGGATGCCCTGGCTTTCTTAGGAGACCTGAAACCAATCCCCCACTGATACCTAGAGGTGACTATAGTTAAACTTTGGGGACTCAAAAGGCCTACACAGATATTTTAAAGTGGGGCGAGGTCTTCTAACCCTCACATTCAATATAATTTACATATATTTCCCCCTATTGCTTAGCTTTTCACTTTCTGATAGTGCCATTTGATTGTAAACGTTTAAAATTTTCAATTTTCGATGGAGTCCAGTTCATTTTATTTGTTTTCTTTTGCTAGCTGTACTTTTGGTGTCATGTCCCAGAAGTCATTGCCAATCCCAAAGTCATGAAGATTTTCCTGTGTTTTCATCTAAGAATTTTATAGTTTTGTTAGGGGAAAAGGATGTCCTGAACAAACTCCAGAAATAGGTTTTATGGCCCCACCCCCACTCCAGTTTTAGCTCTTAACTTTAGGAGTTTTGATCCAGCGGGGGCTAACATTTGTATATGACTTAAAATAAGGGTTCAGTTTAATTCTTTTGCATGTGGGTATTTAATTTTCCTGGCACCTTTGTTGAAAAATCTCTTCCCCAGTGAATGGTCTTGGTATCCTCCTGTGTGTGTGTGTGTTTATTTTTTTTTTAAGTAATTAATATAGTCATCATTTTATATTATCTAGTTTATGGAAGGTACCTGTTTAAACACTTACTTGTGAATTGTAGACCACAAGCAATTTGAAAACTGGTATCTCCAAAAAATTACTTAAATATATGCAGATATGGGGGTCTCCTTGGTGACGCAAAGGGTTAAATCGCAACCTATGAAACTGTCCGCAGTCTCTGCAGCGCGGGTTTGATCCCCGGACAGCTAGGGAGCAACCCACATGACGAAGCAGACCTTTCCTTTACTCTCCTTCTGCTCCCCTCAGCAGTGTACTTCAATCAATCTGTCTGTTCTGTTCCCCACACTGTCTCTGGTGAATGCTCTCACTCCCTGCATCTCTGGCCTGTACCCTAGCTCTTGTGTGCATAAACAAATCTTTAAAAAAAAAAAACAATTACAATCCAGATGATGCACATTGGGAAGTATCATCCTTCAAACAGCAAAGGGGCTGAAATTTAATAAATAAATAAATAAATATATGCAGATACATTTTAGTGATTATAAGGAATGCTGATTTTGTTGTCGTCATCGGTGGGTATACTGTAACTTGGTTGTACTATGTTAAAAAAAAAATACACATTCCCCCCCCCCCTGTAAAACACACTAGAAATGATTTTTAAGTTGAATTTGTCAATATATCACTTTTGTGTCCATGGAACACTTTTGTGTACCATTTACTCAGTTTTCCTTTTTTTTTTTTAAAGATTTATTTTATTTATTTATGCATATAAGAGCTGGGGTGTAGGCCAGAAGTGTGGGGGTGGTCAGAGGGTTCGCCAGAGACAAAGTGGTAAGCAGAACAGGTAGATTGACTGAAATACACTGCTGATGGGAGCAGTGGGTGAGACAGGAGAGGTCTGCTGCACCATGTGGGGGGTCACCTCCCTGGTCAGGGATCAAAACTCGTGCTGCAGGGGCAGTGGATAGCTTCATGGTGCTGGGACTTACCCCTTGGACCACCAGGGAGGCCTTACTCAGTTTTCTTAAAGCATGTCTTTGTAGTTGTTTAGTTATTGTTCTCATCCTAGAAAGGTATCAGTGTATATTAGCATATTGAGTTCTAAAGGTTATGGTGACTTGTCCAAATAATATTAAATAAATATAAAATTACATATTGCAAAATTGCTGATGATTAAAGGATAAATTGACTGTATTGAAAAGTTAGCAGACCCAGCAGTTTTTTAGAACCAGACAGATAATATTAATGTGTGAGATAAATAACTAAGTAGGACATGATTGGGCCGTAGAGAACATATAGCTGGTTTTTTGTTTTTAGTAAACTTTTAAATTGAAATATGCCATGCATAAAAAATGAACACATCATTTAAGTATATAGTTTGATAAATTTTCAGTGATTATACCTATTTAACCAATAATGTAGTTCAGCAATACCAGCACTCGAGAATCACGCTCCTCCACCAGTCTTCCTCAGGCTTCTCGTCATTGTTGAATTTTGACACGATAGAATAGTTTTGCCTGGATTTGAAAAGTTGGAATCATGTATATAATCTGTGAATTAGTTTTAAGAACATTATAAATAGTTTTAATATTGGCATTTAATTTTGAAATAACAAAAAACATTATTTAGGTCACTCTTGGGGCATGCAAGAGCTGGGGTACAGGCCAGAGATGCAGGGGGTGAGAGGATTCACTGGAGACAGAGTCGGGAACAGAACAGGCAGACTGACTGAAAACACACTGCTGAGGGGAGCAGCGGGCGAGACAGGAGAGGTCTGCTGCGCCATGTGGTTTGCTCCTTGGCTGGCCAGGGGTCAAACTGGTGCTGCAGAGGCTGTGGACTGCTTAATAGTTCTGTGTTCAACCCCTTACGCCACCAGGGTGGCCCGAAAGTTCGATCTTTCCCCCCCCCCCCCAAATTCTAGCTCTATATTTCATTGCTGTTGTCTTTAAAATGAGGAATTGTAAAGCTTAAATGAGTTGACAAGAGTTTATGGGTTTTGTAAATTGCATAACATAGTAAATGTTCAATGAGTGCTGATTATTTTGTTATTAAGTAGACCAATTGTGAATATGTCTGCCATTAGTTAATATAACACATTTAGAAATTATCTGTTTTAAAGTTATGCCCTACAGAAAATAAACTTTTTAATTACATCTTGAGAGAGCATATTTTCCTTATCCATTTACAAGCAGAATATGTTTACACGAGTTATTGCTCAAGATACAACATTGACTACTTTAACAAGTAGGACAGATCAGCACGCTCATGAAATAGAATTTATTTATATTCCAACTGCTAAGAAAAATCTTATTAAGAAGAATCTGGTAGAATCTTTCAAAGGCGGCTGATCTTGGATTGGATTAAGAAATTAACTGCTGCTAGTTGTGATCCTGCTATTCTCTGGAGTATTGTGGGCAAATCATTCAACTTTCCTAGACTTTATTTCTCACTTAAACCAAATAATTTTGTTAGGTTAGAGCAACTTTAAAGTTTTAGTTTTGTGTGTTTGGTTCTTAATGTATTGCAGAAAACTGGAGAATGTCTGCTGTATTCTCTTTCAAAAGATGTAACTCAGGATCCTTACAGATCCATTTTGCATATTGTACTAAAGCAGATTAGCTTTCAGTCAAAAAAAGGTACAAGGGTAGATAAATTCTGTTTTTTTCTTTTCAAATCTCTGGTCTAGATGGCCTCTGGTTGTTTTTTTTAACAAGTTCAAAGGTCCTATGATCGTGTACTAAGGACTGTGAATCAGGGTCTGTGCAAGAAAAAGAAGTGTGATCCTGAAATTCAGGCATAATTGGGGATAGTATTTTATAGATGGGAAAGTCCTAGGAGAATCTACCCCCTCTCTGTTTATTCTGAGAAATCAGGTGACTTTTCATGAATTTAGCTTATAGAAAAATTTTACTCCTGAATGCTATATTAAACAAGGCAAATATCTTAAGTAAATTAACCAATCAGTTCATTTGAGTGATTATAGTGTGAGTATGCTGTTTATAGTGTGTTTGTGTATATTTGTGCTGCAGTGTTCTCTTATTTTGAAGTTCTAATTTATGATGTATAACTAAAATTCAGCAAAGACTCTAAATTAGGTTAAATTTTGAAAGAGAACAGTTATTTGCAAATCAACCTTTTTTTTTAAAGATTTATTTTATTTATTTGTGCATACAAGAGCTGGGGTGTAGGCCAGAGATATAGGGGGAGGGTTGGAGGGGGGAGAGGATTCACCAAAGACAGAGTGGGAGCAAAACAGGCAGATCCACTGAAATATACTGCTGAGTGGAGTGAGGGCAAAACAGAGGTCTGCTGCGCCATGTGGGTAGCTCCCTAGCTGTGGATCAAACTTGTGCTGCAGTGGCTGTGCATAGATAACTTCATAGTGCTGAGACTCAACCTCTTGCCACACCAGGAGGCCCTCAACCATTATTTTGGTACAGTCTGCTTAGTGATCTTTAACAACAGGCAGATACACTGTTAGGTTAGTGCTAAGTGATACATGATTGGTGCATAGTACAGTGACATCAATATAATGTAGAGATTGTGTTAGTTCATATCTGTCCTAGGTAGCAAAGAGTAGGAACAGAAATAGAACCTTCAGCAAAGAAGAAAAAATTCCAGCTACAGACAGACTCCCTTTCAGGTTTATTTCAAGAACATTAAAGTTAATAAAATTAAACTTGAGCACCCGGTACTTTTTTTTTGTCCATTTAGAAGATTTTAAGGAAACAAACATTCAGATTTGCCTGGCAAATAATTGTAAATTATTACTTTGTTCCCACTTTATTTTTTTTAAATAATAAATTTTATTTTTATATTCCCCATACAATTGCAACCCCCCCCCATTCTGACCCCAATCCCTCCCCTCCCGCCCCCACCCCCCAAAAAGTATCTCTGGTTCATAGTTTTTTGTTGATTTTGATTTTCACTTTCTTATATTCATTTTCCTGGTCCCTTATTTAAGTTTTCTAGATTCCTGCTATGAGTGAGACCATCCGGTATTTTTCTTTTTCTTTCTGGCTTATTTCGCTGAGCATGATCCCTTCCAGCGCCATCCATGTTGCTGCAAATTGCATGTGTTTATCTTGTTTGAATGCTGAGTAATATTCCATGGTGTATATGTACCACATCTTCTTGATCCAGTCATCTATTTTTGGGCATTTGGGCTGTTTCTAAAGCTTAGCTATTGTAAACAGTGCTACTATAAACATAGGGGTGCAGGTGCTCTTTGGAATTGATGTTTCTGTTTCCTTTGGGTAAATACCTAGGAGTGGAATTGCTGGATCCTATGGAAGCTCTATGTTTAGTAGGTCCAGAAATCTCCACACAGCTCTCCATAGTGGTTGGACCAGTTTGCACTCCCACGAACAGTGCAGAAGAGTTCCTTTTTCTCCACACCCTTGCCAACAGAGCACCCAGTACTTTTAGGGGTGGGAGACTCATTCTCAGTATTGCACATACTCCTCTCCCTACCTTAATATTAGCCCCACTGGCCCAGAGTACTTCCATCTGGATCATCACAGTACCTGTAAGCAGGTACTTCCACTCATTTGTTTTTGTTCATTTAGAATATTCCTATTCATTGTCATGCTGTTCTTACTGATTTTGATCACCATGTAGATTGTTTCTAAATTTTTACTCTTACAAACATTACATTGAACTTCCTTGTATGTATTATTATGAAATTGAGTGTTAAGATAGGGTGGACTTTTCGAAGTGAGGTTGTTGAAGTTTGGATTGTATTTATTTAAAATTAATACATAATGTCCAAGTGGTTCTGTATTTATTTTTAAGATTTATTTATTTATTTATGCAAGCACTGGGTACAGTCAGAAGTGCGGGAGAGTGAGAGAATTCACCAGAGCGGAGAGCAGAACAGGCAGAGTGATGAAGTACACTGCTGAGGGGAGCAGCGGGAGGCAGGAGAGGTCTGCGTGCTATGTGGGACCCTCGCCCGGCGGCCGGGAATTGAACCGGGAATTGAACTGGCACTGCAGAGGCTGCAGGCAGCTTTGCAACCCGGCGCTCAACCGCTGCACCACTGGAGAGGCCCCTGTCCAAATGGTTCTTTAAAAAGAACCAATTTGTTTTCTCATTCATAATGTTTATGAACACCGGGCTGTGAAGCTGCCTGCAGCCTCCGCAGCGCTGGTTCGATCCCTGGCCACCAGCGAAGGTCCCACATGGCGTGACAGACCTCTCCTGCCATGCCCGCTGCTCCCCTCAGCAGTGTATTTCTTCAGTCTGCCTATTCTGTTCCCCACCCTGGCTGTGGTGAATTCTCACCCTCCTGTGTTTCTGACTGTACCAGTGCTTGCATAAATAAATAAATAAATAAATAAATAAATAAATAAATCTTTTTTAAAAAAAGACTTATTAATATCTGGAAGTATTCTGCTAAACTAAGCATAGGCTTAGTCAACTGTGAATATTTTGTTTCTTTTTAATTGTGTCTCAGGGCTTATTTGAGGATTGTTAGATCCAACAGTCTTTCAGATACACTTTAACTTATTATCTAAGGATTTGCTAGTTATTTTCTTAGCTTTTTGGTGTGAGGCTTATTAAGGTTGACACTGGGTAAAAAATGCTGGCTAAAATGTTGAAAATAAAGACACAATTACAGCTTGAGTTTAAATATTTGTGAATTCAAACATTTGGGTTTTAGAATTTGCTTTTTCTTGTGTACCTATCTGCTAAAGCCAAGATTGTTCTCATTTTTTATGAACTTTTATTGAACTGCAACATGTATACATAGTGCACAGTTATAAACGTATAGCTTAATGCATTTTCACAAACTGCATGTGTGCTTGTGGTATAGTCAGTTCCTGGACAAACAGGAAACTTCCCTAAGGCCCCCCCATCCTGTTAGTAATCTCACAAAGGTAGCCACTGCCCTGTTTTACAATATCATTGATTTGTTTTTAACTCTATATGAATGGAATCATAGAGTATACTTCTTTCCTCAGTATTATTTATAAAGGTCATTCATGCTTTTGCATTAGATCAGTCATTTTCTTTATTATTTAGTATTCCACTTTGTGAATAACTATAATTAGGTCTCTCATTCTGTTATTGATCAGAATTTGGGTATACTCCAGGTTTTGGTTAATAGATACATTGCTACTCTCAATATTTTTTAAAAGTGTTCAAAGATGAGTGTGTGTGTGTGTGTGTGTGTGTGTGTGTGTGTGTTTGTATCCCAGAAACAGACCAAATTAGGTATATATCTTGCTTTAGTAGATACTGCCAGTTTCTTTCTCTTCCAAAGTGGTTATACCACTTTGCACCTGAATAGTTCATTTTTACTCCATATTCTTGGTAGTACTTCTTTCTTCCTTGTTTTAGCTATTTTAGTGAGAGTAATTTAAATTTGCCTTTCCCTGTTTTTTTAATTTGACAAATAGATACTTTTTCATATTTATTGACTGTTTAGATAATTCCATTTGTCAAGTCACTTGCTCAAGAATTCACAACTTTTTCCCATTCCATATCACTCTGTTCTTTCCTGTTCCATCTCACTCTGATTTGTAGGAGTCTTTACATAGTGGAGATGTAAGTACTTTGGTATGTTTTACAAATATTTGTTGCTTGCCCGTAGTTATCTTTTCATCTTTTAAGTGGCATGTTTATGAATAAGATTTGTTAATATTTTCCAGTTTGTCAATAATATTCCAGTACAGTTGTGTGTTGCTTAACATAGGGATACATTCTGGGAAATGTGTTGTTAGGTGACTTGTCACACATCACAGAATGTGATTACACAAACCTACATGGTAAAGCTACTACACACCTAGGTTTTGTGGTACAAACCATTGGGACCATCACCATATAGGGGTCCATACTTAACCCTAATGTCTTTAAGGGACTCATGACAAGATATCAGTTTTCTTTCCTTTTTTCTCTTTAGTGCCTTTTTCTTTCCTTTTTTTTTCTGTGTTTTAAGAAATACTGTCTTACTCTCCTAGGTTTTGAAAGTATTCACTGTTTTTTTCCTAGAATGCTTATTGTTTCATCCTTGTTATTTAGATTTAAAATCTGTCTGGGGGCCTCCCCGGTGGCACAGCGATTGAGCTCTGCTCCCCGCTCTGGCTCTGGTGAATTCTCTCGCCCTCCCGCGCTTCTGACTGTACCCAGTGCATGTATAAACAAACAAATAAATAAATAAATAAACATGCCTCTATTAAAAAAAAAAAATAAAAAAAATAAAATGTGTCTGGAATTGGTTTTAGTGTGGTGTGAGGTAGGGGTCAAGATTCAAACCCCCACCACCTGCAATGTGGATATCTTGTTGACTCAGCAGTATTTATTGAAGAGATTATCTTAACTCACTACACTCTTGTGATTTCATGTCAGGTTACTGTGTATGGGATTCATCTTTTTCTGGACTTTATCTTTTTTATATTTATTTGTGATCTTGCATAAAACTTTGTGGTAGTTCTTAATATCTAGTAATGTAATTTTTCAGCTTTAACCTCACAATGGCTTGGGTTAGTCTTAGTATATTATTTTTAAAAATTTTATTTATGCATATAAGAGTTGGGGTGTAGGCCAGCGGTGCGGGGAGGTGGGGCAGGGAGGGTGTGAGGATTCAGTAGAGACAGAGTGGGGAGCAGAACAGGCGGAGCTACTGAAATACAATGCTGAGGGGAGCAGTGGGTTTTATTTTTTTTAAAGATTTATTTATTCATGCATACAATAGCTGGGATACAGGCCAGAGATGCGGGGCATGAGAGGATTCAGAGACAGAGTGGGGCACAGAACTGGCAGATTGACTGAAATACACTGCTGAGGGGAGCAGCAGGCGAGACAGGAGAGTCTGCTGAGCCATGTGAGTTGCTCCCAGGCCAGCCGGGGGGATCTAACTCTTGCTGCAGAGGCTGCAGATTGCTTCATAGTGTGGTGCTTAACCCCTTGTGCCACTAGGAAGGCCCTATTTTCCTATAAATTTTAAAGTTTAATTTGTTAACTTTTACAAGGAAATCTGCTGGGATTTTATGTCAACTCTAAAGATAACATTGAGGAGAATTGGTAGCTTAAAAATAGTGAATTTTCCAAATATCTCTTTTACCTTTCTCACAGGTGCGGACCATGTCTAAGGATTGCCCCAGCATTCAGTTCTATGAGTAATAAGTATCCACAGGCAGTCTTCTTGGAAGTAGATGTACATCAGTGTCAGGTAAGTGAAAGGTATACTTTAAAAAAAATAATAATTCACAGTTCAGTTTGAAATTTGACATTAATGTTATCCTTCACTTATCTCTCTATGTGCATAGTACTCCTTTGAAAATAGCAAAATGTTATGTTGACGTGACACCGGTGAATTGGTGGTGGGAATTTCCTGGGGGCTACACCTGAGAGGAGAAAGCATACATTGTACAAAAATGAAGAATGATGTAAAATATATTTATAAAATTTAAAAAAAATGTCATTACTTTCTTAGTTAGGAAGGACAGTCCAATATTAATTGCTTGTTTATATTAACATCCTTCTGATACGGAACTAATACTGTGTTGTTATACTTAATAGGTCACCTGCAGTTCTGTGTTTTACATTACTTTGATTATCTTTTGCAAGTCTGGAATCATATCTTCTATTACAAAGGCATTGACTGATTACAAAGCTAGGGCAGAGAATTTTTGGTTATAGTTTGATTTGAATCGATCCATTTGTAATCTTAGCTTCAAAGCTGCATATCAGTAGAAACGTTAGTCTTGATTACTGTTGATTGAGCCAGTGTTGTAGGTAGGTTGCCCTGATTAGTTTGAATGACTGTGTGACAGTTTTGCATTTGCATGTGTAGAAATATGGGGGAGTTGTTTGGAAAAAATTTGAAGAGACTTCTGACACTGAAAATATGATCGTTAGTTCTGACTAAAGAACACCTCTGTAACTACTCTTTTCTGTGGGTGTGGGGGTGAGGGTTAATGTGAGATTTTTACCTTTGGTGTATTTCAGTGTGAAAAAAAATTTTAAAGTGTTATACAGTTAGTAGTTTGGGGATTTGGTTTAAACTGTTTTATATCTTTATTATTCAGTACTTAATGTCACGTTTTACTAGACTGCAGAACTGGCTCTTATTTGAAGTATTTTTATTATTTGTCATCTGGAATTGCTGTCTTCTTTATGTGTTGTGCTAGCTACATGTGGTAATTGAGTACTTGTAGTACATTCAGTTAAAATTGATATGTACTGAAAGTGTAAAATTTTGAATCTTACTGTAAAAGCAAGAAAGTAAAATATCTCATTGACTATATGTTAAAGATGCATATATTATATTCACTAAAAATATATCACGAAAACCCATTTTACTCGTTTCTCTTTATTTTTTTATTGTGGGTACTGGAAAATTTTAAATTACTTAAATTGCTCATATTTATCTTTTACATTATACTTCTTACATATAGCAATATTCTAAAAGGTCAACCGTGTTTTTTTTTTTTCTCTCAAAATTTATGAGGCTTAGAGAAGACATCTCTTAAACTTTATGCTTTTTTCTTTAAAAATATAATGGTTTCTCTTCACAGTATTTGAATATGCAAGGTGACACATTGGCTTTACATTTCTCATGTGAAGTTTAAAACATGAATGAGTGATAATGAATTAATTTTCATTCAGTAGTTAGTCTTATCATATTCTGCAGTTGGAGTAGAATTTCAAAAGATAACTGTTGGAATCTATTTGTTGGGAGACCAGAAGTCATTTCTATGAGTGGAATTAAGTGTGATTGCAATGCAAAGGACCTTACCTCCTTTTTAGACAGATATGCTGATGTGTTTTACTTTTTCCTAGTAGCAGCGGTTTATACTGACAGATAAATGCCCTTTTTGGTTACTCATTTGAGAAACAGTATGTTCTTATAAGAGAGCTATATGGTATAGTGTTCTTCTTTATGGATTTAAGAGTAATAACAGTTTTGCACTTTAGGAATAATACTGCTTTTTCTTTAACATTAATCGGGGAAAATTGTTTTATATGTTTTTCATCCATGCTTGTGATATTTAACTTCCACTGAGATACAGAGTGTATATTCAGAGTGTTTTAAGGTTAGTTTTAATTCCTAATGCCATCTAACTTGCCAATTCTAGGGAACAGCTGCTACCAACAATATATCAGCAACACCTACATTTTTGTTTTTTCGAAACAAAGTGAGAATTGATCAGTATCAAGGAGCAGATGCTGTGGGATTAGAAGAAAAAATCAAGCAGCATTTAGAAAATGACCCTGGAAGCAACGAGGATACAGATATTCCAAAAGGCTATGTACGTAGACTTAAATGTAAAATCATGTTATCTTGCATTTGTCATTATTTGATTAAAATGAAATTGACCCTGTTTTCATGTTTTATATTCTACTAGTTTAGAAAACTTTCAGATAAGGACTTTAAAAGTAAAATCATTAACTGACGATTGGGTTTTGCTTATGAATATGTATTATACCTAAGGCTCCATCATAAATATTTTTCCTAAATTTTTTTCTGCTACTTTGCTATGTTTACTTAAAAATACTCTTTCTGAACTATTATTATAGCCAATTTTATTTTTTTTTTTAATTTTTTTTATAGAGGCATGCTTTATTTATTTGTTTGCTGGTTTGTTTGTTTGTTTTGTTTATACATGCACTGGGTACAGTCAGAAGCGCGGGAGGGTGAGAGAATTCACCAGAGCCAGAGCGGGGAGCAGAACAGGCAGGAGGACCGAAGTACACTGCTGAGGGGAGCAGCGGGCGGCAGGAGAGGTCTGCGCGCCATGTGGGACCCTCCTCAGGTGGCCGGGGAGCAGCCGGGGATCGAACCGGCGCCGCAGAGGCCGCGGGCAGCTTCGCAACCCAGCGCTCAACCGCTGCGCCACCGGGGAGGCCCTATTATAGCCAATTTTAAACATTAGTTTTATATTTTCCCCCCCCAAGTAGTGAAGAGATGTGCATTGAAGAATTTTTTTACTTTTTGACATTCGAATAAAATGACTTGTAAGTTTTAATGTGGTATCATTATATACTGAATCCCTTTCCTGCCACTTCTTTTCCCTCTTTAAAAGTATTCCCTTCTTTCTGGCGCTCTACTTTAAAAAAGCTAGTTACTGATTTTGTTTTAGAATCAAATGTGACTTTAGTATTGAATGTGTTTTTCTGAGCTTTAAGAGCAAATTACTCTGAATAATAACTTGAAGACTTAGGGAAAATTTTTTTGAAAATGATGTAATGTGAATAGTTATAATGCAGTAAGTATATTTATCATTTGAGAGTTATTCAGGAAGGAAGTAAAATTCTGGAGTAGCACTTCATAGTAGCTGATTTGTTTATGCAAATTGGTAAATGTTGCATACAAACATTTCTCTTTTTACAAATTTCTTATTTTTTTTTTGTTATAAAGTTATTGTGAAAGGCAACATCAATCTAATATGGTAGCCACCAGGCACATGTGGCTGTTGAGCATTTGTTATATGTCAAGTGAAACTGAGGAACTGAATTTTTAAATGTATCTACTTTTAATTAATTTAATTTTAAATCACCACATTTGGCTAATGGCTATCTTATTGAACAGTGCAGGTCTAGACCATCTGTCTTATAGACTGTCCCACAATCTGGATTTGTCTGATTGTTTTCTTATTCTTTCCTTATTGTTGGCAAGTTGATTATATAGGGAGTGATATTTATTTTCCATTATATATTTTCAGAATATGACAGTTTGTAACTATGTCATATATATAATATAATGGCAATCTTGCCCTAGATAATATATCCGGTTGAATGTTATACGTTTTGTGTGCTCATAATAAATGAAAGTTTAATAATTATTTTAAAATTTAGTATTTTATTTTATTTTTAAAATTTATTTATTTATACAAGCACTGGGTACAGTCAGAAGCGCGGGAGGGTGAGAAAATTCACCAGAGACAGAGCAGGGAGCAGAACAGGCAGACTGATGAAATACACTGCTGAGGGGAGCAGCGGGCGTGGCAGGAGAGGTTTGTGTGCCATGTGGGACCCTCGCCCGGCAGCTGGGGATTGAAGCAGCGCTGCAGAGGCTGCAGGCAGCTTCTCAGCACAGCGCTCAACCGCTGCGCTACCGGGAAGGTCCAAAAAATTTAATATTTTAAATAATTCCCCTATTTAGTTTATTTTCAACAGTGTTGTCGTCATGCCTGGATCCTAATCCTAGATGCAGTACTAGGCATCTTGGTAGAATGGAAGATATAAACATTTTAAAGATTTTGTCAATACTGTCCTTTTAGGGCAAATACTGATGACATTCAGAATAACTGTACCATAATAGAACTTTGTTCAGCAATGTTCCTTTTTATCCTCCTCCCTTTTTTGAATTGGCTATAACATTTTACCCTGAATATATTTAATGTAATGTTTAATGTAATGTTTAATGTAATACAAAGTAACTTTGTGTAATTTTGGCTTTGAAAGCATTTAGTCTACTCCATGAATAAGTAGAGGTCTACTCTAATGGATTATTACCATATTGGAATTTATTTAACATGTAAAATAGTGTGTTTTAGCCTTCTAGAATTGTATATACATATACATTAATGTCCTGGATTAAAAAGAATGTGAAGACTCTAGATAGGTGAACATGCAAAGATAGAAAGATGAGCATATAAAACTGATAATCTAAATACTTGGTAAATTTTGAAAATTGTCCTTGTTTAGTATATGAAATGGGTACTTTTCCTTAAAACCACAATTTATCAAAATCAACTCCACTAGAAACAGACCACCTAATAGAGCAATCACCATACAGGAAATACAGAAAATAGTAAAAGTCAAGATGATGTTGTTACAGGGAGATTCTGGCGAATTATTAAAGATCAGACAGTCTGGTGTTACTGTAAGTACTTAAGGCAATATAAAAAGAGACAAAACTGCCATATTTTCTTTTGAAGTGTGACCTTGATCCCAAAATCAACAAGATTTGCACCAAAAAAGATAACTACTGACCAGTTCCAGTTAGAAATATTGGTATGGATGTTAAATAAAAGCTAAACTAAATGTAACAATTCATAGAAGAAAATTCATGATCTCTAGTGTGCATAAAAAGCATGGACAAAATTTAACACTCATTTACATATAAAGCATTCAATAAAATCTTCATGGGAAACACTACCCATCTCCACTGAAGTTAGAAGCAGGACTACTGTACTGCAACTCTGGTGTTGTGCTGAAAGTATGAAGGTTTTGAACCGACTCAGGAATATGATAATACCACAGGGAAGTAGTCAGCAAAGTCCAGAAAAAATAAATGTATAGACAAAATGACCATAGATTAAAAGAAATTTTAGAGACACATTAACTAAATTCAGTATTTGTCCTTTTTTTGATCATTATTAAAGGTCTAATAATTCACCTGTAAAACATTTATGAGGCAGTAGAGGAAATTTGAACACTGAGTTTTGATAAGGAAATGTTCATAGATTTGGTTATGGTTATACTGAGGGTTCATTTTTAAATGAATTTCTTAGAAATATACATGGAAATATTTATGAATGAAATGGAGAAAATGCCTGAGATTTACTTGAAAGTAATCAGGAGATGCGTCAGGAACTTGTTGGGAGGGTGGTGGTAAAGAAGAAACAAGAGTGGCCTTGAGTTGATTATTTTTCTGGTTGGGAGATGGGTCCATGAGGTTTACTGTATTAGTCTATTTATGTATGTTTTTGAAATTTTCCAACATAAAGTTTAAGCCCTTACTTGCTGTTCATCTTAAATCTAAGCACTTCATGGATAAAGGTTTAAAGACACCATGGCCATTGGAAGAGGGAAATAGCCTTTCTTGGATCTCAGCAGATATTTAAATTGCATGTTTCCTACTGCTTACAGCTATACACTTTTTAAAAGGTGTGAGTTAACATTTTATTATCTTAGTGTTAAAGATTTGGTTTCTGATAGCTTGTTGAGTAGGCCCAGCCTAGATTTGGCTTTAATAATTAGTGGTATTGGACCTCTCTGGTGGCGCAGGCAGTTCAGCACCGCACTATGAAGCTGTCTGCAGCCTCTGCAGCGTGGGTTCAATCCTGGCCGGCCAGGGAGATGACCCACATGGGGCAGCAGACCTCTCCTGTCTTGCCCCGCTGCTCCCCTCAGCAATGTATTTCAGGCTGCCTATTCTTTTTTTTTTTTTTTTAAGATTTCTTCATTTATACAAGCACTGGGTACAGTCAGAAGCGCAGGAGGGTGAGAGAATTCACCAGAGCTAGAGCGGGGAACAGAACAGGCAGACTGACGGAACACACTGCTGAGGGGAGCAGCGGGCGCAGCAGGAGAGGTCTGTGCGCAATGTGGGACCCTTGCCAGTGGCCGGGGATCAAACTGGTGCTGCAGAGGCTGTGGGCAGCTTCGCAGCCCAGCACTCAACCACTGCGTCACCAGGGGAGGCCCAGTCTGCCTGTTCTGTTCCCCGCTCTGTCTCTGTTGAATCCTCTCACCCTCCTGCACATCTGGCCTGTAGCCCAGTTCTTGTATAAATAAATGATTCTTTAAAAAAATAATAATAATCAGTGGTAGATCTCAGTCAGAATTCAATTGAAAAGATTGTTGTGAAAGTTTTAGTAACTATTTTAAAAGAAATAGAGGTTTTCTTTAAAATCGCCTAATCTACAGAGAATCACATATTTAAATTATTAAGTTTTTATGCTAAATCTAAATATTTTAGCTAAGGAATTGATTTAATTTTTTTCAGATGGATTTAATGCCTTTTATTAACAAAGCTGGCTGTGAATGTCTTAATGAAAGCGATGAGCATGGATTTGACAACTGTTTACGAAAAGATATGACCTTCTTGGAATCTGATTGTGATGAACAGGTATTTGAATGCTTAATTTAAGAATTGTAGGCAGTATCATTTTCTGTGCCCATTCTTGTTTCTTTATTGTGTTTCATTTCATGGTTTTATGGCTCTCCTTCCCAGATTACCACTTCTTTCCATTTCTTTGATTGCTTGTCTTTTATCCATGTGGACGCACCTCCTTTCTTTGTTCTTTGTCAGCAGCCAGTGTACTGGGGAGAACAGTGGAACTCTAGATCGGCCCCACTGCTAAGTGTAGCCTTCACCACTCTTGGGTCCTTTGTTCTTCTTGACCTGCCTTCCACACTTTTACCCACCTAGATGAGCTTGTCTTTGAGAAGATGGGACCAATTAGATGAGCACTCCCTAAATTTCTAGTCCTCACTCCTAGAAGTGAAGTTGTGTGCTCCTCTCTGTTGTCACAGAGGAAGTGGTGCAGTATTGCTTGACCAGACTTACTTCATCTTGACTGTTAATTTCTTGAATTTACTTTGTTTGTTGTTTGCTTTGTCCCCATTCCAATTTATTTTCCACATGTTTACAAAAGTTTCTTTTCTAAAATATAAATTTGATCCTGTTTGTCTTTCTTAGAAGAAATAAATGATTCTTCACTGACTTTAGGAACAGAGTGTCAGATTCCCACTGACTTCATCAATTTGGCATTCCTACTTCATCTGTTCACCTGTGGTTCAAGTCCCTGAGTGTGTCATGCTTATAATTTTTCGACACACTGTTATAGGTCAAGTATTAAAAGGCACTTATCTAACCAAGGGCAATAATCTGGCCATTTTATGTGTTTAGGCAAACACACCACAGTGATTCCGAAATCATAAATCCACACCCCATCTTTCTCTCCAGTCAGAGCTACTTTACTCTGTAGCTTTGAAGGTGTGTTCCCATTGTGTTCCTTGTAAATGTTCTATATGTCATGATGCATATCAGCAAGACTCCAGTTACAGCTTCCCTGAACTAGCGCTCCCAGGATAGAAATACACGTACCTGTATCAGACATAATTTGAGCTGAAAAGAAGATTGAGTGAATGAATTAGTTTTTGAAAGAGAAGCATTTCTGACAATATTTTGTATCCTACTTCCCTAATGTGACCTTCCAAAATCAGTTTCCCATGTAAGTTTAGGATGGAGGTTTGGAGATTTTAGCATAACGCTCTAAGAGTCCTATTCTCTTGAGTTTGGGATTACAGTTCACTTGAGGACTAGTCTATCCATATAACCTCACATTGTCTCCCAGTTGGTAAGTGACATGGATAGATACTTGGCAGGTAGACCTAGAAAACATTAAACATATGTACTAAAACATAAAGTTAAATTTAATTGGGGGGTTTGAGTTTGACTTTTTTGGAAAGCAGATTGCCAATTATAGGTGACAAGACTTTCGTTTCTTAAATGTAATTTTAGTTAATTTATTCCATTGAATTTTGTTTTTGCCATTCCTTATATGAATATTAGGAGATTATGTTTTTCAAATGTCAATTTAATGAAGTTACCTCATTTTGATTTCCATATTATATTCCTTTTGTTAGATGAATTAAAATATTTCTACTTCTGTTATTTTCATTCTGTTTAGCTGTTGTGTGTATTCAAGGTGTTCAAGAGTCTTTTTAAAATAAGACTTATTTTTTTTTCACAGCTACTTATTACTGTGGCATTCAATCAACCTGTTAAGCTTTATTCAATGAAATTTCAGGGACCAGATAATGGTGAGTAATGGGTAGCTTTAACTTTGTATTGTATAGACCGGTTAGAACTTGTTTCAAACTTTGTATTAAATGCAGGTAGCTGTTTTCTTGCTTTAGCATAGAGTAAAACTGTTTTTATAACAAAGCATGGATATAAATGAATGGGCAAATTATATGAGATTATTTGGGACTGAAAGTGCCCCCAAAATCTTTAGCCTTATTTCTAAAGTTTCTTTAGAATTTAAGTTCCCTCCTAAGTTTTCTTAAGTGAAAACTAGGAAACACTTTTTGTAAACTATTTTTTAAAACTCTAGATTCAAAACCACATTTTTAAGTATCAGAATGGGAGAGGTTAATTTCAAATATCTTCCTATTATGGATAATAAAACTAAGGCTCTAGATCTTCCTATGTGAGCTCTATTAAGTTTCCTCTTCTTGGGCCTCCCCGGTGGCACAGCGGTTCAGCGCTGGGTTGCGAAGCTGCCCGCAGCCTCTGCAGCGCCAGTTCAATCCCCGGCTGCTCCCCAGCCACCAGAGGAAGGTCCCACATGGCGCGCAGACCTCTCCTGCTGCCCGCTTCTCCCCTCAGCAGTGTACTTTCGTCCTGCTGCCTGCTCTGCTCCCTGCTCTGCTCCCTACTCTGGCTCTGGTGAATTCTCTCACCCTCACACGCTTCTGACTGTATCCAATGCTTGAATAAATAAATCTTTCAAAAAAAAAAAAAAAGCTTTAAGTTTCCTCTTCTTTGCACAGACTTGGCATTTCTTTTTTAATTAAATAAGAAATTTTCATGATTTATCCCTTACCTCCTAAATGCCTTTTAAATAATAAACTGTACAGTTGTTGGCAACTGCACGACCCAGTTCAAGAATTCTTTTATGAAACTTTTTTGCTGACTGTAAGACTCCATTGCGGGGCCTCCCGATGGCACAGCGGTTGAGCGCTGGGTTGCGAAGCTGCCCGCGGCCTCTGCGGCGCCGGTTCGATCCCCGGCTGCTCCCCAGCCACCGGAGGAGGGTCCCACATGGCGCGCAGACCTCTCCTGCCGCCTGCTGCTCCCCTCAGCAGTGTACTTTGGTCCTTCTGCCTGCTCTGCTCCCTGCTCTGGCTCTGGTGAATTCTGACTGTGCCCAGTGCATGTATAAACAAAAACAAACAAACAGATAAAATAAATAAATAAAACATGCCTCTATTTAAAAAAAAAAAAAAACTACAAAAAAAAAAAGACTCCATTGCGACCTTCCCTATACCTTCTTACCAGTAATATTACATTTATCACAGTATGGCTTTTATAGTTGAGAGCAGAAATTCTTTATAATGAACACACACACACCTATATACATATGTATGTTTGTGTATGTGTATTTGTGTGTGTGTGTGTTTTAATCTAGTTTCCCTAGTTATTTTGTGTAGTAGTAGCAGACCAAGTATATACTGATAAATATCTATTGAAAAAGAGGAAAACTATGACTACAAAAATACTTTCTTAAAATTTCTAAAAGAGAGGTTTACAAAGATATGTATAGGTATGTCTAGGTATGTATATATGTATGTCTGTGTTGTATGGTGTGAGTGTAATGATAAAGAGAAGAATTATATGTGATTTATGTATTTACTATTCTATGTTTACAGGTCAGGGTCCTAAATATGTAAAAATTTTTATCAATCTACCCCGATCTATGGATTTTGAAGAGGCAGAAAGAAGTGAACCAACTCAAGCTCTGGAACTAACAGAGGATGATATTAAAGAAGATGGTATTGTCCCACTTCGTTATGTGAAGTTTCAGAATGTTAACAGTGTAACTGTAAGTAGTATTTCGTTCAACGATATTTAGTGGGTTTATGGGTGACAATTCATACTATCTTCAGGATCCATGTGATCCTTTAAAGTGGTTATTTGTCGACGTGGTTTGAAATAATTTTTATAATGTAAAAATATATGTAATGAGCCAATTAAAATTTTCTTCTTTAAAACATTTATCTGTGTGCCCTTAAGAGGAAGGTGAATTTGTTAGTGTACTATGTTATATGCATGTATTATATATTTGGCAGCTTTTGTTAAAAGTTTACTCTGGAACATTTGTACTTAAACTGAAGATATTCTTGCTTTATCCTTTATATCTGGTGTTAAGTAATGATACATTTGTAACCCCCAGTTTCTTTTTTCCAGGATTTAATAGTGTAGTAATCATGATATCAATAAAAATGACTTTTTAAAAAGATAACTTCACATTATCTTAATTTACATTTTCAGCTCTACTTAGTGCTAATTCCTTTGGTGAACATCAGTATTGGAATTCAGCTCATGCAACCCTGCTCAGTCCAGTCCTTCAGAAGAGGGGTAGGAGGGCATGAGTAGAATAGCAGAATACCTGGAGAAGGAATGGCAACCAGCAGGGACCACTGAGAACAGTTATGACAAATTAGTGTGATTTCTTTCTGTTAATGGAACGAGTCTGGTTTTTGTAAACTAGAACATTATAGCATGTGTTCATTTTAGGAGGTTTTCAGTGGAGTTTCACAATACATATATTTAGTAGTAAGATGAAAGATTATTTTTTTGAATTTTCAGTATTTGAAATATCCTCTTCCAGTGAAATTAAAGAAAAAATGGTTACATTAAAGTAGAACACTGCTTATCAAATTTGGAAGGCATTTGTTGAAAAAAGCCCCTTCTACCTAGAGATCCTGATATAATGTGTCTTCAAAATGATAATTTTGACCAGAAAATCTAATTAAAGCAACTTAATATATTTTAAAGCCAGTAAATGTAAATTTGTGTTTTGATTCAAAGATCTGTACAAATAAATAAATGGAGACCTGATTTAATAGTCTACTTATTGTTGAATTGGAATTTTTAACTGATGATAACCTCAATTTGAGGTGGATCTATGGTTGCCTATGATGAGTCCCATCTGAGAAAGGAGTATGATGTTGAAACCAAGAGAGGTGGTGTTCTTAAGTGATAGCATCTAGAGTAATACTGTGTTTTTTTAAATGGGGAAAGAAGAAATCTAATATATTGAAAAAGGATCAGTGAGTAAAGGTGTTGTCTCTTAACATGCTGAAAGGAGTTTTTTAATAGAAAGTATAAAGCATTAAGCTTAAAAAATATGCAAGGCATAGTATGATTTTAGTTGATCCTTTTTAAAGATTTATTTATTTATGCATACAAGAACTGGGGTATAGGACAGAGGTGTGGGAGGTGAGAGGATCCACCAGAGACAGAAGGAACAGAACAGGCAGACTGACTGAAATACACTGCTGAGGGGAGCAGTGGGCGAGGCAGGAGAGGTCTGCTACACCATGTGGGTAGCTCCCTGGCCGGCCGGGAGATCAAACTCATGCTGCAGTGACTGTGGATAGCTTCATAGTGCTGTGCTTATCCCTTGCGCCACCAGGTAGGCCCTTAGTTGATTTCTAGTGCTACTTTCTCCTTCAGTATTCTGGGAAATTGAATGGAAATTAGAAAGAATACAACCTCAAAGATTTTCTTCAGTGAAAAACTAATAAAATTTCAATAGTGTTCTGCCCATTGTCATCAGACATCTTACATTCCCTCGCTTTCTCTGGTTTAATCATGACTCCTCATACTGGCACACTAAATTATCAGGAACTGGAGAAGATTATCATCCCTGGAGAAGATGAGAATAACAGAGCCTTGGCTACCCCTCTCAGAATCTGCCCCTCCCAGGCTGTAAAGGCCTATCTTCCTCTGCAAGGATGAGCATGGGGTCGTGGATGAGAACAAGGGCTTCAGGTTGCTGTCCTGGCTCTGTCACATAGCCTTCAAACTATGCCTTTGTGCTGCAAGTAATATATATATATACTTAATAGTTTGGATTAATCTTCATATTTTTATTGTCTAAGGAAGCTTATTAAATTTAAAGAATGTTTATGGAAAAAAGTATCATAAATGAAAATGTAAAGTGTTGTGATTTCTTTTTTTTGGTAGATATTTGTTCAATCCAATCAAGGTGAAGAAGAAACAACAAGAATTTCATATTTTACCTTCATTGGTACTCCAGTCCAGGCAACAAATATGAATGACTTCAAACGAGTAAGTATTTTAAAATGATATTTGGGGGAATAAAAATGTTATTGAAAAGAAATAATTTCATAAAGATCCACAATCATCATGGCATTAAATTTTGTAAGATGAATGTATATAGTAGGTTCTCCTTTAGATTTTCAGATATCCAACTGAAAAAATCTGTAATACAGATGTCTTATGGATAATAGTGTCTATTAGTGAATGGTATCCAAATAAGAAGTAAAAATAATAGTTTGGTTATAGAAAGTAGGAATAACAGAAAAATAAGAGTTATGTCATTACTTGAAAGTAGTAAGTACTTCGCTGATATTAAGATCTTGATTATCAGTGATTTTGATGAAATTTTAAATGACTTCAATAATTTAATGATTAAAGTTCTTTTTGATAAAAGAAAGGACTTGTTTTACTTCATTGAGATAACTTTCCAAACTCTGCGTTTGTGCTAAAAAGATCACATTTCAGTAAATTTATAGTGAATAGTCAGGCTTCGCATACACACACACATACACACAACAAAGAATATGAAAAATACATATATGAGAAAAATGTTTGTGTGTGTGTGTATATATATTTTTTTTTTTTTTAAAGAGGACATAATCGTAAGGTTTATAAAGAAACCTTAGGGGTTTGAAACCTTGGGACTTTTTGGAATGACATTTCGTACATTCATGGAATGGAATTACTTCTAACTGATAACAGTTCCTTCGGGTGACTGTTAAAATGTGCAACCACAGATCGTAAGTGCTACCACGAGCTTTATCGGTATAGGGCCCAGTTGCTGCGCACAGATAAATGTGCAGCAGCACAGGAGATGGGGGGACCACAGTGTTTCTGAGCTGCATGAGCAGGCAGGGTAGAACCTGAGGTGATTATAAGAGTGGAAGAGTTTCCCTAGGGTTTTCAGCACCTGGAGCGGGAGCGGGAGGCACCCGGTGTAACAGTTTAGATCCCTGTTTGGGAAAGTAGAATTCAAGGATATCCTGAGAATTCTTACTTTTGTGGGGTTTTTTTGCTTTTTGGGTTGTTTTTTTTTTTTTTTTTTTTTTTTTTGCATAGGCAGTATTTTCTCTGTTTACTGAGGTAACAATAGTTTGAATTCTTATTCTATATTCTATGGTGATATCTACAGATATGATTTTAATTCAGTTACAGAGAAATTCATAAAATTACCTAAGAGTGGATGAACTTACACAATTGTATGCTATTTGATTTCAACTGGTCATTTTCCACTGCTATTCTCCTGTCTCATAGCATAATTAACTTTTGGAAGCTGTAGAAACAATTGTGTACTTTGTCATGTCAAGTGTTTGACATATGTATAATGACAGGTCAGAAGAAGCAGAGATTAAACATCTACATTTTAATGATATGAAATATGCTGTACTGGAAAAAATGTGTGAGCAACAAAGACACTTTGGCTGCCTGCTTTGTTACTTTGCCTGTTTGAATTAAATTCCATTGGATTTTGCTTGGATTTTGTAGTTCGTTTTAGCTTAATCACATTATAAAACTTATTACTGTAAGTCCTCTATTATTTCCTCACACCATTAATCCAGCCCTGGTTTCCACTTTCTCACTTGAGCTTTTATGCAATTTTATTTCCCTTTTTTTCCTCAAAATAACCACTGTTTGGTCTTTCCCATCTTCCCAGTCTGCCGTTCAGTTGTGGTTTTTCTAATGTAAAATAATTGTCCATCTAAGAATCTGTTTCTACCTCTTTGTTTCTAACGGCCCCTCTCCCACCCCAGAATGGTTTATCTCTATCATCTCTTACCAAATTGTCATTTTTTAACTGTTTTTAGGATAGCAAAAGTATTAGAATTTTCTCAGGTTAGATTTGGCATGTGTTTTATTAGCTCAGGGCAGAAAGTTTTCATACCTTTTTGTGAAGAGAGCTATAAAATGGTTGAGTGAATGATAAAATACAGTTTAGCATTTCCAGTTCACATTTTTATGTTGTATAAGTTGTATCTAGATAATGTTAGTTTTCAGAATATCATTGACCACCTCCTTATGTCATTAAATTGGCAGAAGCTAAGGTAATGCTGATGAATTTTGATGTGGATAGAGATCTTTGCCTACCTTGCATGCTGTTACAGCTTTCGATGTTTATACTTTTAAGATTTGTTGGGCTAGAACACCCCTTCCACATGTCTGTTTATTGGCTCTTAGAGGCATGGTGCACAGATTATAATATACGCTTAGGATATATGTTGTTGTCAATGAATTTTTTGTGTTGCATCATGAAAAAGCTTGCCACCTTAATTGGAAGTAGATGTTTTCTTTGCTAAAATATGCTATTTATATGGATTATTTATTTTAATACAAAAGTATTAAAATAAAAGTGTACTAAGTGAGCAAAATTGTAGGGGCTTTTGCTTTTGAGGGAATGAGGTGCATGTGAAAAGTAGAGCAGATTATTGCTGTGATAAAAATAGATCTTTCTAAACTGGCATTCACTGTATCAGCTATTTTTGTAACATATCTGTCTGTTTATTTTTCAGCTTTTTTAATCCAACTCAAATGAACTAAAAACAGAAGATTTAAAAAAAATGAATATAAAGATTGACCTTATCTCACTCTCCTCCCCTCCTTGCTTCTCTACTCAGCTAGCACCTGTCTGCTCTCACCCTTCCCATATTCTCGCCATTGCTGGTGCAAGATTTCTCCAGCTTCTGTCATCTGGATCAGCCTTCTTGTTACCTAGATTTTCTCAGCCATCTCTTTCATCAAACCTCACTCAAATCATGTTTCTCAGTTGGCCTTTTATTTTGTTTTGATTTTTGATTTGGGCTTGCAACTAGGTGCTTTCATTTCATTACCACACTGTGTTGCTCACCTGACTTTTTAACTTCCTCCTGTCTCACGTTTAATATTGTACTACATTTTGAAAAATAATATTGCAATAAAATATATTGTTGTAAATGCTTTCAGATTTAGCTAGTTGTTGGGTAATGTTTAATATGATGTAAAGTTTAACTTTATTTTTTTAGTAACTGTAGAATCATTTTGGAAATCAAAGATGAATACTTTCTTTTATACTGAGTTCATTTATACTAGAATTATGTGTTGATTAAACTGTAGTACTAGCATACTACATTGATTAGACTGTAGTTGAGAGATACGGGTTTTTCTTTTTCTCATTGAAACTGTAGCCCAAAAAGTCTTTTTGCTAATTAATGTGGGCTTGTCCTTGTTTTGTCTACCCAAGCGAGCTTAAGGCCGGTTGAGAGTACGGACTGATTGTTAAGCTGGGTTAAAATAGTAACACAAAGATCAGTGGACTCTTTACTGAATAAATATCTTTGACACCTAATTTTGCTGTACCTAGACGTGTATTTGAGGTGTTATATAAAGACTTTAAAATGAATAAAAGAGCTTTATTTTGGCAACGAGAACATCCATATTGGAGTGCTGAATTTCTTCTTTTTTACAGAGAATACACATTGGAAAGTTGAGAGTTATCAACCTGTGAAACAGTATGCAGATTTGTGTCTGCTGTGTCACATCTGCTAAAATTTTAATTTTTAATATTGGTTTTGTTTTCTTTTGTTTAATTAATAGCTCTGTGTTTGGCGTGTTCCTAGGTGATATATAATGATCAATAACACTTTCAGTGTTTATCTGCTTTAATTTATTTTTGTATAAATCCTGCCCCCTCACCTTCTTTCTTAAGACTCTCCTGGGCTCTTAATATCTGAGTTTCTTACTTTCATCTACATACTCTTAGGAGACTATCTCTTTAACATCTTTCTGACTTTCTGAACTTTCTAATATATGGTTTCCTTGGATCAGAGAGAGAGCTTTTTAAAGTTGTAAAAGTGGTTTTCTATGAGGGGAAAAACAGTATTTCTGGCTTCATGTAATTGGGAATTCAGCGGAAAGGGTTTTTATAATCTTCTCTCCTGAATGACATTGACCCAACCATATTTTATTTCAGACCAAACATGTACTGAAGACCTTTGAGTTTTGCTTGATATAGACACTTGCAATTTAGAATCAATTTAAATTGATTCTACTGATCTAAATTATATTTATAAATGTATATAGAAATTTGATTGCAAATACATATTTAATCACTTGTAAGTAGTAGATTTCTTTAGAGGCATTTCTGCCATAAGAATGTACTATTGAATAATAAACTTTAGACTTAAATTATTTGATTAAAACAAAGTTTTATATCATTTCCATGTAGAATTATTGGTAGAAACAAGGTCATTCGTTACCATTTCTGTGCTGCCCACATATATAGCAACTAGAACATTTTTAAAAACCTTCCAGTAGGGAATTTTTCTAATCATTGACAGAAACAAGACTTAGTCTTTACATTTTCAGTAGTACATTTGTAGAAACCATGGTTTTTTAAAAATAGAAATTAGGCAAAATTAGTCATTTTAATCTGTTTTCATTGCATGTCTTCATATTGAGAGAAAAGTCTAGAGACCTGTCAACTTGAGCATGAAGACATAAGTTTAGCATACCCTTTTAATTCCAGATTTTGTGATCGACATTTGATTTCTAATTGCCTAAAAATAGTATGCCAAATATATTTCACTCATATAGCATCATCTTTTTATTAACTTCTCTAAACTGTCAACCTTGTTTTGAAAAATTGCATTACTTTTTCTTAAAACAGTGTGGGAAGCCAAAAATAGCCTGCATGTGTTTTATTTTTAATTTCTTGAGGCTGTGAGAGGAGGGAGGGTCACAGTTTGCTTCAACAATGAAAATACACTGCATGCCGGTAAAGATGCAGGGGTAAAAATTAATACCAGGTTTTAAAGATGATTAGCAGTTAGTAATTTTTTTTTAGCGGTTAGTAATATTTTGAAAATATCCATATTTCCAAATAAGATGTGTATATGAAATTATTTTTGTTTTCTAGGTAGTTGGCAAAAAAGGAGAAAGCCATTAAGGTACAGAAGACACTGGAAGACCACATTGCAATCAGATCTACAGCTCCTGGATAATTGCTTGATTCTCACCAGAGACTGTCAATATTCCATTCATTGCCATTACCAATAAATCATTGCTTTTGTTCAGATGGTATCATTAGTGTTTCTATTGTAATCTTGATACATGCAATTGTAAATAAAAGTCATACTTTTGCCAAGCTTAACTTTTGTCATTCTAAATAAGTATTTTCTCTTTCCATTTATTTGAAAATTGGCCAACTTGTGATTTTAGAAGAGATTTAAGTTTCTGGTAACACTGATTGAAAGCCACTTTCTTTAGAGGAGCAAAACTATTTCAGGTAATTCAGGAGTGTTTGTGCACTCATGTATACACAAACAGAAAGTGATTTTGATACATGGACTTGGAAAGCTAACTATTTCAAATGTTTCAGAATGCAGTAACTTATATGTTTATTAAAACATTTTGGTATCTGAGGTATAGAGATTTCTCAAATTATAACTACCAGAAATAAATTAATGAGCTTTAAGTTTAACTTAAACTATTAGTTAATGAACCAGAGATTCTAAGCCCCTCTGAGTCAGCCATTTTCTTTACTAGGAAAGGTTTGTGAAAATCTGAGAGTGGGGGAAAAAAAGTACTATCAATTTATGAAACATAGAAATTAGTGTTTTCAATCAAGTTTTTATTAGCTACCAAAAGATGCAGTGTAAGTATATGGAAAACATAAGTTAAGCTTGAAAATGCATTGGCCAAATGTATGTTTAAAAGGTCTTTCACAAAAGGCTGGTAAAACAAAACGTGTTTCTTCTTTGTTTTTAATCTTAAAACTACTTCAGAAAGTATTGGTCAATTTGTTTTTAATTTCTATTTTTCTAATTCAAATTTAATTTTTTAATTTCTGAATATTTTTAAAATTTGGTGTTTGGAAAGTATACATACAACTGTCTTAATTTTGATTCAGTTAATTAAATAGTACATTTGCTGGTGGTGGTGTCTGGCAATATGGTTGAGATACAATTTTGCCTTTGGAGAAGAATGTACCTATAATTGTTTTATGAAAAAAATTATGCAGAAATTTTAGTGTTAAAATAGTCACTTTCTGAAACCCCTGTCATTAGATAATGTTTAGGGTTTTTTTTGTATGTAAGCACATTAACTGATCTGTATCAGCTATGTTGCCTTGGATCAAGTGGAGGCAAAAGGCAAGAAATAAAAGTTTCTAACACTCCTTAATATAGACCATCTCAGATTAATCACGTCTGAAATTAAGGATAAAATTAATATCAAGATTTTATGTTACACTTTTGTACACAGCTTTTTGGGTAATTCTTAAAGTGCCTCATCTTAAGTATTACTGACCTCATTCTATTTATACTTGACAATTTGAAAACCCAGTGAAAGTAATTTCATCTTTGTAAAGGAATTGGCATCAGATTTATATTGTTTATGTGACTTTTCTATAACTCAGTTGGTTGCATTATACAAACATTCCATAATCAAATTGTAAATAGTGAAAAATGAATGTTTATAGGTAACTGTAAATGTTTCACTATGGGAAGTTTTATAAATAAACATGCATAGTTGACATTATTTAAATTAACAAGCTGAAATGCTGATGTTTTATCCTAAAAGTGTGTGCATTACACACACAAACGTATACATATATGACTTGTTTATGCAACACGGAATCTTCCAGATAAATAAAAGCATTTGAAAAATGTAACCCCAGTTATTTTAACCAAACCATCCATTAGTGCTTTCCAGAAAACTAACTTTGTTTATTGTTTATCAGACCTAGCAAAAAACTCACAAAACTTCCCTCATTTTGCACATTTCACATAAGATTGCATTAAAACAATGAAATACCTTGTCCAGAAAACAAATAAAAATATTAGAGCACAAAGTCTTTGCTAGCACACAGTTGAGGTAAAAGAGCAAATCCTTCACTCATGTTCCTCTGCAAGGCCTTTATGATCCATTTTGGCCAAGTGGGCCCCCATTTTCAGGGTTGTGTTGAAGACAAGCCACTAAATCTATTGGAGTTGACATGTAAGTTGAAACCTATCCACCGTCTATCTCATGTTTTGGGGTTGTATACTAGGTTTTTGAAGTGTTTATAGGTGTGCTGTTACTGTACATTTGGGCCTCAGCCTCTTATTCATGGTTGCCATTAATACATTTGATGTGGGGACATACCTGCTGTTCAGATCTTCCTAAACCTTTAATGTCTAAAGCAAACTTTAATACAGTAATAAGAATAACGCACTGGAATTGACTAGTCAACTTAAATCCTCTTGTAAGCTTCTAAGAATGAAAAAAATTTACCATTCCATGTTGCTTGTATTAATACTTCTCCAATTCAATTTTGCAGATTCTGTTTATATATCTCTTCTGGAATCAGTCATTTCTAACTTTAATTTTTTTCCCTACATAAATCCATTCACTAAGCCCCTAAGGAAAACTTTGTAGGAATATTGTGTTCTTTTAGCTTGAATACCTTGTCATCAGAGGTGTTTTGCGTTTTACAGAATTTTCCATACTCTCATTATGTATGTTTATAATACATGTATAACATGTTTGTTAGGTAAACAAAATTTAAGAGTGAATATTCCCCAACTAAGCCAGTGTTTCATTTAAAGCATTTTTTTTCAAATTGTTTTATTTTTACATCAATACATTTTTATATGGCCAGCACTGTAAGTGGTTACAGTGGGGATTTTACATGCTAATAAGATCACTTTAAAACTTTGTGGCCCATGCAAAATTATTGGAGAATGTGTAACTAAATTATGCTCAGAAGATTATTTTAGAATTTGGGTATGCTCCTAAAATTGTACACAGCTTGGAATAATATTAAACTTTATGATATGTAACCCCAAAGCTGCTAGAGTGTTTCTCTCCCTCTTGTACTTCGCTGTGGGAAGAGGAAGCTTATTCAGGGATTCTGGTAAGTTGACCAGGCCAGAATTAGTTGTGAAAACATGATTTGGTTTGTGATTTTGTGATTTGGTGAAAACATGACTTGGATAATAAGCATTTGAGGTCCCGGCATGTTAGGCTACTTAGGTGAGACTCTCCACTGTTTGAATTTTCTTTCCTACTTGTGAGCTATGTCTTCTTGAGAAAGTAGCATTTTTCAGAGCTTGAGTTTACTCTTTTGTAAAAATAGAAACATTACTTCTTGGTCTTGCTATGAAGATTAAATGTGTTTTACTTTGTATCTGGAGCAAGGATAAGTTACCTTGTGTATCCTATTCTCCCCTCTTGACTCACTTGTCATTGCTGTTCAGGCCTTTTCTTGCTAGGTATAATGTAGCAATTTCTTAATTGTGTCCTTGCCTCTGACCTGGCCTCTGTAATGTGTCTGCCACATGACTGCTGGTTATCTTTCAAGGTCTTCATAATGTGATTCGCCCCTCCCCTCGTCAGCCTCTTCTCCCCCTCCCTGCTGCCAATTCCCCTGCGTGCTGAACCTTCCTAGCATCCTGATATCTAATACATACTTGTGACTCAACATGACCTCTTAGCATATTCCTATGTAGCTATAAGACTCAGTGCAAGCAAAAAGGATAAAGGTAACACCAAGATTCTGTTTGTCCTGCTGCTGCCAGAGCACCTTGTGGTTATTTCATCCTGATCCTGGTACTTACCAAATTATGTAATTGTAGTCTTATTTATTTTAACCAGCAGAACTGGGAGGATTTTGTTCCCAGTACCAAACCAGTGTTACTTTTATCACTATCATCATTAAACACACCATTGAACAAATCACCAAATTTCAAGAGGAGATGCTTGAGGTAAGTCTGAGAACCTAAGTAGGAATTTGCAGTTCAGCAAGGTGAGGAAGAGAACTTAGTGGATACAGGGGAAAGTGCATGGTGCCTTCATTGGAATCACTGAATTAAATACAACAGATTTGTTAGGGAGGTGAAGGAGGAGATGAAGCTGGAGGAGCAGATACAAACCATGGCATGAAGTCCGCTTGCCATCTGAGAGAGGCTTTATCCTGTATTTATGGGGTGGGGGTGCAGGGGCAGGGAGAGGACTCCACAGTGACTCAAGTGTCATTTTTACAATTGGATGAAGAGATATTGGTTCTTACTAGAAGCAGTGTATTTTCAGGGAAAGATGAATATAGTTTTGGATATGTTGCCTTCAGCGAAGTGCCTGAAATATGTTTATTGCCTTTCTGGTGGAGATGACTAGTAGGTACACAGGCAAGAATGTTTTAGAGCTTAGGGGTAGAAGTAGGGAACTAGGAGTCTTTTAAGTTAATGATAGTTGAAACAGGTGGTTTGAAAGGGAGGAGTGTGAATATAAAGGAGAGGGAAAAAAGCAAACGTGTGCCACTTAAAATAGGAACCCTAAAGCCTTACATTATTGATAAAACACAACTGAGGAATAGAAAAGGACCTCAACCTCGTAAAGAACATTTACGAAAAATGTAAAATGCTCATATGGTATTTACCATGTCTATTTGTTTTTCCCTTAATTTCGATCTGTTCATTAGCCTTTCTGTGTATTTCTTCTCCTTGGCCTTTTTGGTAGATTTTAGAGCAATTATTCTGTAAGATTACCCTCAATTTGGGATTATCTGAATGGATTCAAACTCTTCATTTTTTTACAGGAATACTACTGAAGCAGTGTTGTGTCCATCTCAGTATATCTTTTCAGGGGCTTATATCTGTTTCATAATTGCTAATATTAGGTTTGATGACTTTAATTAGCCAATTACTTATTTTAATAAGTAACTTGGGAGATATTTTGAGATATTAAATATCCTGTTCCTTATCAAACTTCTACATTAGCTAGCATTTGTTACCATTTTTTAAAATGCCATTATTTCTTTTACATTTCTTAGATGATAGTTCACCATAAGGCAGATATTTTTCTATTATTTATGTACTTATGTCTTTATTCATATAATATCTATCAGTATCTATATCAGATATCTATATATCAATATCTATATCAGTATATCATATAATATCTATATATCAATGGGTTATAATACATTACTATCAGTTTATTTTGATATTCATGCTGTTCCGGAGTTGCCTGATGGGATCCCCTGCAAGTTGGCACCCATGTTGACTTGATACCTCAAGCATCCTTGAGCCCTGCCTTCCTTTCTTTTTTTTTTTAATTTTTTAAATTTTATTTTTTATAAAGGCAAAGAGTAGTTTTACTATACTTTAATTTTATTTTATTTTAAGATTTATTTATTTATTTATACAAGCACTGGGTACAGTCAGAAGCGCAGGAGGGTGAGAGAACTCACCAGAGCCAGAGCAGGGAGCAGAGCAGGCAGAAGGACCGAAGTACACTGCTGAGGGGAGCAGCGGGCGGCAGGAGAGAGGTCTGCGCGCCATGTGGGACCCTCCTCCGGTGGCCGGGGAGCAGCTGGGGATCGAACCGGCGCTGCAGAGGCTGTGGGCAGCTTCACAACCCAGTGCTCAACCGCTGCGCCGCGGGGGAGGCCCTTCCCTTCCTTTCTTGCATAAGATTTTCCAAGCTCTCTCTCTACTTTCCTCTCCCAGGCCTGGTGTCAATTATTTCTCCAAGGATAAATCACTAGTTCCACTAAAGTGGAGAATGATATTTAGAGACCAAGATCTGGGTGTTAGCTGTGCTTATTCCTACTGGTGTGTCTTTGCTTATAGTCTCTCTCAATGGGTGGAAATATGAAAAAGGTTCAGACAGGATGGGATATTTATGCACACACATAGACAAAGCATTTAATTTCTTTTTTAAGGAACATGTTTTTAATTAAAAAAACCCATAATTTCATATTTATGGCTCTAGTGCAGGGAACATTCTAGATTTTCTTTTTTTTTTTTTTTTTATATAGAGAGGCATGTTTTTATTTATTTATTTATTTGTTTGTTTTGTTTATACATGCACTGGGTACAGTCAGAAGCGCGGGAGGGTGAGAGAATTCACCAGAGCCAGAGCGGGGAGCAGAGCAGGCAGAAGGACCGAAGTACACTGCTGAGGGGAGCAGCGGGCGGCAGGAGAGGTCTGCGCGCCATGTGGGACCCTCCTCTGGTGGCCGGGGAGCAGCCGGGGATTGAACCGGCGCCGCAGAGGCCGCGGGCAGCTTCGCAACCCAGTGCTCAACCGCTGCGCCACCGGGGAGGCCCATTCTAGATTTTCTTATTTCCATTTTTGCAACTGCATTTGCTAAATGTAAAAATGTGGCTTCCATTATCCTTAGTGTATTTACATATTCCCTCAAGTCTACAATACAAGATGTAGTTTCAGAATTGATAACCGTTATCTCAGGAAATTCTAATCTATTAGTGTTCAATATTTGTTCATTTGTTTTTAAGGTAAAATTTATATACCTTGAAATATAAAAGTTGTTTATCAAATGCCCGATGAGATTTCACAAATGGATACATTCGTGTATCATGTGTCCCTAACATGGTATAGGACACCTCCATCACCTCCAAAAATTCCAATTAAGTCCCTTCCCCATCAACCTCCCAATTCCTAAAACCAGTCACTCTTCTCAATATTTTTCACCATAGATTTTTTTGGCCTGTTCTAGAAATTCATGTAAATTAAATGATAGCATGTATTCTTCTGTGTCTAACTTCTTTACTTAGCAAATGTGTATGAGATTATCCATGGTGTTGCATATTTCAGTACTTCATTCCTTTTCATTGCTGAGTAGTATTCCATTGTATAACCATACTACCATTTGTTTATACAGTCACCAACTGATGGATATTTGGGTTGTTTCAAGTTTGGACTATTACAAATAAGCTGCTAGGAACAACCTTTCACAAGTATTTTTGTGTATGTATGCTTTTATTTTTCTTGGGAAATGTCTAGATATAGAACTGCTAGATTAAAGAGTACGTGAACAAACTGCCACATCTTTTTCATAAGTGGAGATTCCATTTTACACTCCAGCCAGCTTTGTATGAGAGTTACACTTGCATTCCACCCTTGCCAATGATGGTGTCAAGCTTCAAATTGTAGTTATTCTAGGGGGCATGTAATAGTTTTTAATTTGTTTTTAATTTGCTTTTCTCTTACAAATAATGATCTTGAGCATCTTTTCACTTATGATCACTTTTTATAGTATTTTTTATGATTTGTTGCAGGATTTCTTCAGATATTTTAAATATCTGAAGGTCCTTTGATATGTATTTTGTATCTTTTTCCAGTAGGTGATTTGTCCATTCACTTATTTAAACGTATTTTGAACAGATAGAACAGATAGTCAAAAAGTCAACACTCTCAAGGCAAATTGGCCTTGTTGATTTAGGCAAACATCTGATTATTTCAAGACCTAAACATTTTGTGTAGCATATTTTAGTTGTCACCAGTAGGTGGCTAATCTGAATTACCTAGGGTGTCATAGGAAACAGAAGTTTTGAATAAAGGTATTTTTATTCATAAACTTTACCTAAGATTGTATAGTTCATGGTCAAAAATATAATAACTGTGTATAAAATCAGTCCCTTTATATGGCTATATTTTAAATATTTAGGTTGATAAAATGTATGTTTATGAAGATGTAAATACACAAATAAAAAGATTCATATTGTGTTGCAATAGAAAGAATTAAGATGAGGGAAACTTTAAAAAATACTTTAAAAAAGCTTTATTTTACTGAGCTATAACTCACATATCATAGAATTCACTCATTTAAAGTGCAGCATAATGATCAATTTAGGTCTTAGAATTTAGTACACATGCCATTTGGAAATGTGTTTTTAAATCTCCAAGTATTGGGGCCTCCCTGGTGGGGCAAGGGGTTAAGCACAGCACTGTGAAACTGTCCTAAGCCACTGCAGCATGAGTTCCATCCCTGGCCAGAGAGGAGGCCCATATGGCACAGCAGACCTCCCCTGTCTCGCCCGCTGCTCCCCTCAGCAGTGTATTGCAGTCAGTCCATCTGTTCTGTTTCCCACTCTGTCTCTGGTGAATCCTCTCACCCTCCCACACCTCTGGCCTACAACTCAGATCTTGTATGCATAAATAAATTAATCTTTAAAAAAATCTCCAAGTATTTAAGGATTTTCCAGCCATTTTTCAATTGTTGAATCTTTTGTTTAATTCCAACAAACCTTGAGAACCAATCTTCCATGACTTATAGTCCATTAAATTTGTAAAGATGTGTTTTATGACCCATAATGTTGTTTATCTTGGTGAATGTTCCATGTGAATTTGAGAAGATGTAATCTGCTGTTGGTGGATGAGTAGCCACCTACGTGTGAATTACATCCAGTTGGTGGATGGTGATATTGAGTTCAGCTGTCTCTTTCCTGATTTTCTGCCCATGGGGTCTGTCCATTTTTGATAGAGGTGTGTTAAAATCTACAACTGTAATACTTGGTTCATCTATTTCTCCTTATAGTTCTAGCAGCTTTTGCCTGTGCACCCTGACAATCTGTTGTTAGGTACATTAAGGGTTGGTATGTCTTCTTGGAGTATTGACCTCTTATATGTTGTTCCTCTTTACACATAGCAACTTTTATTTTTTTTTCACTTTATGTTTATTGAGGTAAAATATGTTTACATTGCTGTATCTGCTTCGGGGGTTATAGGTTTAAACTTCTACAAATGTTTACGTTCACAGCCTCCACCACCCTTGCCCCATCATGTTCCACTGGCCCCGGCCCTCCCTCCTTCCCTGCCTGTCACTCTGCTCTGGCTGGTTGTGTTAGTTTTGCAGTTAGATGTTACAAGTTCATTATTGGTTTGGTTTTGACTGACCCTTTGTAATAGAACTTTACTTGCTCTGCCTGAAATGAACATAGTTATTCCTGCTTTCTTTTTTGTAAGATTTATTTATTTATTTATACAAGCACTGGGTACAGTCAGAAGCACGGGAGGGAGAGAGAATTCACCAGAGCCAGAGCGGGGAGCAGAGCAGGCAGAAGGACTGAAGTACACTGCTGAGGGGAGCAGCGGGCGGCAGGAGAGGTCTGCGCGCCATGTGGGACCCTCCTCTGGTGGCCGGGGAGCAGCCGGGGATCGAACCGGCGCTAGAGAGGCTGCGGGCAGCTTCGCAACCCAGCGCTCAACCGCTGCGCCACCGGGGAGGCCCCTGCTTTCTTTTGATTTGTGTTAGCATGGACGACTTTACTTTTAGCCCATATGTGTTATATTTGTTTATGCTTTTATTTTTGCATTTCTCATAATTTTCTTTTTTATACATTTTTTTACATCATTTTTCATTTTTGCACAATGTTATGCATTTTCATCTTGGCTATAGTCTCCATACAATTCCCACTCCCCTTGTTTTGATCCTACTCCCTCCCCCACCCCACCCCGTAGTGTATCTCTGGTTTATAGTTGCTTGTTGATTTTGCTTTTTACTTTATTATAATTAGGTTTTTTCCTGGTCCCTTATTTAGGTTTTCTAAATTCCTGCTATGAGTGAGACCATCCGGTATTTTTCTTTCTGACTTATTTTGCTGAGCATGATCCTTCCAGCTACAAATTGCAGGAGTTTATCTTTTTTGATTGCTGAGTAATATTCCTTTGTGTATATGTACCACATCTTCTTGATCCAGTCAACTATCTTTGGGCATTTGGGTTGTTTCCACAGCTTAGCTATTGTAAATAGTGCTGCTATAAACATAGGGGTCCAGGTGCCCTTTTGAATTAATGTTTCTGTGTCCGTTGGGTAAATACCTAGGAGTGGAATTGCTGGATCCTATGGAAGCTCCATCTTTAGCAGGTTGAGGAATCTCCACACAGCTCTCCATAGTGGTTGGACCAGTTTGCACTCCCACCAGCAGTGCAGGGGAGTTCCTTTTTGTCCACATCCTGGCCAATCTGTTTTTATATTTAATGTGGAGTTTTCAGTCCTTCAGATTTGTCTGCATTGAGTCTCCAGCAATATTGTTAAAGTTTGCCTACCCCAGAACTGGTTCCTAATGAGAGTTCTGCTGCAGTAAGTTGTGCTTCTGTGTATTCTCCTGAACATCTCTTCAATTCAGGGGAACACCTTACCCTGTGACCTCATCTCTCTGATGGATGTAAAAAGATTTGATTTTTCTGTTTGTCCAGCTTTTTGCTTGGAGATAGAGGAGGCCTCTTAGCACTTCGCAGTCTGAGCTGGAAACGGGAAGCTGCCCTTATTTTTTAAAATAGTGAATACAAAGACTTATATCACCTTATCCCAATCTTCAAGGAGTATGAGAATATAGAGAAAAATGACTTTATCATTTCCATATCACTACCCGCATCCCAGCCTCCAGATCCCTCCCCCAGAGGTCCTGCTGCCTGGTCCTGTGTGTCCTTCTGTGATATCGCCTACCTGTGTTATCTTCCGATAAAGTTTATAAAGTTTTAAAATTTATATTCTATTTCTTCATAGCAGCAGCAGCAGATCTGTGGGGATGTGTGTCTACACACACACACACACACACACACACACACACAAATACACATATCTAGTTTAGTTCTGTTGAATAGAAGTATGTATAATCAATATACCAATACATTGAGTTGAAATATACAGAATTGAAATAGGTGCTTAAAATCAACAAAAGTCAAAACAAATCAAAAAGCCTCTCTGATGTTGAGGCAATGATGGGAAATATCTTCTCAGAATTGCTTTCTTGTTTACCAAAGCCAAGAAGTAAGCAAACTCGGCTGGAATGCTGCCTCTATTGCCAGCGTGAGCCTCTATTTCCATCTTACAAGGGCACTGTAGGTAGAGAGCTCCGGTCCTGCTAGCACTGGCGCTGGCGTCAGAGCCTCGGTCTGCTGCGTGTGATGCTGGCAGGACCGGCCCCTGTGCCCGGGAAGGCCGTGCTGAGCAGGGATTAGAATGCCAGCATCTGATGCACTGGGTTGCTTCCTGCTCCCCCTTGGAGTCCTGACAAGAAATGACCTTGTTCAATCCTGCTGAGCTTCCTAGATTTACTGGGCTTATAGCAACACATGGGAAGGAGATTATGTTTATTTTTAAAACGTAAAAAAAAAAAAAAAATGCAACCTTCCCAAGGCCTTTGTGGTGCCTGTGCGCAGCAACACAAACACACACACACACATGCAGTGTATGTATAATCACTTCTAATTAACTTCAGCTCTTCCTGCAAAACTAAGTGTGAAGTCTTAAAGACTTGTCAGCTTCTCTGCCTGTGAAATTTATCTACTTCTAATTGTGAATAACAATACATTCAAGGTTAGCTATAAATGACTCAGATTTCACAGGAATGCAAAGTCTTAAAGCCACATTTGAAGATGAATACATTTATGCTAAACATTTCTCTAGTATGCTTCCAGATCAAAATATAGTTATTTATGCTGCTCCAAAATGCCTTTTTTTTCCCTAAAGGAGAATGGTGTGTTCTCTTGACATCTGTGAAAAGATAATTTGATCGATTGCAAAGAAGCCCAAATATAAAAGCTACAAAACATGATGTTTAAGATAAAGATGAGTATGTCATTATGAGGGATTGGAACATGAATTCAATGTACAATTTCACAAAATAAAATACTCAAAGAACAAATATGAAATAAGATGAAGACTCCTGCCCCCCACTTCCTCAGCAGCTTTTGGAGGACCTGAACTCTTCCAGGCCGCACCACTAGATGTCACCAGCAGCCCGGGGAAATGCAGGGCCCGCTTCCCTGGTGCGGTCTCACCCGCTGCAAGTTTTCCCCATTTTCTTTGGGGGTTTGTATCAAAATAGTCATTGTGGATTAATTTGAAGCAAGATATTAGAAACTATTAGAAAATGTGGTCTGTTATCCAATGCTGGGAAGCAAACCCATGAAGGCATTCAAAGTCTCATGGGAGACGTCTATCCCCCAGGCTAGCAGAGCAGCTAAGGTCAGCCCTGTGCAGAGGTTAGCTGAGGATCGCCAGCCTCCTTTTCTTTGGAAATAACCCGAGCTTGTCAGATGCGAGGTCCGCTAAGACTTCCTAGAACTTTCCATAATACTAGGCCAGAGCAGGGGATGCTGAACATTTGAATTTGAACTTGGAGATCCACTCAAGGAAGCCCTTCTGGAAGACAGTATGTGATGGGTTGAAGCTGAGAAAGAGGATTTGAATTAGATTCAGGAAGAACTTCCTAAAAATTAAAGAGCCGCCGTGGAAACAGAACATCTGAAAAAGCACTGGAGTCCTTGTCACTGGACAGTCTTAAAAGCACCGACAGAGTGGCCCTTGGTAGAGCAGAGAGAATCTCTGTCTGGGGTAAAACTTAACCTAAGTGACCACTGGATTCTCAGATCCATGATTCTACACACAGTGATGATGCTAATTGGCCCATCAAGGAGGCATCAAGAGAAAGAACTGAGAATGTGTGCTCAGGTAAATACAAATAAATGTTTGCATTGATTAAACCAAGGATATTGGGTTCTTGAAGACACCCAGGGAACAGGGCTGTGTGTGCTGCTTTGTGGGTCTCTGTCTGAGAGAAACTGGTGAGAGGGACCATTTGACTTTGGTGCTTCCACCTCTGGTTCCTCATCTTCTCCACCCCAGGGCACATCTGTTCACCCCCAAGGCACAAACAAGGTCTCTTTGCCTGTCCTCTTCACAGCACAGCTAATCTTGACTCATTCCTTAGGAGTAAAAATCTGGGAGTAACTAAAGTGCCAATCTTCTCAATTCTACTAGGGACCGGTGTCTTAAGGCTAAACTAAAAGGCTCAGAGCAACTGGGAATTGAAGGTCTTGGCCATTAGAGGAAGAAAGGGCCCTTGTTTGAGCTCCTAACTGTTGCTTTTTCTGCCAAGCTCATAAGCTCCAGAGTATCGCTGACCCTTGAATTTATCATGCGTGCTCCAGAGACTGACAAAAAACAAAGCTCTTTCCACATACTCTCTACTCTTAAAAAGTAAAATAAATAAATAAATAAAAAAGAATTGCAGCTGAGAAATGACTTAAATCCACCCAAGACCTTGAGGTGCAATGCATGACCCCATTTATATCAAGAGTCTGACTTGATAGTCTATCCAAATATATGCAAGAAAGGTCAGGTTTTATAACATCTTAATAAACTCAGAGTTTGTTAAAGCATCACCTGGTTAGACTATAAGATAGATTTCAAATTTCCTTCTGATGCCAAGAATGAAAAAGACTTACACACACATTTGCTAGGTGTGCAAAAAGAGTTAAGAGCTGGGCTGTTTACCTGAATTCTTGACCAGATGTTAAATGGAATCTTTCTCCTTTATTCCCCATGGACGAGCACCCTTACCGTGTCATGGGTGCGTAGAGCTAGGGCAGCCACCAGACCAGGATCATTTACACCAATCTCTTAATTCCACAAATGAGGAAACTGAGGTCCCACATGACTTGTTCTGGCTAGCAGAGCACCGCCACCTCCCCTCCCCTTGCCACACCACAGGGGGCATGTGCTGGAAGTGCAGAGAGACACTGGTGTTGACTTGGGGGAATCTGCCCCTCCAGGGAATCAAGAACAGAGATGCCTGGTGGGAGAGGAAATGAGGCCTAGTGCCATTATCTGCTTTAGTGGTTCTTACTACTTTTTCACTGAGGAATGAGTGCATTACCTGCTATGAAAAATAAGGCCCAGAAGAGAAGCCCTATTTGTTAAGTATTCTTTTATTTTTCTACTAAAACAAACTTAAATAGGGATATTGCTATCAACCTGATCTGATTAGCATAGGAAGTCTGGGTGGTGCCAGCCCAGTTCACTGCAGAGAAACTCAGTGTTTTAAACTGAGCAACCTTCTAATGGCTTCCTTTAGGAGTACTGAAATGTGGGGGCGAGTTGAGGACCTCTAAGAGTCTGGAAGCTAAGATGGATAATCACTGGCTCAAAGGATACAAACCAAAGTCCTTGACCTTGACTTCATTGCCATCATTCTGAGTTAAGCGTGGCCCATCACAGGTGGGAGGTGAGGGCACAACCCAGGCCACCATCATCTTGCCCCTGAGTCATTGCCGTGGCTTCTTCTCAGTGTCTCTCTCTGCTTCCGCCTGCCCATGACCTTTGAGTCAATACTCAACAGGGCAGCTGTTAGCATCATTTAACATCCTACTGGTTCCAAAACCCCCAGTGGCTCTACATTTGACTCTAGCAAAAGCAAAGTCCTGACAACGACGACAATTCACAAGTCCCCCTCCCCCAGCCCCAATCTGGATTTTTGCCCCCTGCGCACCACCTTCTTTTCTGACTTGTCTACTCCTTTCTTCAACTGACTCATCTCTCTGGGCTGAGTCACACCAGCCCACCTGCTCTTTCTCAATCCTTCTAGAAAAAGTCCCAACTCTGGGCCTTTGTGCTAGCTTTGCTGCTCTCTGAAACACTCTTCTTCCAGCAACCACACACTCTGGCTCCCTGAACTCTGCACCCTTTACTCAGATGCCACTATCTCACTGCCCTCTTCCTGTTTCCATCAAAAATTGCAACCTCCCTGCCCCCACCACAAATTCACCAACACCAATTCCTCCATCCTCCCTCTCCCCTGCTTGGTGCCTCTTCTTACCAATGTCTCAGAAGCTAAATAGTTACTTTTTGTTTATTGTCTGTCTCTCCCAACAGAATGTAAACGCCCTGAGGTTAGAAATCATTGTTCCTCTGTCCACGGCAATATTCTGTGCCCAGAACATAGCTGGCACCCAGTTAGCACCCAGCAAATGTTTATTGAGGAAACACAGGAATGAACACAAGTGGTCTTGCTGTGTCCCTACCACACCAGGCTCCAGTCTTAAGGGTCTCCAGGTAAACCTGTGGCATTTACCTAAAGCTGCTCTAAGCTCTAGGTGCAGTGTTTTAGTGGCAATCACACCAAACCCTGCATGAGAAAACTCAGCTGTCATTCAGGGTCTGCTGGAATCTTGCCTTGTCACTTTAAGCAAGAGGTGTAACCTCTCTGTGCTTGGTGCTTGGCTGTTCTTATTTTCTAAATAAGAAAACAAATGGTCTTAATTTTCTCATAAGGTGTTTAACAGTGGAAAGAGACAAGGCAGAGAAGTGGTATAAAAAGTCAGACATCCCATTCCAGTGGGAGAGGTTGTTCTTTCCAAGATTAAATGTATGTTCAAACGAGAAAAGCAGAAGAGAGGTTCTCAATCTCGTGTTGAGGGAGAAATAGGCAAAAGAATGAAGGAAAGGCATGTAAAATGCTTGGAGCATAACCTCCTAAACAGGAGTCATTCAGGAGACGAGGATATTGACGTCCTATTTCTTCTGGGTGTACAGGGTGGAAATCCCAACCGTGCTTGCTGGGCAAAATGTTTCTTGTCCAATAATGGGAAGGA
The DNA here is from genome assembly GCF_964194135.1 of Talpa europaea. Taxonomy (NCBI): domain Eukaryota; kingdom Metazoa; phylum Chordata; class Mammalia; order Eulipotyphla; family Talpidae; genus Talpa; species Talpa europaea. The sequence goes on along the minus strand of NC_140080.1, from coordinate 86,869,204 downwards.
TGGGGTCATGTTGGAGGAATGACTGTAGGTACCACTTTACTTCCTACACCGTGGGTTTTAACTGAGTTATTTATTCCTCTACGCTAGAAGGTCAGTATTCTGATCTCTGTTTTATGGGTCAAAATATTGATGCTTAAAGAAGTGAAGGAGTTCAACTAAGTTCATAATCTAGTGCCTGCCGTGTCAATCGGCTTCCTTCTGACTCTGCAACTCTGTTTTCCACTCATTCTCAGCCAAGGGAGACAGAAAAATGCTGCACTGGGTTTCTAGATGCAAAATCAAGATTTTTTTAAAAAATAAAGTTAAACTCTCCTTTTATTTCTTACAATCAGCATCTCACAATGTAGTACATAAACAAATGTCCTCTTTCATCATTCTTTGATCTTTGCACTCGTGTTAACCTTGTCTCTTTAAATGACTTTGAATGTCCTGTAGTTATAACATACTCATCATAACTCCACAGCACCTCACACTTCCCAAACAGGCAATGGGTTCGCAATTAATTGTTTAGTTAAGTGGGTTCAGTTTCCTGAATGCTATTGAACTATGACATGAAAATTTCTAGGAGACTAGAATTTTAAGTCTTCTCACGCTCCATCTTCTACCCCTTTAATAGATGTTAATATTAGGGTGGAGATGCCAGTGAGGGAGAGAAGAGGCTCCATTTAAGAATATTTGAAAAGGGCCTCCCTGGTGGCGCAGCAGCAGTTGAGCGCTGGGTTGCGAAACTGCCCGCAGCCTCTGCAGCACCAGTTCCATCCCCAGCAGCCGGAGAGGGTCCCACATGGCGCGCAGACCTCTCCTGCCAAACCCGCTGCTCCCCTCAGCAGTGTAGTTCGTCAGTCTGCCTGTTCTGCTTTCCGCTCTGGCTCTGGTGAATTCTCTCACCTTCCCACACTTCTGACTGTACCCAGTGCTTGCATAAATAAACAAACAAATAAATAAATAAATCTTTAAAAAAAATTAAGAATTTTTAAAAAAGATTTATTTATTTATAAATACAAGAACTGGGGTACAGGCCAGAGGTGCAGGGGGTGAGAGGATTCACCAGAGACAGAGCGAGGAGCAGAACAGGCAGACTGACTGAAATACACTGCTGAGGGGAGCAGCGGGTGAGACAGGAGAGGTCTGATGCCCCATGTGGGTCATCTCCCTGGCTGGGGGTTGAACTCCTGCTGCAGTGGCTGCAGACAGCTTCACAGTGCTGCCTCTTAACCCCTTGCACCACCAGGGAGGCCTCTTAAGAATTTTTATGAGAGGTAGTTGATGGTGGTAATCTTGGCTTGTATTTGCATGTCTAAATAGACTCAGAAAACAAGCATTTCATCTTAACCCCAGATTCATGTATCAATTCATGTTTGTATACTTTCCAGTTTAGAAAAGGGAAGTTACTTGGTTTCCAGAATACAAACAGTATAGAAAAAAGGAGATGATCTAGCTTTCCGTCCAATTGTCTAATTCTGAAATACTCATGGCTTAAGGTGCCTAAAATGCACTTAAACTCTGGAAAAAGAGAAGCCAGTGTTGAAAGGAGTGATGTGTTTTTTCTGCTTCTCCAGGACTGTGTTGGGAAGCCACCACAGAAGATTATAGTGTAAATTAACTACTTAACCTAAAGGCCTTTTACTGACTTGGAAAATGATTGCCCACAACTTGGCAATGAAGCCTGAGACCACAGCAGAAGATGCAAGAATAAAAGAGGAAAACAAAATGTGAGAAGATGTTTATGCTCGTTCAGAAGTCTCCCAGCATCCTTGAGTGGGTCATAGCCAAGCCTGCCTTTCAAATTCCTTAGCAAGTTTTGTGTTAAAGGAAGAGGAACAGGGAGAAGCTATGATTTTCTAAATCCAGAAAACCTAAGGTGTTCCTATATCTCCATGGGAGAAAAAAAAATCTAACATGCATTTTATATCAAAAGACATATGACAGACATTGAAAAATAATCTCACATTTTTTCTTAATTTATCCACTGGGCACATGTTCTTTGTTTTCCTATAGGTGGAGCGGTAAAGAACAGTCTGTATATTGTCTCTCATTATAACCTTCTAATAACATGGGCATTGAATGACATCATTAACACTCATGTTGAAGAGAGTTGGATTTTCAAAACTTGTTTTTTTTTTTTACTTAGGTCTTGTAATACATAAGTAGATCACATATTTTCTATGTGGTAACAGGTTCCAATGTGTATAAATTAATAAAAGTTCAGGTTTTTAGATTGTCAATGTTGCATCATCTCCCTAAACAACATCTGTGATGTCTCAGAGGAAAAAAAAAATCCCTAGCAACCTAGGTGGAATGGAAGAAAAAAAAAAAAGGAAGAGATGTTTCCAATTGGCTCTAATTAAAGAATTTTTGCAAAGCATTGCTTACACCTTGGGTTGTACATTGTCCTGGCTTTTAATTTGCCTTCATTTCAAGTGCAGTTCAAGGTGTGGATATTGATCTGTAAACCCCGGATGGTTGATCTTGGATCTCTGTGTGTACTGCAGTGACAGCTGAGGTCCATTAGAGTGCTGGCTAACAATCCTCATATCTGAACACCCTGAAAACTTGTCCTTGATAAAGTACCCCCAATTGCCACTAGTTTCCCTTATTGGACTGCACGGATCAGAAAGAATTGCAAAGCAAGGTCATTTATCCAACAATCACCATCCCACACACCCACCTTCTCTTCGGTCATTTTGCTTTCGCAGATGGGATATTTACTTTCTTTAAAAGTTTAATTTATTTGATTCTGGGTATCATGAACAGTTCTTGCTGGAATTGTCTTCCTGTGTGCCTGGAGCATTCATGTCAGTGCTACTCTAAGCGTGATCTGCCACCAGCAGTGTCGCCTACAAGTTTGTTCAATACACAAATTCTGGGGCTTGTCCCACCTACTGAATCAGCAGCTCTGGGGCTAGGGCCGGCATCCTGTCTTTCAACAAATCCTCCTGGTGGTGCCCATCAAGTTACAGAACCACAGGTATACCTGATGATTTTAGGAACTAAGAGAACTCTCCCATCTTCCTTCCACACCACTCGATTGTCCCCCTCACCTGTTACACACCTGCACTTTCCTCAGACAAACATTTTCTCTGTGGTTTAAAGCTTTGGATCTTGCAAGATGCAAATGTCCATGAGCACTTTAAGCTGTCAACAGTTATTTATATCTTAGTATGAATGGTTTCATATTTTCATGGTTTTACTAGCAAAATGGACTCAAGATGCTGAACTTCAGTGGGGAGAGGGCTCTCCAGCTTTTGAGAGGAAAACAGCCCAACCAGGAGGAAGCAGACACCAGGGAAAAACTTCTTTTAAGTTATAACGTTTATTCAAAGTGAACTTTCTGTCCTCTTCATCGGACACAATTTGCAAAGGCAATCAAGAGGTTAAAAGTCTCCAGCTCTTTTGCAAAGAGCAAAAATATTAAAGGATCCAACATAGTCAACAAAAAAGAATCTTTGCTTGTTGAAAAAGTGGAGGGTAGGCAGGATGTTCCTGGAATGTGAACAATTCAGAAAGGAGTTGAACTTGGGAAATGGAGTGGACAAATGTAAGGGGCATGATTGTCCATGAGTTTACTGGGAAGCTTTCAAGACATTATCTGCATTGTCGAAGGAAGAAACTAAAAAATCTTAATCAAATTTCAATCAGTATCGCTATAGCTTGCATCAGCTGCAGAGAAAGAGGGGAATTTGTATTTCCTTTCTGACTCATTGTGGAGGGGAGCATTTATCTTAAAAGGAGGTGACTTGCCTGGTGGGCTGAGCTGGGAAATCAGAGACAGGGAACCTGACATTCTTAATCCTGACTCAGCCATCAATTCAGCCAAGCCTGGAGCGACTCTTAACTTCTCTGTGGCTGTTTCTTCCCCATAAACCAGGAATAAAAACATTCACCTGCCCCTCAGGGGGACCCCGGGGACTGACTGGCAGACAACAGCACTGCCCTTTATGTTTTCAATGTGCCATATAAAAGCTGCTTTGCGAGTTGGGGCACCCTTTTGTCTGGTTTCTCACAGAGCAACCTTTAATGACGCTTTAGAAAATCAATTCCGTTTGTAAACTCTATCAAGTAATCACAAGGAACTTGAAGCTTTAACTTCTGAAACTGAAGTTGCACAATAGGAAATTGCCAAATGTGGATATTATAGGAATTTGAACATGCTGTACGTGGATAATAATGGTATTGAGGAATGTGCAGCTGTTTGTAGCGAAGTGCCTCTTCCCGGTCCTTGGAGAGCGGGGAATGGCAGGAACCGCCTCTAACTATTGTAATCTACAAGATTATCCCATTAATCATATTTGTCTCTGGGAGTACCTTCCTTCGAACTCCAAGTGTTGTTTTTCCCTTGATGCATCACATGCAAGAGAGCTTCTAATTGAAAACATTACAGGGACAAATTTCAAAATGTTCTTAAATACAAGATGAGTCTTGGCTGCCAATAGCAGAAAAGAAAACGGCGCTCATCAAAACCTGGTCTGACTACATCTTTCAGTTTTTCTTGTTCTTTGTGTGTGTTTTTGACTTCTAAAGTGTTGTCATTTGTTATGATCTGGAACACTTGGTCTTTTCCTTGAGTTGCACTGATGCCCACATTCGTCACCACACAAAATGGCCAAGTGTTCCAGGCCTGTGGGCTTTGCTGGCCCGGGGTGGGGGTGACATGTGTCTTCTCTCCTTTGCACCCTGGATTCAACAGGACCTGGGAGATGCAGATCAGCCTGTGGGCAAAAAAATTTTTTTTTTAAAAAAGCTCATTAAAAAATGTGATTCAGAGGCACAAAACTGGGGTGATAGATTTTTATTAGTGGCATAATATCAGAGATGTTAGCCCATTTGCTGCAGTTTTTTTCAAGGCCCGGCAGCTTCCTTTTCAGCAGCTGGTGGAACTGTTCCTGCTGCTTCTGGAGTTTTCCCCTACTGAGAAGCTGTACAAATTTTAGGGTATATGTGTTTCATCTCAGCAGCTGTATAGGATATGGGGCTAGACTGAGCCCAGGAAGCAAAAATAGGCTGTGTGCATTTGCATGTGTGTCTGTAATGGATGTAAGAGCTGTGAGGCTCACAGACACCACATGCGTGTTCGTTTCACACAATAGATTTAACATAGATCAGAGCTAAAGCTCAAATGCTAACAGCAAGGGAGAACAAATAATGAATTTATTTGCTAGTGTGCACTTAAACTTCAAGCAAGGGAGACAACTTTTTGGTTTTTTTTTCATAACTTCTGTATTGATTTCATACCCAAAGTGACTACTAATGTATAAAAACACATTAGTGCTTAGGAAGAATATTTGATTTTTTCTATAAATCAGACAGCTTGCACAATGGCTTTTTTCCAGATTTGAACTATTTTTACGAGAAAGTAGAGAGTGGATGCTAAGTACACGGTTTCTGAAACTGAACTATAAAAACAGCAGTAGAGTTACTTCATGAGTTTATTGACTGCTTTTCTTCTGTTGTCAACCTTACCTAAGAGCCAAACCTCAGCCCCCCAAAAATCTATATTCTGATTCTGCTGCTTTAGGTGGCATGTGTTCCCTGGATTTATTCATTCGACAAATATTTTTGAGTGTCAATGATAGGTCCCTCATGGGGGTTCAGCTCTCCCTGGGGATCAAACAAATCCCAGCTTTTCTCTTTCTCTACCAGTTTCTGCCTCCATGTACTATTTTCTCTATGCCTCAAACTCCTAAGGATGTGAAGAAATGGACTTGCTCTCATAATTGAATATGTGTCTATATAACATGCATATTTTGTTTTAGGAACTAGGGCCTTTCAAAGTTTCTTCTTTAATTCTTCAGTCAGATTTCTAGGGCCTGTTTTGGTGGAGTTTTGTCTGTTCTTTTGTTTTGTTTCTCTAAGAGTGAAATCATCCAGTATTTGTCTTTCTCCTCACTTATTTCACCTAGTAGAACTGAGAACAGGGTAGAGGGAGTGAAGCGGGGGAGGGACCCCATGGACTCTGGGGGGAATTATGGGTGTTTTGGTGGTGGGTGCGGTGTAGTGATGTGCATCTGAAGAGGTGTGACTCTGTATCCTTAAATCATGCACAGTTTTGTAAACCAACATTTACCTCAGTAAAAATAATACAATTAAAAAAAACAAACAAACTAATTTCCTCCTTTACCATAGATCCCCGGAGCGCACACCTGTGGTTCTCTAGGGCTGTGTGTCCCATGGACCCAACAAGAGGGCTGTGTGGTCTTTGGCAGTTTCCTTCATGGTTTCAAAACTATATCCAACTCCCCTGTAGGGTAAGTGAAAATTGTCAGGATTTTCCGCCCTCCCGCCATTAGCATTAATGATAGATCCCTGTGGTCCTACATGCATGCCTGATGGCACCTGGAGTAGGGTGTGGGCATGCATGGGTGGGTGCACCTGGGCTGAGACTGGGCTTTTAAGGGCGGCATCATGGGGACGCCAGCGGAATGAGAGCAGAAACAGCAGCAGAGAAGAGCCTGGGAGAGAACACTTGAGAGGCCAGAAAGAGCGAAGACTTGCGGGGGGCTGCCTGCCAGCCTCCTGGCCCTGGGACTCCCCCTGCCTGCTGTGTACCTGGATGCCTCTTTACAAATGAGGTAAAAAGCTCAGTAAAAGCCTGAGAAAGCCACCGAGGGCGTTAGGACTCTCCTTTACCTGTCTGCCTAGATCATAGAGATCCTGCTCTAAGCCTTACTAGCATTGCCCTCACACCCCCCCAATTACAGTCTGCTACAGAGCAAGAACCATCAGTACCTTATAAACTGTAAAGTGCTGTAAAGGGTTAGGAGAACTCTGACTCAAAGTCCCTGGCCAGGGGCAGAGGTGACTAAGGGTCTGGTGCTGTCCTGAGAGACTTTAGCCCGTTTGCCCTAATCTATATCCAGTCCACAACTGCACAGCAACATCTGCAGCCCCCATGGGGACCAGGGGGCTGTTGAGTGAGGAGCTGAAAAGGGGCGATTGGCTGCAAGAGGAACAGTTAGCCCCGTGGTGGCCAAAACAAGAACCAAGCCTTATCTGACTGGGAGCAGGGTGAGGTCAAGTTGCCCTTTGTCAAGTTAGCCTTTTTCTCTGACTCTGGAATGGGCTAGAAATAAACCCTGGCCCCACTCTGGTTCAGCCTGGGAACTCAGCAGTTTTGCTTTTTTGGAAGGAAAGCAGAGTGGTTGAATGTGTAGAGATGGTGAAATTTCTTGGTGGCACCATCCCCAGCCATTTCTTTTTTGCCCTCATATCATGAAAGGGGACAGGGAGATGCAAAACCCAATGAGAAATGGACAGAAATTGATGGGCTGGCTAACCCTACTCATTGTTTTCCTTCTTTCTTTTTTTTAAAGATTTATTTATTTTTATACAAGAACCGGGGTACAGGCCAGATGTGTGGGAGGGTGAGAGGATTCACCAGAGACAGTGGGGAAAGGAACAGGCAGAGTTGTTGTAGGACAGGGAGAGGGGCAGCCCAAACCCCGCAAACCTGCCTATTCTACATGGGTTCTGCCATCCGCCGCATCAATACAAAACATAGGAGACTTTAATGGGAAGGAACTTTAATAAAACTAGGAAACAATACAGGTAAGGCAAAGAGTCTAGTTTCTAAATGAAGCACCCAAAGTTACCCGTCCCCTCGTGGGTAAAAGTCCATCCAAATGGGATTGGCCCAGAGCAAGGCCCCAAGGCCTGCCACAAGTCTAAAGCATCTTCCAGTGGGGACCCACAGAAAAGGGTCACAAACAACCGGACAAGCCCGGAAGGAAAAGAGCAAAATCAACATCAAGATAAAAGCTGCCATTGTCACCTCCCCACGGGTCTCACCCACATCTGTGTCACCCAGTCCACGACCAAAAGACAAGCGTAGTTTCTTCACGTGTCTCTAGGCTCCATGCGCCTCCTCCAGGTCTCCTGGCTCCATCCTGCATCCTTCCTCAGTCTCTTCTTCAGCTTCTCCTCTTCCTGCTCAGCTCCACCCTCCCTTGGGTGGGGCAGGGAACCTCCCCCTTTCCTGGGGACCACCCTGTTACAGAGTGACTGACGAAATACACTGCTGAGGGGAGCAGTGGGCGAGACAGGAGAGGTCTGCTTTGCTATGTGGGATTCTCGCCGGCCAGAATCGAACCCGTACTGCAGAGGCTGCGGACAGCTTCACAGTGAGGCACTCAACCCGCTGTGCCACCAGGGAGACCCCCTCACTGTTTTCAACCTCAGTTTAGCAATGACCTCCTTTTGGAAGCCTTTCCTGCATCCCTCCGTCTCCTCCTGCCCACTGTGCTCTTAGCACTTGTTTGTGCACTTCCGTACGTGCTCATCTAGAGCATAAACTCCAGGAGAGCAAGGCTGGGCCTCCCTGCTAATCCCTGCACCCTGGGCCTCACACCTACCAAAGACCCCAGGCATTTGGAGTCTCAGGTGGCTGGAATATTGTAAAAACCTGCATGAAAGGCCTCCCCAGCTAGGCCCTCCAGGTCCATAAGGTTTCACTGTTTCCCCACTAAGCCTGGGTCTGGGTGGGGCTCCTGTGCCTCCTGGTGCTCCCTGAGGCCATTTTTCTCTGGTGTTACATCCAGGCATTGAATGGACAAATGCAGACTAAATCCTCTAATCTCCCCCACCCCCAAACCCTTGCCATCTGGAAGGAAACCTGAGACCTCCTTCTCCCAGTCAGACTCACTTCCTTGGGGAGGGTGGGGGAATTGAGATGCTTAGAAGCAATTCCTTTTTTCTGGCGTGGTTGTTGGAGTAGCTGCAGCTGCGTGAGGGAGGGTCGAGAGGGGGGAAGGGTTTGTAACCCAAGAAGGCAGAGGGCAGGAGTTGATCAGCATTTACAAAAAGGAGATCAGGTGGGTGGTATGGGGTTGAGCGTTTTGGACAACTTCCTCTAAGAGCACAGCATCTCAATGATAAAGACATCCTTCTCAAGCAGGGATCCCGAGGGGAGGCCCTAACAACGGGGTGAGGTGAGCGATCTGTCTTAGTCGAGAGGAACTGGGACTCACAATACATCCCAGAAGTATAAAGTTTTATGCAGAAAATGCTGCAATTCAGCGTTTAGTTGTACAGCTAAGTGCAATCAAGCCATGGCTGCAACCTTGTGTCACTCTATTGAAGTCCAATTTGAGAACTGTAACCGGTTGCTGTTTGGAGTAAGAGTGCTCAGAACTGGCCACCGCAAAGAAGAGGAGCTACGGTGGCTTAAAGTGCTAAGCCAAGCCCAGTGCTAAGCGCTTCACTCACATGAACGGACAATAATCCTCATCTCAGCAGCAGAGGTAGGCAATGCTATTACCTTCAGTCCATAGTCGAGGAAACAGGCACTTTGCCTAAAGTCACACTGACACTTCCAACAGAAGGAACCTGTAGGTTCCAGTCACTCATAGGTGCCCAAAGGAGGTAATAAATAACCATCTCTCCAAAGTGGTAAGCTTTTATTGCAGTTTGGGAGGAGGAGGCTGGGAGTGAGGAAAAAACTGAATTTAAGGCTTGACCCTTCTTCCACCCTGGTGAGTGGGTCACTCATGTTTCTGGCCTCCAGTTTTCTGGTCTAATAAATAAGAGAATTGAATTATTTGGAAATTTAAAGTCTCCCATGGTTTCACTGATTCTCCACTCTGATAATACATTCTCCCCTGTCTGACCAAGTTTGTTCTTTAGGTCTTCAGATTGCATAGAATGTTCTGGAAACAAACTGTCAAGCTACTTACCAGTCATAATAGTGCCTTCGTAAGTTTTCTGAGTGCTTTCACATTCATTGTACAGACTCTGCCACCTCTAAAAAGCTTCGATGGAATTATAGGGTGGTTTTGAAATGCCTCAATCACTTCTGTTGAAATTTCTGGGTTTTGTTCCTTGACTAGCCTCCAGACTTAATCCTCTTCTCCTTTCTCTGGTCTGTGTACCCACCTGAGACATCTCTGCCTTCTTTGCGATCATCCTCAGGAAAATCTCCCATGGTTTTTAACTATTCTGGTAATACATTCTTCCCTGCCACACAGAATCTGTTCTTTGTCTTCAGATTACATAGAATCTTCCGGAAACATGAACTGTCAAAATATTTAATAATAATAACAGTGCCTTCATATACCCTTCTGAGTGTTTTCACATTAATTTTATAGAATCTCTGCCACCAGCTAACATAGAACTTTGTTAAATGTGGAATAATCAGTAAAAATGAAAGATATTAAATGAACCTTCTGATTTTACAGATAAAGAAGCTGAGCTAGAAGGCCTTCAGCTTCCTCAAAGCTCCAGTGCAGGGATGGTATAATAGGGACCACTCCCAGGCCAGTGCTCAGTCCCTGAATCCAGACTACTTATGTGTCCTAGTGTTAGCAGGCAGCCTGAGGGGGATCCCAGGACCCTCAAATTTGCACACTATGAAGGTCTGGCCATGCATGTGCACAAAGACAGAGCAACTCTTAGTTCTTAAAAGAACTTTGATAGGATTAATGTGCATAGAGGAGAAAGGATAATAGCTCTCCAATAAAACACCCACAATTACCCATCCCCTTGTGGGCAAATGTGCAGCCAAACAGGGTTAGCCTGAGAAAGTCCAGTGAGGCCCCAGTCTAAGTCACCTTCTGGTGGGGAACCATAGAAAGGGGGTAAAAGAGGCCAGGCAAGGGATGAAAGGAGCAAAACCAAAGTACAAATGAAAATAACAGTTGCCATTGTCAGCCTCCCCATGCGTCGCTTCCAAGGGTCTCTACACGCGTCTCCTCCGTGTGTCTCCTCCAAGTCTTACAAATCCCTGGTACAAGTTCAAAACCAAGAAGGAAGCGAGTGCTTCTTCTCTACATGTCTGTCCTCTGTGTGACTCCCTGAGCCCACTTGCCTTCCATGTCGTATAGCTTCACCCGGCCACTCGGATCCACCCACAGTTAAGCATGGCAGGGAACATCCCCCCTTTTTTGGAGCTGTCTCTGTTACAACCAGCTGCGGGCACCATTTTATCGCCTCACTTTCCAGTTCTAGGGTAGAGTTTCCTGCCCATCCTATGTCCAAGGTAGATTCCGGTTTCTAGGCTTCTCAGCTTGTCTTGCTGGGGTGAGGGGTTTCTCTGGCTGGATGGGCGTCACGGCGGCTGGCGGCTGTTGGCACAATGTGTTGCTCGGTCTCTAAGGATGGAGCTGAATGATTAGTGATCAACCAGTCCACAGATGTGGTGTTGGGACTGGTTACCAGCGCGAGGCACATCTGTAGCTACTAGTTAAATCGGTTTGTTGTAGAGCAGCCCCGACACAAAACGGGGTGCCTGACTGTGGGTCCTCACCCGGGCGCTTAAAAGGACTTATCAATGCTCTACTGCAGGCACACGCGAAAGGTTAATAGAAGGTTTATTTACAAGGGAAGGGAAAATGAGGAAATGTACAGCTCAGGGAGAAAAGTGGGAGACAAAATTTTAAATGAGTCCTACCCGATCTGCCGATCAGGAATCCCAGAATGGCGCTCTGAGAGCTGGCTGCAAGCCAGGAGCTGTGTAGCCAGGAGGCGAGGGACAGGGAGCCCCCCAAGGCTCACGTGTGTGGTTTTTATATCCAACCTGGCTGCCCAACTCCACCCTCAGGTCCCAGCCACCCTCCCTTTAGTGTTGATGGGATTTGTCTTTCCCAGAGTCTTGATGGCTTTGGCCTGGGGTGGGGGTGGGGTCCACAAAGCCTGTATGGGATTAGCTCAGGACATCCTTTCCCCCTAACAGGTTCACTCAGCTGGGCTTCTGATTTGCAAACTTTCCTGACTGCCCTTTTTGGGAAACCGAATTATAGGCTGCTTCAAAGAGATGGCATTAAACTGATAGGGGTTAAGGATGTCCTGAGCAAACTCCATACAGGCTTTGTGGACTCCACCCCCACGACACTGGGAACTTCTAATCCCATGATCACCAAAGGGAAGGTTGCGAGGACCTGAGGGTGGAGTTAAGCAACTAGGTTCTCGGTTTGGGTAGTTAACTGGCCGTGTGGCTGGGGGGTCGCTGGCTTGGCCTTGAGGCGTGCTAGGTTTTTGCCAGCTCTGCGGGTCCTTGGGGTTCCAGGTCAGCGGAACAGGTAGGATGCATTTACGAAATTATTTCCCTCTTTGACAGCCTGAGTGATTCATTTCCCATTTTCCCTTCCCTTGTAAATAAACCTTTTATCAACTTTTGTGTACGTCTGCAGTTTAGCATTAATAAGTCCCCTTTAAGTGCGCGGGTGAGGACCCACCGTCAGGCAACCCCATTTTATATCGGGGTTTGCCCTGTAACAAAACGACACACCTCTAGGGAACTTCTCTGACACAGGAGGCCACGGGATGGGTCCTGCTGCCTCAGTTGGTATTTTGCAACACCGGGCTGGCAGTGTCAAGATCAGCTTAGGTAACGAAATTCTCCAACCATCTGCCAGCCCTTATGTATTTAGAACTTTCAACTTTTTTTTTGCCTCAAATAATTTTTTCAAAACTGCTAATAAGAAGCAACATTGATCAATATATTTTCGTTTTTTTTCTTTTCCCTTTTCCTGCTGTGCCGGGGAGTCCAGTAGTTATAGCAGAGGCTGCAAATGGGAGAGGAACAGAAACAATGAGTCACCCACAGACTGGATTTGCAGCTCAGCGTGACTCTGAATCAAGGGATTCCTTCTCTCTCCCTGGTGCTCCTCAACCCCAGGGGCCCCTTGGCAGGCTTCAGTATTCTAGTCACTACCTGGGCAAGTGCACATCTCTAGTGCCTTTCAAGTGGATCCACAGCTATTTTTGAACGTTTCCTATGTTTAGCCAATTCACCCAAGCACAGAGTACGATATATAAGAAGCTGTGAATTTTGCTTGCAGCAGAGGACTGAGGTTATCTATATATGATATGTATAGCACAGCATACCATATATGCTTAATAAATAGGGAAACTGCACAGGTAGCATGAGTCCTTGTTTTAAAGGGTCCTTACTTACACACACACACACACACACACACACACACACACACACATCATGCTTTGCATCTGAGCCATCTTAGCAAGCATGCCTGCCACCTCACCTACCTCCTGCTCTGGGAAACTCAATTACGCCTGCATACATTTCATGCAGGTGAGCTGTGGCGGGGGCGTAGGGCCTCCCTCCACTGTGCTCTGCTGTGGACCGTGGACCACTGGAGATGCACATGAGGAAGGAAGCATATGGTTGTCCACAAACAACTCTGCACCTTTTAATTTATCCCAAGTTCACAGATGGGTAACCTGAGCTTCAGGGGTGTGCCCAAGGTCATGGAGTTAACTGTGTTAGAGGTGGAAAGAGCCCGGGGGTTCCGATTTTCAATTCCTGGCTGGGCAGAAAAGAAAACACATTAATAACATAGCTTGATGCTTTCTTCTTTGTTTTTGATTGATGCTACCTACCTACCCTTTTCCTGTCACAGTTGGACATAAACAAAATGTGCCAACACACCCAGCTACTCCCAATATAATATAGTATCTTAACGACACCTGTATTTGTGCTTTTTCACAGACTAGCTGTTGTTCCCATAGCTGCAAGCAGAGAATGCCTAGGCGAAGGATTATGGACAAACCATTTTTTAAAGTTGGTTGTCTTCTCCCTGTATTGTGTTTCCTGACGTTATTCTTATTTCTGATAGGACTTCAACAATCACCTTGGCTATTAATTTTCCTAGCCATGCCCCCATTCTAAGCCTCTCTGTTAAGTAATTATGAACTAGTAAATGCTCATTAAGTGCCCATTAATCAAGTTCTTTATCATGAGAAGGGGAGTGGTACCATGGTCACAAGTATGGGATTTGAAGGCACTGAAGACTTGTGCTTGAATCCTGGCTTTCCCCAGATGACTTGGGTCACTTAATTCAAGTTAATCAATCACTCTGTAAACTTTGGATAAAGATCCTCTTAGGGTTGTTGAAATCTTATATGAGATAATGTAAAAACGCCTAGTATAGTGCCTGGCATGTATTTAGTGCTCAATAAGCTTTAAATGCTATTACTGAGCTGTGGGCGTCACTGTGCTTCACTCTGGAGGACAAGAAGGAAAACCTGGTGGTGACAGTGGACAGTTTTACAACGTGTGATGTGTACATCCTGAGAGAAGTTTCAAGGGCTACGAGGTCGCAGGATCCATACGAAGGATTCAGTTCATGCTCACAAGTGTAGCTATGCCTGGTCTGCTTTCTCTTAAATACCAGGACAACTATGTTTTTATATGTATCCTATCACACACTCTATGTTGTTATAAATAACTTTATGCCTTTGTATTATGACGGTGGGTTTTATGCGCAAAGCCCTGTGTACTAAACTTCAGGGGAGAATTTGGAGGGTGATTTTAATTATTCGTGGTTCTAGTTTTATGACCCTCACCCTTCCCTCCTCCCTGAGGCTGCTTACCTGTAACTAGTTATGCTCTGAATTGCTGACTTGATTCATTAACCCGGGGTGTTCATGGAGCACAGGTATGGAGCTAGTTCAGGAGTATATTTTGTGCCGGGAGGAATGGGCAAAGTGACTCAGCCCAACTCCCAGGCCTTGTCTTGAAGGGGCAGCTATTTAAATGGGGGAGACTGGCAAGTAGGGGTCACTATGTAGAGAGGGTCTGAAGCTAGTGTAAAGGAGGGTCTGAGGCCAGTGCTTGGGTAGAGCATAGGCACGCCACCTCCTCCCACCGCCATCATCAACACCACCTCCACCACCACAATAACTAGAATTTGTTGGGTGCTTTGTCGCAGGGGGTGTGAACCACACTTTATATAAGTCTGCAATGATCCTTGAGGTAGATACTGTTATTATCTCCACTTGAGGGAGGGAAATGGAGACTTGGAAAGGTCATGTCCCTTGACCAAGTTTACACAGTATAAGGCAGAGCTGGAATCTGGATTCATGCAATTTATTCTCCAGAATCCATGCTTTTAGGCACTGGGGCACATCCCTGCAGAGGTGAAGAGAGGTACACAAACGGGGTGGGGGTGAGTGTGGGAAGAGGTGGCAGAGGGCAAAGTCAGGAACAGATAACAATAAAGAGCTTATGGGGGGCCTCCCCGGTGGCGCAGTGGTTGAGCGCTGGGTTGCGAAGCTGCCCGCAGCCTCTGTGGCGCCAGTTCGATCCCCGGCTGCTCCCCGGCCTCCGGAGGAGGGTCCCACACGGCGCGCAGACCTCTCCTGCTGCCCGCTGCTCCCTCAGCAGTGTACTTCGGTCCTTCTGCCTGCTCTGCTCCCCGCTCTGGCTCTGGTGAATTCTCTCACCCTCCCGCGCTTCTGACTGTACCCAGTGCATGTATAAACAAAAACAAACAAACAAATAAATGAATAAATAAATAAAACATGCCTCTAAAAAAAAAAAAAAAAAAAGAGCTTATGGGGAGGGCCTCCCCGGTGGCGCAGCGGTTGGGCGCTGGGTTGCGAAGCTGCCTGCAGCCTCTGCAGCGCCGGTTCGATCCCCGGCTGCTCCCCGGCCACCGGAGGAGGGTCCCGCATGGTGTGCAGACCTCTCCTGCCGCCCGCTGCTCCCCTCAGCAGTGTACTTCGGTCCTTCTGCCTGCTCTGCTCCCCGCTCTGGCTCTGGTGAATCCTCTCACCCTCCAGCGCATCTGACTGTACCCAGTGCTTGTATAAATAAATAAATCTTTAAAAAAAAAAAAAAAAAGAGCTTATGGGGAAGACCAGCAGGGAATCAGCAGCAGGGAATCAGTTTGAATATATTATGTATATTCTGTGTGGTTTTTTTTTTTTTAAAGATTTATTTATTTATGCGAACAAGAACTGGGGTACAGGCCAGAGGCGGGAGTGAGAACATTCACCAAAGACAGAGTGGGGAGCAGGACAGGCAGACTGACTGAAATACACTGCTGAGGGGAGCAGTGGGCCAGCCAGAGAGGTCTGCCATGCTATGTGTTGATCTCCCTGACCTGGGATTGAACTCGTGCTGCAGTGGCTGCAGACAGGCTCATAGGTTGCATTTTAACCCCTTGCGCCACCAGGGAGGCCAATTCCATGTGTTTTTAAAATAGTCTGCTTATTTCTTAAATGGGTGTGGAATAGTTTAGATTTGACTTCTTAATTTTTTTCTTATAAGCTAAGACTATCACTATTTTTACAACCTGTATCATTCACGAATTTCATCCAGGACAAAGGACTTTTTGAAAAAACCTTTGACTATTTTAAATATGAATTGTTTAAGGATGTATTTAATTTTCCATTACTTGGCCATCGATCAGGAAGTTGTTATAGTTCCTGATTCCACTTCACAAATTTTGCTTTTATGTTAAAACTTCTGAAGTAGGAGGCTTAATTCACCAAGCAAGTAGTATGGGAATAGAAATAAACAACATCTGATTAAGAATAGTTAGAAAATATATTATCTATCTGAAGATCAATTGATTATAGCCTTTTAAGTAGATGAACCCCAAATCAGGCTTTGTCTTGAGAGTTGAAGAATTTACACTTTTTAGTTTCATAAGTTGTTACACTATTAACTTATATTTGAACTTAATTTTTATACTCTTGCATATAAAAACTGCCCTTTGGTTTTAGTCCACAGCTGTTAAACCATTAATTTAAAAATAAATGAAAAGGTAGTCAAAGAAGGGTTTTGAGAATGCTTCCTGGGGTTGAGTCCTTTGCCCTTAGGCCATTCTTGTGAGTTAGAGAAGAGAGAGCAGAATTTCAATTTTTTTTTTTTTTAGCTTCTCATTTTAATGTTTATACATTGCGACATCATGGAAGAATTTAAATTTTAAAGCAGAGCAAAGCAGAGCTGGGAGAAAGGTGATGTTCAGCCAGCCTTTTAGAACTTCAATGGCACCGGGGCCAATGGTCCCTGAGCCAGTGCCTCTTCCTAGGAACACGTTTTCTGTTCTTCCCCATTCTCTAATCAACTCTGAGGACTCGAGTGAAAGAGAGCTATTTTGAATACCCAGAATGCACTACCTAGGACAGAATCTTGGAAACATTGCAAATGGCTTATAAGATCAATAGACCATGGGGAGTGACCACTTATGGGGTCAGGGGCCAGACGCTGGTCTCAGCATGGTCACCAACTAGCTGGGTGACTCTAACCATTCTCTGCCCATGACAGTAGGAGTAACCAGCTTTTAGGGGTGGTAACATCACTTGTAAGTGTGAGGCAGAGCAATTTTTTTTCTTTACAAAGGAAAAATTTCTCTTGTCTGGTGAATTTTCTCTTTATTGACATAGAAGCTTTTTGACTTGCTAGTGGATTCTTTCTGGGCTCATTTGTACATTCTTCTTTGGGCTAATCAATTACTCAGTTGAGTCAGTCACCTGTTTGGGAACCACTTTTTCATTGGGAGACTCAACAGTTTATCCAGGCCCAGGGCCACAATTCCATTATTCTCTTTTCTGTTGCATCTCTGATGTCATCTTGTCCTTTCTTGTGACCCGAAGTGTTGAGAGTAAAAGAATAAAATCAATGTCAGTCAACTTGGCTACTCCTAGGAGTTATTATTTTCTTCCCCCCCTTTTTTTTTTTTGGCATTGTGAGGAGGTTAAAACTGACAGACAAGGTGAGGTGGATTGGTGAATCTTATTTATTCAGCTCTTTCTGTTCCTAATTACCAGAGATTACAGCAAGGTTGGCTGGGTTTTCCAAAGGATTTATGATGTTTTTCATGAAAGTAGAGAAAACAAATTTGGCAAAAATTTGAGTTCTTGAGGATTCATTTTGTTTATGTTTGGTCATTTTGATTTTATTTCAGGGCTTTAGGGGAAAAGCAAACCAAACTACAGTTTTAATATGCTCTAACAAATAGAGTTGCTATTCATTTTCAAATGATGGGAATTTTGATTAAAGTATGGAGAGCATGATTAAAAACTAGCATCTGAGACAAATAATAGGGAATTAAGGCGTTTTGTCATAATTTAATTTTTATTCATTTCTAGAAAAAAATTGCTCAACATAACATAAGCTGGGCCCACTCAAATGGGGGGCATGCATATGTTACCCGTTCTGTCAGACTCACAACCAATTGGAGTGTTAGCTATTTATAAATTCAAGGTTGACTGAAACCATCTCCCCACCACACAGAGCTCCCTCCTTAATAAAAGAAGATCTACTGGTAGGTGTTGGGAGCAAATGTTTAACAAGCATTTTTTGGCCCTGAAATATGGAGGAGGAGAGGAAACGTATGGCAGTGGCAACTGAGGCCATAGACCACAGGATGAAAAGTCTGTACAGGCAGGACGGTGTTAGAATCAGCGTGTCCATCTGGGGACCTTCATTGACTGAGAATCTGGAGGGAGAGGGACTCAATAAGGAACCATAATGAGGAAAGGATGGGAAATGTGTCTACCCCTTCCAAGACGAAGGCAAGAAAAGCAGGTGGTTATTTTGATTCTTGATGGTCTCACTTCCAATGTAGAAGAGCTAGTTTGGGCAGGGAAGTCGAGTCATTTGACAAGCTGTTTCTTTGTGCTGCTCTGTTGCTGGGAGGAGGGAAGACAAAGGAAAATTCTTTTTCTTTTCCCACAAAACTTCAATTTGGGAACTTGTCATTATTGAGCAACAGGAGATGGGAAAGAAGATATATTAGTCAGGGTTACAAATGCCAGAAATATCCAATCCAAACTGGCTTAAAAAAGACATTTATAGCCTCCCTTTAAATATACTTTTGCAAAACTGCATTTGGTAGTTATTCCTCTTCTCACCTCCCTTAGTTCATAGAGAACCTTTGAAAATAACCTGGACTGCTTGTTAAGATGGAAGAAGAATGATGATTTTTGTTCATGCTTATGTTGGGGCTTGGAGGGGAGTTACAGGGACAGCAGGAATCAAAGTGAGAAAATCCACAGAGAATAGGGAGAGTTTTGGAAAAAGTTGTTGGATCACTTGTGTAGTTTCTCTTTACCCAAGAATTTGGGGGATGTTAGGCCTTTCACCCCCACTTGTAATGCCAATTACTTTGTTAATTTTGTGATTGGTACTTTGATATATAAAATAGATACATAGGTGGACTGTCAACTCTAGGAGGCAGGGAGAATGCCTATGTCATTTATAAATGTTTCTTTAGCAACCAGCAGAATACCTACCTCCAGAAGTATATAATGGAAGACTAAATTTCTGAAGTCACAAAATCTATTCTTCCCTATTTTAGCCCCAGCATTCTGTGCCCTCTTTAGGGAGAGAAACTCACAGACTGTCATTTTTATGAGGCTTGTCATCTAAGTGTTCATTCTATACTTTTGGAACAAGTGAATTCCAATACACTGTTGTTAATGACGATGGCATACCAATAGCAACTGACTAAGCTTAAGATATTGTGAGAGAGGAACCTTATACATGGGAGATTATTGAGTTCTAGGAAGCACAAGAAGTTGAGGAAAATCTCAAAGTCTCACGTAAGAGCAATTGGAAATACTTTCATTGCTCTGGCACGAACATCAGCAGAATGACCGTGTCTTTTTTTTTTTTAAAGATTTATTTAAAAAAATAAATCTCCCTGCTGTACCACCGGGGAGCCCTGTGCCTTTTTTTTTTTTTTTAATGCTTCTTTAAAAGCTTTATTTATTTTTGTGTAGAAGAACTGGGGTGGCCAGAGGTGGGGGGAGGGTGAGAGGATTCACCAGAGACAAAGCGGGGAACAGAACAGGGAGACTGACTGAAATACTCTGCTGAGGGGAGCAGCGGGTGAGACAGGATAGGTCTGCTGCGCCATGTGTGTCAGCTCCTGGCTGGGGATGGAATTCAGGCCTTAGTGGTGATAATGCTGAGACTTAACCCCTAAGCCACAAGCGAGGCCCCCTAATGTGTCTTCTCATTGGCAAAAGAAGGGACAAAGAAAACTTGGATATTCTATGTGTTTGACTACTTTGAAAAGGTCTCTTAAGTGAAGACCAACTTGGAAACACTGATATTTTGTACTTGAATTAAAATGAATCCTACTCCAGTTAAAAAAATATAAATAACAGAACATTTTAATTAAAGATGTTATTTTATTTAGAAAAGATCTAGTCTTTTATCAGTGAAATAGTATTAGGGATCTAGCGAGGTTGCTGAAAGATTTTCAAATGTGATTAGATTGATACCCACATTCCTAAAAGCATGCATTTTGTGAAGTGGAGAATGCCAGGTTGCTATTTTCCTTTTCCCAAAGACAAAAAGGGAAACAAAATTATCTTCAAGCTTAAAGAATTTATTTTTAAGGCAAAAGGCATCTCATCTCACCACGGTAAGTTTACAAAAATGCTCAGTTTCCGAGAAATTAACTTTCAGGCTGACAGATCAGTCAGAATGTTGTCACAGAGCTGTCCAATTGTATGATGTCAGTAAAGGCAGAAGGGGTGCTTTCAAGGGAAAGATTAAAAAAAACAATCGGAACTAAAATCTAATGAACCCACAGTCAGGAGACCACCAAAATAGAGCAACTGAGCAACTCATTTGAGACAGAAGCACAGATTAGACTTTGCTTAAGAAGCTTTGTAAATCGCTGATGCTAATATGTCCTAGTTAGGAGTTAGGTGGCAAGTCAACTTTATAGAAAATGTCTGAGTTATATACTGCTTTAAAAATAATTTTGAATCTTCATTGTGTGTTGTACCTGATTGATGAAAAAAATTTCCATTAAATCAAAGTACCCAACATTTGCATTACTTTGTATATAGTTGCATTTAGTACTATTTTATATTCTACTTCTTTCACTGGATGTGATTTTGTATCCATATTTGCTTATAGCTACATGGTCCAGCACTCATATTCTTTTAGCAGATACATAGTTTATAGAACTTTTAAAAACATTTATTTAAGGAAAAGAGTTTTATGACTTTCAAATTCATGTAGTAACTGCTGACAGGACAGGGAAAGTGGAAAGTGGAAGTTGCCTATGCATTTAAGAGAACGCTGTCAGTGCTTTAACAAATAGATAAGATGTGCTTCGAATGAGCTCATCCATCGTTTGAATAAAAATTGCTGGGAAGGTGGTGCTTAAGCAGTTTGTGGTCTTTGATGCAAATAGGGTTGACAACCCTTTGCCTACTGTATTGTTCAAGCTTCCTTTCAACGCTGGCGTACCCCAACCTCAGCCTGGTGTTCAAATGACTCTGGAGGACTGGTGTAAAGATTCAGCCCCCAGCACTGTCCGCACATTAGAATCCCCTGGGGGAACATTTGGAATTCAGATACCCAGGCTGTAGCCTGGATTCACTGCTTCAGGAAAGGGTCTGATGGTGTTTTGTTTTTTCCCAAATCTCCTTAATTATAAAGTTCTGCCTAGACCAAGAATTATTGGTCAAAAGGCCATGTTAACAATTCCATCAATGATGTCCTCTGATTTCTCTAAAAAAGGCCTATTTAGAAACTGAGAGGTTTATCTTGATTCCCCCCAATAGCCAATTCATCAACATGTGCCAACCAGTGAAATGAGAGTGAAGCAGGCTGAAATGCAGATGTGTTAAGACAGAAAGAGCTAGTCACTTAACAAATATTCATTAAACATCTTTTATATCAATATGATGTGTTTAGTCACTTTGAATGGTTTGACACTGAATTTGACACTGTCCTCCTATTTTTATAGTACAGGTGGAAAGATAAAAAAGCAAAACAAATAACAACTACAGCAAAATCTCTTCTGATTCAAGAGACATGTACAGGCAGAAAGCAGCCAGGATTTAGTATTGTTCCTAGTGGGGATGTCTTCAAACAGGAAGGGACATCTGAGCTGGTAGGGATTACTGAGTAGAAATGCCAGTGCTGAGGTGTGGGGGGATGGCCTGCAAGGAGGAGCAGGAAGGCCAACCAAAGAGGCAGGAACAGCATGAGGAAGGGCAGCAAGAGGGAGAGCATGGAGAGCAGGGTTTGAGAGAGGCTTCCGCTTGGGTTATAGGCGCAGATTAAAGGATCGGCTAGCACAGGCCTTGAATCTTAGGATAAGGAAGTCAGGGTCCTACCTTCTGTGAGTCACGTGAAAGGGACAGCAATAGAGACACTTCACCTTTGGAAACTCTGGGGATATGTTGATATAGAAATCCAAGATTGAAAACTGTCCTATCTTGACAGAAGCCCATGGAAGTGAAGAAGTGTGTGTGACTCCATCCCTGTCTGGACTATCGTTTCCTAGAATGGTTCATTCTCCCAGCATGGCCTCCGAGAGGGCTGGCTAAATGCTCTGCTTTTCCCCCCTGCCACATTCAATAATGGTTAAAGACTTAATTATCTTTTTATGAGCCCAACAGTCCTCGTTTTCTGTTGCTCAAACACAAAGACATCATCTGTCTTCGCAGACATTCAGCAGCTGAATAGGAGAGAAGGAAGCGCGGCAGCAGGGCCGGGTGTGCATGTGCAGGCTGGGGTGAGTGTGCCCCAGAAGTGCAGCCGCCTGGGGAGCTGACAGAATGAGATAAAGCGGGTGGATGAACCCAACACTGTGCCTGGCACCTGGTCAGGGTAGGAGAGCTGCTTGAAAACACTTCCAGAATTGATTAAGAGTTAGTGACCTCAACTCTCATGGGTTTTTTTTTGGGGGGGAGGGAATTATTTTAAGAAATGCTTTCCTTCTATTCTTACAATATTATTATGAAATATTACAAAGTCAAGTGCAGAATGTTCATTTTTTGCTTGTCAAATGCTCAGCATTAGGCTTTATATGCATCATAGGTTTTTTTTTTTTTTAAGATTTATTTATTTGTGCATACAAGAGCTGGGGGCACAGGCCAGAGATGCAGGGGAGTGAGTGAGAGGATTCACCAGAGACAGAGTGGGGAACAGAACAGGCAGACAGACTGAAACACACTGCTGAGAGGAGTAGCGGGTGAGACAGGAGAGGTCTGCCCCTCCATGTGGGTTGCTCCCTGGCCGGCCGGGGATCGAACTCATGCTGCAGAGGCTGCAGATAGCTTCATAGTGAGGTGCTTAACCATTTGCACCACCAGGCACGCTCTCATAGGTGTTTGAGGGAATAAAATTTCATTTTAGTCCACACCTACAAAAATCTATGCTGTTTGTAGTTTTTTTTTTTTTTTTAAGGATTTATTTATTTATGCATACAAGAGCTGGGGTGTAGGCCAGAGGTGCGGTGGGGGATGGTGGTGAGAGGATTAACCAGAGACAGTGGGAAACAGAACAGGCAGATCCATTGAAATACACTGCTGAGGGGAGATGCGGGCGAGACAGGAGAGGTCTGCTGTGCCATTTGGGTCACCTCCCTGGCCGGGGGTCAAACTTGTGCTGCAGTGGCTTCTGATAGCTTCATAGTGCTGAGAGTCAACCCCTTGCACCAGCAAGGATGCCCTATGCTGTTTATAGTTTTAAATTTTGACACCAATAGTGTTATAGTCTCTATATTTATGGCAACTTCCCTGTTTTTGTCAACATTCTCCTATGAGATTTACTCATATTGATTCTTGTAGTTGTGGCTCACTCACTTCAACGGCTATTTAAGCCTACTATGTTCTATGAATTCACCACACTTGTTTATCCTTCCACGCTGATGGCCATTTGGATTGTTGTCTGATGGACACTTTATTGTGGGTGCTGTAGTGAATATTTCTGTGCACAATTCCCTGTGCAGGTGTGAGAGAATATCTAGAGCACAAATTCCTGGGTCATTGGGTATGAGTGTTTTCAATTTTATGTGGCCAAGTTGCTCTTAAAAGTGGTGAGACCAATTTAACCCCCCACCCCAATCCTGGGTAAGTTTCTTCAGTGTCCTCAGATTCTTCCATCTTTTTCTCATACCCACCTCCCTTTTTCTGCCCAAATGGAATTTGATCTCTCCCAGCTCTTCCCTGGAGTGGTTTAGACAGACTGA
Source organism: Talpa europaea (assembly GCF_964194135.1). NCBI lineage: Eukaryota > Metazoa > Chordata > Mammalia > Eulipotyphla > Talpidae > Talpa > Talpa europaea. Next base: position 86,845,517 of record NC_140080.1, on the reverse strand, counting down.
GCCATTGCAAGTTATTTGTGATTGATAACGGACTATTTGTATTTCAAACGCAATCCTAAAAAATTAGGAGGTCTGGAAATAACTTGTTGTGGTCAGCTCAGGCCACCATAACAGAATATCACAATCTGGGTGGCCTAGATAACAGAAATTTATCTTCTTGTAGTTCTGGAGGCTGAAAGTCCAAGGTCAAGGTGCAGGCAGGGTTAGTTCTGAGCAGGTTTCTCTTTCTGGCTTGCAGTCAGGCGGCCACCTCTGTGTCCTCACATGGTCTTCCCTTCTATGCAAGTGGGTGTACAAGGACCCCGAGAACGTGCTCAGTGTCACTGGGGAAGACTCGAGAATCCAGTTGGAAACCTGAATGTTGATAATGTTTCTGCAAGGCCCTGTGAACCCTTTCTGCTGCCACGTGACCTCATTTTATGAAGGATTTTGAATATAATGGGAGGCTCATGCCTTACTCCAAATGCCAGGGTGATTGGCATCAGAATCTGATCAAATAATTTCCAAGGTCATTAAATTTGCCATTTGGACATTGACCTATTAAATAGTATCAAATAAATGTAGGGTATAGCTATGAGTCTCTTTTATGGATTTGCCACATTACAAAAATTCTTTGCATTGGAAATTGTATTTAAATCTGCAAAGGATATCGTCATCGGGATGTAAAGAACAGATGGGTCCAAATGTGGCGGTTTTCCTTGAGCAATCCTGAATTAGCATCATAGATATTGAAGATGGCATCAGCTAATGTTGCCCTCTGCCAAGAGGGACAGCTGTGTCCTTATGAGCTTTTCATACCCACCCGGGGGTCCCCTCTGCTGTGGGTTGGGCTCTAATAGTTCATCTTTGCTTCTCCTTTTGCTGGGTCCCCCCAATAATGTACCTTCTGGAGTTTGGTTGGGCTTCATTGTAGACACTTCCCCTCCCCCCACACCTGTGAAATCGTTCTTTTCCTTAGAGGTGCCCTTGAAATGGATGTTTTAGTATCAGCATTTGCAAAGATTTTGCCCTCAATTTCAGTTTACTCTTAGACTGCCTGCTGAAAGATTCTTGCCCTTCTCTGCCTTTCTGTTAGTTGATTCTCAACCAGCCCACATCCCTGGCATACAGGTATGTGGATAGGAATGACCTCGTCAGATAATTGCCGCAAGTAGCTACCTGCTCCCTTGTCTGACAAATCTCATTTATTAAAAACCTTTGCAGTTTTTTAGTTTTCTTTATCATGAAGCTACCCTGGATGCTGCTCATCTTACTAGTCAAATCTTAGCCAGAGGCTAACATGGGAGGGAACCAGCTTGTTTGGGGGCGAACAAGCTTCTGGAGGGAACTGGGCTGGAGGGGGATATGGAAGTGATATGGGTGGTGGAAAGATTCCAAAACCTCTGCTTCAGTTTCTGCTAGGGTTCTGGACTGAATCAGGGAAAGGAATACGGGCAAGATCAAATCAGATCAAGTTGGCTCAGTGTGCGGTTTAAAGACAGGAGAAGGGCATCGATGTTGATTTCCATTTAGACTGAATAATGTGTTTGTGTGTGTCCCTCAGTGTGATGACAATGGACCTTAGTGCTCTGAGGGAGGTGATGGTCAGAAAGCACGGGAAACTCTGAATCAGTTTTTTTCTTAGTGAGTCTGTGCTTATGGTGAGAATTATAAAGAGATGTGAGAAATAATGCCTGCACTCTAAAACCTTTCATCTAATGGAGGAGACGCGATGTTTAGAGAGGAAGGTAACTCAATAGCAGGTCATGAGTGTTTAGAGCCAAATGAGACACAGAAGCAGTCTGGGATCCAGAGGAGGGCTGAGCGGGTGAAGGGAGGCTCGCAGTGAGGGTGGCCTGAAGATGGACCTTGAAGGATGGGGGAGGCTAGAGATTCCCTAGGTCTGTCTGGAGGGCAGGAAGGGAGCAGGATTTGTCAAGGAGATTGATAGGTGGGAAGCTCGGAGAGAGAGAGAGACAGTTAGGGGGCCAGTACATCAAGAACCTGTGGTGCATGAGCAGTGGAGGCAGGAAGAAAGGAGCAAGATGTGACTCCTGGTCACTGGAGCACTGTGGCATGAGGACCACGATGCCCCTTAAGATCCTGGCTGAGATGTAGTTCTGAGAGGAAAGGGGGGGTATTGGGCTAAGGAGGGATACACAGGTTATGGGGGGAGGGACTTCCTTGACAGTTCACAGATAGTTCCGAGCGTATTGTGGATCATCTGCTCTGCTGTGGCACTCTAGGGTGATCCACACCAACACGAACAGAAGAAGAGCCAGGGGGGCTGGGAGTCTCCAGGACCCCCTCCTTCTTCTTCCTCTTCCTTTTCCATCTTCCCTTCCCGCCCCCTCCTCTTGTTCTCTGTCTTCATATCATTCCTTTCACATGTTTTCTGTTTTCCTTTAACATGATTTCAAACTTAAACAAAAATTGCAAGATGAGCACAGAAAACTTTTTAAGTTTGAAACCATCTGAGAGTTGCCAACTTGACATCCTAACACTTCCACATATTTTAGTGAGTAACTCCTATAAAACAGAATATTCTCCCTGATCACACAACTATTAAAATATGAAATTAACCCTGATCCATTACTAACATCATCCTGAGACCTCATTCAAGTCTGCCAGTTGTCCCAACATCCTTGACAGCAAGAGGATCCAGTTCAGAATCACATGTAGATACCAGGTCTCTTTTGGTATCTAAGCGAGAAAGGAAGGGCCAGACAGAGGCCAGGAAGTTCTTTTTAGATTTTACAAACCATCAGCCCCGACAGGAAGTAACAGCAGCCTGTGCTCAATACTTTCTAATATTCTTTTTACAACCCAGGCAACTTTCAATTGTCTGCCTAAATGAGTGGTAGCATGATAAACTTGGAAGGTTTTGGATTTTTTAATGTGTTTTGCAACAGTCTTGTAGCTGCCTTCCCCCCCCCCCCCCCTTCAGTTTTGCTTAACTTACATGAGCACATGTGCAGGTGAGAGATGTGCTGGATAGTAGAGGCTGGTTCCTATGATCTGTTAATACTCCACGAAGTAGAAAACAGATTCTTTTATCCCGCAGGTATTCCTAAAGTAGATCAGCTGAACCTGAGCACAGCCCCAGAGATAGAGACGCATTTGTTAGAATTTGCAGATGTTGCTTTAGTTTCATCTTATAGTCCATGGTCTCAGGCTCACCATAATTGCCTATTTCATATAGCTTTCGTCTTTCATTTTGCAAAATGATTCATGTAGAGTATAATGTGCATGTCAGAGTGATTACTTACCCAGAAATTTTTCTTCCTCTGATAAGATTGCTTATTTCCTGCACAAAAGTAGGGATTTTCAGATAAAGTATAGGAGTTACCCTTTGTCTCTTTCTTGTTTGAGTTCTTAGGCTTCATTCATTCATTTCTTCATTCAACCTACCTTTAGTGAGCATTGATTGCTGTCTTCTGGGGGACACATATATCAATAAGAATTTTTTATCCTTGAGGAGTTTGCCATTTGGTTGTTAGGCAGCCAAATAAAAGACATGCTTACCAAACAGTCACCATACTTACATATGACATATTCAAAGTTAAATGAATAAAATGGTTCCATTTTCCTACCTATAGTCCACTTTTGTTTTATGATGTCTATGAACTATGGCTAATAACACAGTAAATCTTCACTTAACATTGTGAACATGTTCTTGGAAACTGACTTGAAACAAATGACATACAATGAAATTAATTTGACCACAGGGTAATTGATATAAGCAAGAGTTAAGCTCTTATGGCCAATTTTTGGTCACTATCATCACACTCCTAATAAAAACTCAAAAATACTTTCAGTGTTAAAAATACAATTTGTATTCATTCATTAATTCATTCCATCATTCATTCATTCATTCATTTTCCAGCCCACTTATCCCAGATCAGGGTCTCAGGTGGCCAGAGTCTATCCTGGCAGCTCAGGGCCCAAGTAAGACCCAAGCCTGGACAGGACATATTTTCATGTCAGGGTGTCTGATTGGGACAATGTAGGCATGTAGGGGAACCTCAAGTTCATGTCTTTGGGATATGGGAGGAGACTGCAGTACCCAGAAAAAAAACCCTGTGGATAAAGGCAGAATATGCAGACACCCAAAAAAAACTGTGGCTCTGGTTGATGGCCAGTTTTTTTTTTCTCATCAACATTGTAACAAAAAGATATGGAATGAGATGATGTTATTCCAGCATTTGCTGTATTTATCCAACAAGGCTGTGTTAAGGGTTAAAAAAGATGAAGTATGTCATCACATACTGGCTGACATAAGTTAGCACTTAACAAATGTAAGCTCCCCTCTCCTGCTTTTATTTCCTGGGAAAATTATTTCCCATAACCCCTTATGGCTACTCATCTGTTTATAGCAAGTTTTAAGGAAATCTCTAGTAACAATTCCCTACGACCTCTTTTTGAGTCTGTATAAATGACTCTAAGCCTTCTTTGCAGCCAAGGATTATGACAGCCTGCTTTTGTTTTATTTTATAGTATACCTTTTTAAAATAAACATCATTGATGAGTGTTGCTGAGTTCTATTTTATTTCATTTCTTCTTGACTCTGTTGTAATTCTGAATGGATCAGGGTTAGTGTGACTCTGAGGTTCGGGCTGCTTCTGCCTCACTGACTTTGTAATTGGCAGCACCTCAGGGACCTGTAGAATGAGAACTGGACACATTATCGACTTGACCAAAGATGTGGGCATCATGACGATTGGCAAAGTGATGGGTAGACACCAGTGTATGCTCTCAGCGGAGTAACTGGCGCTAGACCACAGATTGATTCTGTTGTGAGGGTCAAATTTCTCCAAAGGGCAGATGAAAGTGTTCAATTGAATATCACCTCAGGTCACAAAAACTGCACCCCTGCTACCCAACTGTAGGTGTTCCCTTAATGCCCCTTATTATCTTGACTCATTTTTGACAAATACCCGCTGTGGAGTTGGGTTCCTGCTGTTGCTGTTGTTGTTGCGAGTAACCTTTACAAACAAGTCTTGCTAAGGAGATGAGTCACTTAATCACAGTCTGCATGCATCCCACCACCCAGGCCCCAGGCTGTCGGGATGAGGTGAGGGGGCTGCACTATGGGTGTCAAGGAAGTAAGTGGGGAGCAACTTCCTTCACTCATCGAGAAAGTTACTTCTGGGCTGCCATCTGGTAGCAGAAATTACTTCTCCAAAATTGCTAGTATAAGTTAATGGGGCCTGGCACATCAGCCCCAACCTGGACTGTTTGTTCCTTCCTATCATGCACCAAGGCATGGCTCTACTGGATCTGGCGTGAGAATTCCTCTCCTCCTTTTTCTTTAACATTCCCATTGGGCAAGTACATAAAAGATCCATACATTCTATAACATGACACCTCTTTGATGCTTAACTCTTTACATATGATATCACTAAGGGGGCTGGGTAGGGCTGCTGAATTCAAAGAGGGGCCACACAGAGACTGGGAGGCTCAAAAACAGCCTGCCTTTATGGGTGTTCTTGTGAGAGCCCATCTCCCTTTGGATTTATGGCTCTCATTGCTTCCATTAATTTCCTTTCTTCTCACCCTTCTTAGATAATTAGTCTACATGTCTCAGCTGTTGGTGCGTCAATGAATATTTGCTGAATGAATGAGCAAGAAGCACTATTGCCAAGGTGGATCAGCCCTCAAGATGTACAAAAGTGACAAAAAGAAGGGGATATCACAGACTGTTACTGAAGCAGCTCCCTGAGGTGAGAGATCTTGCTCACTCCCTTGGCAAGGCCAGCAGGAGTCTAGGGAAAGACAGAAAATGATGAAGCCACGTGGCTTTTGCCTATCTGGGATAAAGGGCTTCCTGTTAAAAATTTTTTTGATTGTGTTATTTGTTTATTGTGATGATGTTGGTTTATAACATTCTGTCTGGTGTAGGGTACAGGTTCACACCTCTTCAGATGCATGTTGCACCATCATCATCACCAAAGCTCCCATAATCCTCTATGGTTGTGCATTGCTCCCCACTGCGCGCCCTCCTCCCGCCCCCCCCCCCCCCCCCCCCCCCGGGAGCCTGAATTCTACATTCAGATTTCAATGGCTTTTTTGGTTTAGTTTTGGCTGACTCTTTGTTCTGTTTCTTTGTATTTCATAGATGAATGAAATCATCTGGTGTTTGTCTTTCTCCTTCTGGTTTGTTTCGCTTAGCCTAATCAATGGACTTCCTTTTTTAACGAAAGTATTTAGGAAATGGAAGGATCGCTAGTAGGCATGCAAAGAAAAAAATGTGTTTTAGAGCCAAATGTAGTCCCTGGGCTTAGAATGGTGATGCATAAAGGAATGATGTAGATAAATGAAGTGCTAGATGATTCAGAGTTGGTAGCCAGCCACCTGAAATCCTGGGGGTTCTCGGGGTAGCTTGCTGTTCTGGAGACTTAATTACCACTGTAACTCATGACACTTAATTGTGTGTCAGGTAGACTCATTTTTATGCTGAATTGCAGCCTGGTGGAAATAAATGATGCTTCTTTCTCTGTCTCCTGCAAACTGACCCACCAGGTTTCTGATGCACATCTTGTTACTCCTCTTTTTTAGAGTTCTTGCAGAGAATTTCCAGCAGTAACATGATTTTGTGTAGAATTCACATAAAACTTGTAGAATCACAGAACCCTAAAGTTTAGGAGAATATTTAGTTGATTACAATAAGGGAAGAAGCAAGTCACATATACATAGTGTGTGATCATATACCTCTAAATCTTATGCAGTGTTGTAAACTGATGCTACTGCAATTAAATAAAATAAAAGCAGGGCTTCCCCGGTGGCGCAGCAGTTGAGCGCTGGGCTGCGAAGCTGCCTGCAGCCTCTGCAGCGCTGGTTCGATCCCCGGCCGCAGGCGAGGGTCCCACATGGCGCGCAGACCTCTCCTGCTGCTCTTTGCTCCCCTCTTTGTACTTCGGTCCTTCTGCTTGTTCTGTTCCCTGCTCTGGCTCTCGTTAATTCTCTCACCCTCCCACGCTTCTGACTATACCCAATGCTTGTATAAATAAATAAATAAATCTTTAAAAAAATATATAAAAGCAAGTAAAATTCCAGGGAGCTTACCTTTAAAGTACATTCATCTAATTTTAATTTAGGAACTTAGAAAATGTCCCTTTCTTCAATAAAGAAATACTTTTATTCTATCCACTATGATAGATCCTAATATTACTATAGTGCAAAAAATTATGGATAGAAAAATAGATAGTTTCCTTTGGAACAGAAAGTAAAAGATAGGACCCAAAACCATGCAGAAAAACCTGAAGGAATTTTATTACCTAGTCCTGTAATTACTGAACAGAGCATGAGTAGTCCTTAAAATTTTTACATCTGTTTTTCTAAAGAGTCAGCCTTCATTACCCTGTAGTCATTAATTTAAATTTAAAACCAGAAAAGACTCGTGATTATCCAACTCCTGAATATGAGACCAGCTGTTTGGAAAGTGATTTTTAATGTAGGGGCTCCTAGCTTTTTCTTGAAGCTATTCCTTTTGGTCTCCCACGAACCCAAGAACACTGAAGAGGACCTAAGCAAAGGAGAAGTTTGTAGTTGAAGATTTATATTTATAGCCCTTGATGAACTGAATACATTTACAAGCTGCATTTTGAAATCATAATGTTCTAATGTGAAGCAATCAAAATCCCAAAATCATCTAATCAAGAATGACATCAGAGGCAAACAATCTCTCGATGGAGTAGGTATAATTCCCTCTGTAAATCTTCGATTTAGAGCAGATGTTTTAATTCTGTGGATTAAGTCAAGAAGTATTGAGCTAAGTTGTCCAGAAGATAGTTACTTAGAAAAGGTGAACCAATATGGAACTTAGTTTTCTTAAATAAAATGTGGTCATGAATAACTCCCACCTCCATTTCCTATCCTAGCTCAGAACCTTCCTTCCTTAGTCAACTAGTTGGGTTGCCAATCAAAACATAGAGTCCACTGCCAAAGGGAAAGGGATGCTATCGAAGGACCATCTCTGGGGATCCAAGTCCAGTAGAAGAATGACTGTTGTCTCTTGTATAGGAGATTCTCTTCCTGGCCATGTCGCCCAGTCCTTTCCCTATAGACTGAGAACCAAAAAAGAACAGCAGCAAATTCTTGCAGCTTTTCAATTCTAAGGAGTAGCTATTTTGGTTCATTGATCAAGTAAGACATATGGATTCAGAAATACAGGATCTGTATGTTTCACATCTCATCATTTGGCATTTTGATTAGGTGGACCTCTTGCTGCAGAAGGGCGGGTGAGGAACGTATTGATACGGCCCTAGTTATTGCAACATTTGGGCCTTGGCCCCTGATCTAGAAGCAGAACTGTCGGCTCCAAAGGTCTGTTGTTAACAGTTTATGCAGTGTTGTCAGAAGCTGTATTCGTTCTTTACTGTTTTCTTATTGCTTTTATAATAAATATTTACAGATTTATTGCATACTTATTTTCCAAATGGATAGACATTTTTAGAAATGACATTTCTGAAAGTGCAGAAGCTATCTGGCACATATACAGTGTGTCGTACCATGTGTTTTCTGACAAGAGCATCATCGAAACTGTCTCTGTAGTTTATCTGATGAAACTCTATTGCGATACATTGTATCAAGTTTATGGCCCCATTCTTTTCTCCTATGCTTTTTATTTTTACATATGACATAGGGAAAATGGCAAGATTTTCTTTATTTCCTAGCAAAATAATCTGTAAAACTGCAGGGACTTCTCTCTTTCTGCGAATGGAGTGGGGGATCGTTCATTCTTTCTTCAGCTCCTCTCTGCCATTAGAGAATCCATTTCCAGTCCATTGTCAACTTCTTAAAAAGATGGGCAGATGAAAGGAGAAAGTCTTGCAGGAAACTATAAGATGTCTTAATGTTTAAACTATATATTATTTTGATATATCTTGATATTAGATGGACAATCCTTGAGTCCATTTTGGTGTTACAGTGTAACATGAAACCAGAGTTGGTTATTTTTCTGACAAAACTATGAAAGTGTTCCAGTACCTGCAGAAGAAGAGGTTCTGTGACATTCTAAGAACTAGAGTAAAACCTTATTTTGTTAGTTATCTTGAGTTCAGAGAGTCCATGGGTTACTTACTTATTTTTGGTAAAATGTTCAGGCTTTAAGACTCTATATAGAAATATCCAGGAAAATATCAGGGGATAACAGCTTCTATGTGACTTCAATTCTGTTTGCTGATGTGGATGTGGATATTTTGTGGTATCAACCACAGTGTCTGTGTTTATAATTGTTAATTTATTTTTTCTCTATTAGAGTTAATATAGGAGACTTAAATTATGCTAATTTGTTCTTGTTTTGTCCCCAAACGAATTCCCAATGTCAGGTAGCTATGTCATTAGCAGAAAAAGAATATAAAGGACAGGCTATGTGTCTATTTATATAGAAAAGGTAACTAAGACCAATGGGTGGATATTTCAAGGAACTTTCATACTGTAGACACTTTTATCAATGAAATGGTCTGTGAAAGATAGTACGCTCCCTGCTAATAGGCATGTTTAAGCAGGGCTGACTCATCACCACCAAGATCAGTTCAGAAGGGATTCTTGCATTGTGTTGTATCTTGTCTTAGGTTTCAAGTTTGTCAATTGCAGGCATTCTAAGAATCAGTGTTCTATCAATTTACATATGTAAAATTTCATTAAAGTAAGATTTCACTAATTTGTACTTTGGAATAATTGGGTTGAAGTCTTTCATTACATAGCACATATTTTTTTCCTTTTAAAGAGAGTATAAATAAGATTAGAGGAAGATTATAAAAACACTTAAAATATGCTGCTGTGTTTAAATACCCTAGAAACACCAATTTATTTAGAAAAATGGTATGCTCATTATAAATCATTTATTAGATATTAATCTCTGTTAGATAGTACCTATTAGAATAAGCTTAAAAGTAATAAAGCTGCATTTCTTTGGGTAGAGTCTAATCAGAGATATTTTTTTTCCCCTTCTAAATTGTCTGAGTCAATGGTACTTTACATATGGTAGAAGATATTTTTTAAAGGCAATATCATGACTCTTACACAGATATAAAATGAACACATGTCAAAATTTTTATTTAACTCATTAATTAATGAGAGAACCAGAAGTGTTATATAGTTCAAATAAATTGTTATATTAGTTCAAAGTGGAATCCAAAGGCCAGATACATTTATGGGCCATTAGGAATGCCAAAATGAATTCCTTTAAATAGATAGGCAACTGACTTTCTTCCACAATGGGAAAGGAATATCAATTGAACCTCCACTGTACAGATTTTTGCATTTCTTTTTTTTTTTTTATAGTTTTTTTTTTTTTAATAGAGGCATGCTTTATTTATTTGTTTGCTGGTTTGTTTGTTTGTTTTGTTTATACATGCACTGGGTACAGTCAGAAGCGCGGGAGGGTGAGAGAATTCACCAGAACCAGAGCGGGGAGCAGAGCAGGCAGAAGGACCGAAGTACACTGCTGAGGGGAGCGGCGGGCGGCAGGAGAGGTCTGCGCACCATGTGGGACCCTCCTCCGGTGGCCGGGGAGCAGCCGGGGATCGAACCGGCGCCGCAGAGGCCGCGGGCAGCTTCGCAACCCAGTGCTCAACCGCTGCGCCACCGGGTAGGCCCAGATTTTTGCATTTCTATGGCAAGGGATTAATTGCTTTACTATCAGGTTTTACAAGTTAACTTTTACCTCTCCAGAGTTGTTAAATAGCCTAATTGACAGCTATGAAATGGAGAGAAAACATGAATAGATGGACTGGTGAGGGGGATCACTAAATTTCAGATACTTCCTCAATTTCTCCTTACACACCCCCCCCCCCCACACACCCTATCACTGGGTATTATAGCCATGCTGTGTTAGATGGAGAATCCCCATCTATTGTTATTGAAGCAGCAATTACTTTTATGTTTAAGACTCAAACAAATTTCAGAAATCAACTTTATCTCATTTTCAATTCCCAGTCTAAATAATAATGGTGAATATTATGTGAAAGAGCACAAGATTTATTAAGATAAGTGATGGCTACACACAGGGTAAGGGGCTCAGTGTTCTGTGGATGTGACCTTGTTGGGTGGACCTCCATCAGCAGCAAGGTGGCACACTGCTTTGTTTTTCTGTTTCACATGAAAGATGCAGGAAAGGTGTCACCAGGAAATATGGTATAATTGTCAGACAAAAGATAATGAATATATATTGGGAAAAGAATGTCATACAACATCTAAATGACAGCCATCTTAGGCCATCTTAGTCATTTTAGGGGAATGAATAATTGTCATAAATAGCTTTGGTATATTTTTAAATTATTCTCAAAAAAGTGACCACATTGAACAGTCCTGAGTCCTGTGCTCCCAGAAAGCAGTGTGATGGTTCAGAAATTCTTCCCTCCTTGTGAGTTTCAGGGCATGGCTAATCATCTCACTCAGTATACTCCAAGATACGACCCATTTCCATCTTTCCTGGTGACTTGTGAGACTCCTGGGTGACTCCATTGTTTATGTGCGTCTGCGAACCCTGCATTTTTTTTATTTTCTTTGACATAATACTTTTTAATGAACATTGGCCCTATGGCAATAGTCTGAATAAAATCTCCGTAATTCGGTGCATTTCGTGAAAGTTAGAATCACATATTTTTGTCATGAGAAGTTAAATTGTAACCTATAAATTATAGTCTCTTGAGTAAACATATTGAGAGGACACCACTAACTACATTTTGAAGCCACTAAATTCTAAATATAATTTCAGAAATATTAAAGGAACTCAGTTTCCTCATTTATAAGCTAAATGGTAGGGCGAGATAACTGCCGACATTCTTTACCTCTTTACTTTTCTGAGCTCTTTGGTTATTTCTAGATTTAGTTTTGTAATACATTGGGCTCCCTTGACTTCATAGTTTCCAAATAGGTAAGCAGGGAAGAAATGGAAGGATTGGTCTTTCTTCATCTCTGTTCTGAATTCTGAAAACTATTTTACCAGCCAATGTAGCTGATTTTTCCTAAGATAAATAGGTACATATATTTTTTAAAAAATCTAGTTCTCTCAATGAGGATCAATAAATAGTAGAAAAGTGGCAGACAAGAGGCTGTGAAATCTACTATCTTTAAACACTGAAGAGCAATAATTTGTTAGCTTTCAGCTGTGGAAGACTAAAGCTAAAGGCTATTTTATAGGCTTTGTATACCAGACACTGGTCTAAATGGTTGGACTCATTTATGCATTTAATCCTTATACTCTGTGCAATAGGGCTATTGTAATTATTACTGGAGTCACTGAGCCATGGAGAGTTAGAATAGCTTGTCCAAGATCACAGGGTCGTAAGGGAGGAAGCCAGGTTGTAGAACTCTGTCATCTGGACCTGAGTCCATGCTCTGAACCACCATGCTGTCTGTCTTGCTCTGACAGAGAAGAAGCAGCTCTATAGATGTAGATAGACTGGTCATTCTACAAAAGGTAAAATAATCTCCCACATAATCATGCAAACTCAACTCCTACAAAAGGAATATATTTCCAGAGTTGAGATCTCAAATGAATGAAATGCCTTACCCAAGGTTATAAAATGAGTTGTCCTTAAACCAAGGAACCCATGGCTTTTTCCTTTCTACTTCCAACTTCTTGTTCATCGCATTTATTCTTGCAGCTCACATGGTGGAGAAAAATGAGTCTGTTTTAGGAGTTTCTTTCTTAGAGCTTGTCATGCTACAGAATTCTTTAATGTTTGGTGCTCATGATAATATGTGGTCTTTGCTAGAACTCCTGTGGTTTGACACCAGCCTATACTAGAGATTATGGCAGCTTTTGTTTTCTTAAAAAGCTGGCCGCACTCAGAATTTAGGCTTGAGAGAACAGAAGTGAGGTTGGTTTGGCTCCAACAAAGCAGTCAAGTGTAACTAATACTGTGTTATTAGCACGGGGTGAAATTTTCAACTTTCAGTATCTTGATGAAACATAGACAATAAAAATTGCTCAGTGACTTTTTCTAACCTTTCTAACCTGTATTTTACTCCCCAAGACCACGATCCACTTTGCATTCTGAGACAATAAGCTTGAAAGTGTGCCACTCATGGCAAAGGACGGTTTCCCCTAAACTAAACAGCTACATTTGGCAAATTTAAGTCTCAAGAAGCCTTAAGAATTTCCAGGTACTGAAATGTTTCTTCTTAATGACAGATTGAAATAGTTGTCAGGGCTCGATGGAGTGAGAATCTGTCATTAAGAGGTTCTGAAAAACTAAAGGAGCTGAGCTGGTCAAGTCCCCAAGTGTGATAAGAAAACATTTCCTGCATCCCCGTGGATATTTAATTAATCTAATTGTTTTGAGATGTTCTATTTAAAAATACAGTAGAAATAAAACAATACAATGTATTAAAATCACAGTGGTCTTAGTCAAGGCCCATTAACATTGCAAGTATAGAAATCTATACACATATCTTTATTGGGGATTGTCTAGCTTTTCTCTCCTTGAGGCATTTTGGAAGACTTAGAAAATGGTGTATGACTTTGAAATGCTCTTGCTAACTCTTAGGAATTAAGTGATCAGGGACAGTGTGCTTTTGCATTTTATAAGAAAAAACGAATGCCACTTGTTACTATAAATTCATTCCTTGGTGGATAAAGAAAGCTGCAGGAAGCATCAGGGTTAGTTCCCAGCTTCCGAGTGAGACCAGCTTGGAGTCTTTTCTGAGGGTGCCTTAGAGCTTTCCTTTTTTCCCATTCCATATTCCACACTGACGTTCATCCCAGGCTGGTTTCCCTCTGGGATTCCCTTAAGTCCCTGCTCTTTCACCTGGCTGTTTCCCCATCACACACTTTATTTTGGAGGGGAAAACATGCATCCTTGGGGAAAGCACACACTGGCCTCAGAGGAAGTGAGAGGCTGGTGGTTAGGATCAATGGGGAGACAGTATATAGACTGGGAAGCTTGCAGAATTAAATATCAGGAAGCACAGACCATGGTTTGAGTTTAGCTCTGACATCCACTGAATACCATTTTTTATCACTTGGAAATAAGGCATTGGGCTTCCTACTAATTTTCAAACTTTTCTTTTAACCACAGGACTCAAATCTTCAAAAAAAAAAAAAAGACATACACAAGTGTAGTAAGATCAAGTGAAACAAGTTACTCTGTTTGAGTGGGGCAAGCCTGAATTGCTTTGTCCCCTAAAAGGGTATCCCCCCAAACCTAGCCCCTCTGTGATCTCATTTAGCTGTAGAAGTGTTCCGAGGAACATGATTTAAGAAATAGACCAGATACACATTGGCAATTCTAAAAAGATTCTCCCCTGTAGAGGACACAAATACAAAGTGAAGACTTCCAGATATTAAAATGCTGTGTGGGAGGGGCAGACAAAGGTAAAGGGTACCAAATAGTAAGAAGACTTTTAAGGACCACATGTTGAAGTACTCATCAAAGAGAACTCTATTAGCTTTACCTCTTCCCCTAGTGAGACTTATTTGTGACCATACTCTCAGAATGGTGAGTCTTCATCTTTTTGGTATCTGATCATCTGAGCAACTGATGGAAAAAAACACATTTAACAACCTTGGCCCAACTATGGATTATGGAGTAAAAATGACCTCAATGGAGCCTGTGGCCAGGGGGCTATGCATCTGAAGAGGTGTGAACTTGTGCCTTTGAATCACATATATCATTGTAAACCAATGTTACCTCAACAACAAAAAAAGAACATCCCCCCCCCCAACTTAGTAAACACCTCTTACTAATTTAGTTGTTAATCTCAAGTTTACTGAAAGGCATTCATGATTGACCCTAGAACAATGTCAGAGGTGTTTGCAATTGTTATTATTTTTAGTTTCATTCTGGTATTTGCAATTTTAAGCAGACTTCTGAAGATGACTTACTCCAAAGGAATGGCTCAAAACTGGGAATTTGAGGGCTCACTGGCAGGCTAGATATGGTCCTTATAAATAGTCTTGGAAAAATAGATTACATTGTTTACAAGGAAACAAGAATTGTTATTTTACTGACTTCTGAATGTTATCAAGATCACTTTAAGTCACCCATTTTATTTTATTTATTTATTTCTAAAAGTCATCCTGTTAGAAATGTCACATAATTGAGGCAGGAGAAGTAGCATGTACTCCTTCTTGCTCACCTGTGGTAGATTGTGTCCAAGGATGGTGGCCCAAAAGTCCTGTGTGTGATCATGCCTGCTGCTCCTTCTATCAAGAGGTGGAGTTGATTGCCTCTCTTCTGATCCGGTCTGATCAGTGACACTGGCCTGGTATGGGCTTTATTCCCAAAAGGTCTGTCAGTTCCTACCTTGGCTCCTGCATCTCTCTTATCCTCTGGCTGCTAAATAAAGATGCTGGAGTTCAACTGCTAAACCATAAGGGATCACAGGAGAGAGATTCTGGAAGATGAGATGATCCAATTCTAGCTGAGCAACCACATGAATCAGTCTATACATCCTGGAGCAGAAGAACTGGACAGCTGAGCTTAGCCAATCCACAGAATTGTGAAAAATAATGAATTATTATTGTAAGTCATTAGGTTTTGTTGGAGAACAGTAAATTACTGGAAAATTATCCTTAGGCATTTAAAGACAAAACAAATTTCTTAGATTCCTGCATGCAACTCAAAATCCTGAAGTTATTTCTTAATTGTTTGGCTATTTCATCACTATCTCTCATTTAATATAATTTATTGTTTTCACACTGAGTTCTCAGAATCACACAGAAAATACATACATCACCAGTTGACCAGTGAGGACATCTGTGGTCCAGGCACTCACTTTGAGGAATGACATTTTTGAGGAGCGCCCAGGATCTAGTCAAGTGATTTTTAACTTGATGATGATGATGATGGGAATCATTAATCCATTGTCTCAAATAAATGATGCAAGTTTCTTTTCCAAGGAAAGCAAGGCAGAGTGAAAATCAGAATAATGTCATTGTAAAGGGTCTAGCTTTTACATTTATAATTGGTCTATGATTGACTGATTATTTTGTTTTCTAAATCATCCTGTTTGGAATGTGTCTCCCAGTGACCATAAAATGGTTGCATGAAAAATAAAGTAAAACAATGAAAGCAGTGACTTCATGGGCTTTGCATGCCTCAGAAGCTGTCCTAAAACCAAAGATTGTTCTTTTTTCTTCTTTTGCCTTTGCCCTGGTTCTTTCCACCAATGACTAGGCTGAAGACCTGGACCTGATAGTTATAAGTAGCAATAAAATCATACATGAGTAGCTTCTCCTAGTGGATGTGATGTAATTTCTGCAACTGTAGCTCTTACCTGATTCCCACCCTCCTGCAAATTATATACATTTCTCAGGTTCTCCAAAACAGGAAAATGTGACTTGGGGCAGAGAGCTATAGTTTCAAGTAACTTTTGCTCAAGATAATCAAGATTTATTGGTTTTACCTGAAAATAAGTTTGCTGCTGGTGTGTACGTGTATGTGTACAATTCCAAACAAAATTTGTGGTATCATACTTCTGCAAGAAACATAAAACCGTGAAGTTTCACATAAGGGAGGTGGGATAGACAGAAAGAGGAAGGGGGTTTATAGAAAGGAGAAGGGTGACAGATGTAGGCAGTTGGAAAGATATGTGGCCCATCAACCTTTTTTGGGCCAAACTCCCAGAGTGCAGAGCTGAGGGTAATGTCACGTGTAATTTGAAAGAAGAAAACACCATTTCTATTTATAGAATTTTACATAGAGTTGAAAATGTCTATCTAAGAACAAAATACTTTCCTTTCTGGCTAAGCCTAAGTGGGGCTGAGTTTTGGATTATAGAATGGTGGTGTGAGGAGATACATTAGCTGAATGGGCAGGAGTGGGATTGAGCTGGAGGGGGCAAGGCCTGTCTGGAAATAAAAGAAAAGGAATGAGACAGTGAAGGACTTTGGGCTGAGGGAGAAGAAGAGGAAAATAACAGATAAGAAAGTAGATAAATGAGCAGAGTAGGAAGAGTCAACATTGGAGAAAAGCTAACATTCGTGAGAATCAGGGCAGGTGTTTCAAGAAGCAAAGGACTTAGAAGAATGGTTTCTCTTCTGTGACTTTTCAGTCTCTTTCAAAATGAAATGTGTTTGTCTGAAAAGCAGGAAAAGCAACGAGGCCAAGGTCTTGAGTTTTATATCTGTGTGGGTCACGTCAATTCTAAACTACATTCTCAACCTAAATTTTGGTTAGCCATTCAATGATCCATGACTTTGGCCCTGAGGGACAGGGATAAGAGTGTGTACCTGGCCTCTCGACAAGCCAGATTTATGACCAGCTTCTGTGATTTTATCTCTGTACATCCAGAGAGCACATTGCTGCTTTAATGTTAGTGTATCATTCATCCATTATATCCCTGATAGAGTATCCATGATTCTCTTTCTCTGATGTAGAGCTTTTGAATAGGTTGATGAAAACATGAAGAGACTAGTGGCTCCTTTCTTTACTAAATCTAAATTACCTACCTACCTACCTGCCTACCTGCCTTCCTGCCTACCTACCAATCTAAGCAACTCTTGCTCTCTATATAAAACACATCACATACATTGAGATATATATATATAAAATATATATAAAGCATCTTTAAATATATATAAAGCATCTGTATACTTTTGATAATCTATCATAATGTGAAGACTTCAAAGAAATATGTTTGGATCAGTGTTACTTTCAAATTGAATTTTTCATAAGATCCATATTTCTTTTGTGTCTTTCTATAGGTAAATTTTTTTTTTTAATGTATAACAGGCGCTATATTTTCTTTTTTTTTTTTTTAAAAAGATTTATTTATACAAGCACTGGGTACAGTCAGAAGCGCGGGAGGGTGAGAGAATTCACCAGAGCCAGAGTGGGGAGCAGAACAGGCAGACTGATGAGAAATACACTGTTGAGGGGAGCAGCAGGCGGCAGGAGAGGTCTGCACACCATGTGGGACCCTCCTCTGGTGGCTGGGGAGCAGCCGGGGATCGAACCGGCACTGCAGAGGCTGCGGGCAGCTTCGCAACCCAGTGCTCAACCGCTGCACCACCAGGGAGGCCCAGGAGCTATATTTTCAATTATACTTTTAATTTTGAGCTACTTACAGATTCACATGAAGTTCTGAGAAAGAATATGGTATGTAATGGACCCTTCCCCCAGCTTCCCCCCAGTGGTAGCCTCCTGCAAAACCATAGCACATTATGGAAACCAGGATAGTGACACCATTAACATACAGAACATGGATCTGTCCCCATAGGACCCCTCCTGAGGCCCCAGTAGCCTTGCCCACCTCCCTCCACGGTATGGATGTACCACAGTTTGTTTAACCACAGTTTGCACAATTTGGACATCTGGTTGTTTCCAGGTTTGGGTTATTAATAATGAAACTGCTATAAACATTCGTGTAAAGGTTTTTGTGTGAACATAAGTTTTCATTTCTCTGGGATAAATGCCTAGGAGTATAATTGCTGGGTTGTATAGTAGTTGCTAGTTTAGTTTTTAAAGAGACTGCCAAACCGTTTTCCAAAGTTCCAAACTGTTTCCATTTTACATTCCCACCAGCAAAGTATGAGTGATCCAGTTTCTCTGTAGCCTCTGCAGAGTTTGGTGTTGTCACTATTTATTTTAGACATTCAGATGGGTGTGTAGTGGTATCTTACTGTGGATTTAATTTGCATTTCCCTAATGGCTACAGATGTTAAACATTTTTTGTGTGTACTTATTTGTACAAATGCATATGCTCATTCGTACATATGAATATATATGTGTATACTATAGTATGTATGTATGTGTGTATATATACTCATATATATCTATACACACACACACACACTCTCTGATTTTATATAGGAAAGAAAGCATTTAATTATCTTTCATTGTTTATTTCATATACTTTGTTCTGGAGTCACTGACCTTCATCTGTGGAGAAATTCAATGCTAGCCTCTGGAGAGGGAGCTCAGTAGAGATTTCCAGCTAACCAGACATGGAAAAGGAGTAGAGATGTTATTTTGAGCGGGATGTCATTTTTTGCTAAGTGGAAAAAACGTTCTGTTTTATGTAAGTGTCAGTGTAACACAGTATAACAATAATACGGATTATTGTTTCATACCCTCTGGTAGGTCTAGTTCTTTCACCTCACATAATGTTAGGAGTTTTTGTAGCCATCTTAAAGACGTTGTTATCTTTGGCAGAAGCATGGCCACTTGGCTCAGGAAGCAGGCAGTAACAATGATATCAGTTCCTTTTTATTTTTTTTTTCTTCTTCTCCTGGAACACGATGTTACCTAGAATACATGGGAATCTGGCAGAGGTCTATATTTTCTTCCCCTGTATTCCTTTCACACCATCTGTTTGGGTGTGCTAGAATCCACTGGAATGTCTTTACAAGGTGTCAAAACTCCGGGAACTCCTCTCCATTTGGCAGCTAAGAGAGAAAGGATAAAGTGATCACGGGAGTCGTAGGGAAGAGAGAACCTGGGGGGAGTGTCTGTCACAATTACAAAAGAGACAATTTACAGCCTGATGGAGTCCAAGGTGAGCCTTACTTCTCTCAAGAACTATTTCTGATCGAGGTCTCAGGAATGGATACTACGCGGGCTCCCTAGCTCTTCAATGAAGAAGTCGCATGTGATGCTGCCAATGATTTCAGCACCTATCACGTGCAGGTCTCCAATGGCCTCAAAGAGAAAACAAACGCAGGCTGGGGATGCAATGCTTGAGCAATTCCCCAGGGTAACACAAGTTCACTTCAATGCTGGGTTAGAGACCCAGTTGGGTTTTAAGCCATTTCAAAGGCAGAATTTTAATCTTGTTTATTAAAAAATACAGAAAAACAAAGACAAAACCAATCCCTCCACCACCAAAACTTGTTTATAAACCGCATCATGTGAAAATCCAACTTGGAAGGAATTCTAGTTTGACTTTAAACTGTTTGTTCACAAGCTCATGGAATAACATAGTTCTTGGATTCATTAACTCTTATTTATAAACTTAAGGTTGTTTTGGAACAGGAAGCATAACATTTACTAAAAAGAGCATTGAAATGTATTTGTCTTTTTAATTAAAAAATACTAAGAAGTGAAGCCTGCAAAATACAAAATCTTAATATTGCAGTAGGATTTTCCCTCATTAAAAATATATATCAAACCATTGTCTGATTGAAACTAAACACAGTTAAACATATATAGATATAAATTATATAATTTACATTTATTATACTTAATCCAGGTACACATGCAAACACATTTGTATATATAAATTATGTATGAAATACTCATAGCTAAAATTTATGTGGCTATATTTGAAACTGTGACATCAGAGATAGGCTTAAAACATGTTTAATTACATTACCAGCGTGTATAATCAGAGTTAGAACTACTGATAGATTTTGCTGACAAGAATTATGGAAAGTAGCAGCTAATTCAGGATTGTTCTATTACAGATATTACCGGGGAAGCAAGTCTGGAAACTGGATTTAGTCTCCCAATATTATTCACTTTTTGTGGAATTTGATTATTAACAAACATATTTCTTAAGCAATTTAAACAAGGACATTTTGGAATAGTCATGATCATTTTTGATAACTTCCTGTAACTCCCTTTTCACTTCATTGAAATCCATTGTCGGCCACCTGAAAGTGTAGGATAATACGTAGCATACAATATGTGAGCACACGATACACCCAGTTTCTTGTCTTTCATGGGAAGCTTATAAAAATACGTGTTATATAACTGATACAGGAAAAGTGGTAAAAGATCTTAAGTACAGAGTAAGAAAAAGAGGCCTTTCTCCTTAAAATTCCACAGTACTCTGTGGCCAATGCTTTAAAGACTCTAAAATATCCATGTTCACATTTCCTCTGAGCAATGGAAGCATAAAAGGACCCTTCTTTAAAACAGAGGTGCCTCAAGTGTCTTTATTTTTTATTACTTTTTTATGGAGAAAAATTTATATTAGGAATGAGGCAGCTGGACTTAGTTTAAATAATCCCATTTTTTTAAATTTAAATTTTATTTTTATATTCCCCATACAATTACAACCCCCTTATTTTTACCCCAATCCCTCCTTTCCCCGCCCCCCACCCCCCATAGAGTGTCTCTTGTTCATAGTTGTTTGTTGATTTTGATATTTTCTTTCTTATAGTTATTATTCTTCCTGGTTCCTTATTTAAGTTTTCTAGATTCCTGCTATGAGTGAGACCATCCGGTATTTTTCTTTTTCTTTCTGGCTTATTTCGCTGAGCATGATCCCTTCCAGCGCCATCCATGTTGCTGCAAATGGCATGTGTTTATCTTTTTTGAATGCTGAGTAATAATCCCAGTTTTGTTGGCAACATCCGAAGCACCATAGTCAGGAGCCAGTGGAGCACATCCCTTCTCTCCATCAGGTCTGGTTGGGTGTTGCCCTTGGTCACATCAATGCCACAGGGCTTATTTACAGCCTGCTTAGTTCTTGTTGGCCTTGACATCACCATGAACACAAGCGTGTTGCCTTCTGCCTTCTTCATGCCTGACAGCGTGGTCGGGGGGAAAGATGATGGTGCAGTGGTCAAGCTTGTTTCTCCTGGCAGCCACTTCCCAGGATATTTGAGCTGCTTTTGGGGTTGAAGTGTCTTGGGCTACAGAAGGTGGGTGACATGTAGCTCTTCGCTCTGTGGCCGTGGACACCTCTTAGCACTGCTTTCTTGGCCTTCAAAGTTTTTGCTTTGACTTTGGCTTCAGTTGGGGGAAGGGGTTTCCTTTGCTTTCGGTGTCATCTTCTTGGAAACGCTTACGTGTCCCTTTAACAAGCTTCTTTTATTTATTGCTTGAAACTATCTTCTGATGAAAATGTGTGGTTTTAGCAACCACAGCAAAAAATGATCTTTGACTAGAAGTTCTTAAGTCTCCTCTGAACCAAACAACTTTGCTGAGATAAATTTTTTATTTTTGGGTGTTGTCTGATCATGCTAAAAAAGGAATGAGTAGCCACAAAGTTTGAAATGATAACTTAGTAAATTAACATCATTACCACCAACTAATAGAAATGTCCTGTCAGCAGCTTTGAAAAGTCCCAGACATTGTTAGTATTCTGCATTAGAAACATTAGAAAAGGTGCTGATTCATTCCTTCCTATTTGTATCTTTGAAATTCTTGGCTTTTAACACATCTGATCTATAATTAAGGTTTCTAGATGCCCTGGAATGTCAGCCAGATTAGGGAGAAAGCCTGTGGCTGGTTCCCATGATGTCTCTCACAAGTCTTGTAGTCGTTCTGTGTTTGGGAAGGTCGTGCACCAGAAAACTTGTGGGGCTTGTGGACAACCAAGTGACATTAGTCTCTTTTGCGGTTTATTAGGCATGAAGCCTGGCTCAGGGAAACTCCCCGGACTCTGGGTAGAGCTTCTCTGACCCTGGAGATAAGTCATCCAACCAGACATTATAAAAGAGCAGGTGGATTTTGATGTCCCAGACCCTTCAAGGTCCCTTTTCAGAGCTTAAGCTATGCTTGGGTTCATCATGCGAGACTTCATTTTGGAATTTATCTGGTTTGGGGTTAGGCTCAAGGTTAAGAATACATGAAACTGTGAATACATGAAAAGCGAACCAGAAAAAGAGGAGAAAAATCAAGTTCAGAGTCAGGGATGACTCTGAATTTGGAAGTGGTAGGGAAATATGAGAGAACATGAGTAGAGAAAGTCTCTTTGAAGATGTGGTATTTATACATAATGAAATATTACTCAGTGATCAAAAAAGACAAACTCATGCCATTTGCAGCATCTTGGTTGGGGCTGAACGGGGTTATGATAAGTGAAGTAAGTCGGAGGAGAAAGACCAATGCCCGGTGGTGTCATTTGTAAGTGGAATGTAGAGAACTCAAACAAAGGGTCAGATAAAAGCTAATCCTTGAAAGCTGATGCTAGAGCTGAGGAATCCAGAGGGGCAGGGGGGGGGCATGAACAAAATGGGGAGGGAGCACAAGGACCTACAGATGCTTTGGGAGAGGGTGCACTATGTTAGTAACACATGAAGGGGGAACCGCTACTCCCCCAATACAGTGATGCAAATAAACATCACCTTGATAAAAATAATCCAAGATGAGAAGAAAGTCTATTTGCCAAAGGCGAGGGACTGTTACAATCCCTCTCAACTCACTTGTAATCATTGGGTCTATTTGCAAATGAGTCTAAGAGAAATAATATGAAATACAACAACATATTGTCATAGAAAGATCAGGTGGACAGAATGGCAGAGAGTTGATGTCAAGAGATCCCGTGTAAGAAGAGCTCCCAAGGCTGGTGGTGCAGGAGGGGCTGAAGGAAGAATTCAGAGGAGATTGTACAGGCATTGCCTCCAACTCATTCATTCAATCACTACTCATTCGTTCATTCACCATTTATGGGGAGAGAATACCCTTCTCTCCTGCTGTGTCTAGGCTCGAGCAGTGAACAAGAGGAACAACGAAAGCAGCCCAAATGCCTGCCTCCTTGAAGCTCTCACTCCAAGTACATTATTTAAAGATTTAATAATCAGAAAAAAATACATAGCATTGTATTATAAATGCATATTATAAATTTTAAAACAATAAATTAAAAAACCAACATATGAATTAAAAACACAGAGTATTTCATTTAAATATTGTGAAAACAATGCAGCTTAATCAAGAAAGAGAAAAAGACACTTAAAAATCAAGTTTAACTTTCTGCTTTCGAAAAAAGAGCTGGCTTAGAAATGAGTGTGGGTTGCAGGTACGAAGCTCTTTTTTTATAAATAAATTGAAAAAACTGCTTCCAATAACTTTATCACCAACCCCTTAACTAGGTTATAATTTCCATGTTCCTTTAAATTTGGGAGTTAAAAGATTCTTTTAAATGTAACTGATAATTTTTGTCTAGTACTTTATTTCTTAGACTCTTATTAGCTGGTCAAAGTTATATGTAGTTATTACATATTTAAATAAATAGGGTGTTGATTACTTGAACAATTATTCTAAGAGGAAAAGAGAACAAAGAAAATCAGAAACCAGTTTATAAATAGCGTGGAGAAATTATTTGAGCTTTATGATTTTTTGGCCTTATATTTGCTTCCTTATTTTAATAACGAGGCAATGTAGCAGGTTAAACTGCCACCTCTGATATAATCTGAACACATAAGGTAGATAAAGTAGGGAGTTGAGAGCAGTCAGCTTCCTATCATCTGAAAAAAAATGTGTATGTTTTATTCAATCTGACGCTAATGAAGGAACAGATTTTGCTCACTCTGTTCTCCTTTTCCTCCATTAACCTCATCTGCCTCTCAGAAGGTCTTGTTGGTGTGCAGTTCTGCATCAACTAGTAGAGAGCATGGACTTGATGAGCTTATGGCTTATTTCGCTGGAGAATTGGTACAAATGCCAGCTTGTTTTTCATGTGCGGAATACAGACCAGCTTTCTCTTTCATGTGGAATAAGTTCATTCCGTAAAGGAATAAATAAATGGGTGTATAAATGAATGAAGGTTGAATATGCATAGACACTTGCCCCGTATTCTTGCCAATGTTCTACTCACGTGTCCACCCAATCTACCTGAATTCATTCAAAGATGAGTGAGGTACTCACAAAGCTAAGATGGAGTCCTGCCCCTCGGTGTCCATAGTCTGACGCAGGGACAGACGGCGCCATGGAACAGAGTGGGACAGGTAGCTCGTTAGAGGAATGTGTAGGCATCTGTGGAGGTCAGAAGAAGGGCATCTGAGTACCTGGCTGGGGATGAGAGAGTGCGTGGTAGGGAAGGATTTGCAGGGAGCTAATATGTCAGCTGCTTAGAGATGATGATGACTGATTCTCCAGGGGACAAGTGCCCTTCCAGATGGAAGGAACAATGCATGCAGTGACAAAAAAACAAGAGTGTTCCAAGAGGGAATCACAGGCACTCCTCGTGCTTTTCTTGTTTTCTTTTTCTAACTCCTTCATTGAGGTATGATTGACATGCAAAAATTGTATGTAGTTAATACATACAACTTGATAATTTGAAGATAATTACATACTTGTGAAGCCATTGCCTCTATCTTAGCCATAAATATATGTATCACTCCAAAAGTTTCTTTGTGCTCTCTATTTATTATTATTATTATCATCGATATGAATGTAACTTAGGATTGATACATCCTCTTAGCACATTTTTAAGTGTATAATATGCCAAGTTAACACCATTGTTAACTACAGACTCTGGGCCACACTGCAGATCTCTAGAAGTGATACTCCAGTAATTCTATTTCTGGTATACATATCCCTTTTCTGGATTTCTGTCCAATGGAATTTGGACAATGTACCCATGTGCCCATGCCTCACTAACTCTCCTCATTCATTTGTGTGAATCCAGATTTCCATGCTGTGTATCTATCTGGTTTCCTTTTTATTCTGCCTAATGAACTTTCTTCTCCATCCATAGGATGCAGGTCTGCTTGTAATTACTTCTCTCAGTGTTAGTCTGTCTGAATAAGTTATATATTTGCCTGCATTTTATTTTTAAAAATTTTTTTGAAGATATATTTATTTATACATACAAGAACTGGGGTACAGGACAGAGGTCCAGGGGGTGAGAAGATTCACTAGAGACTGAGTAGGGAACTGAACAGGAGGATTAACTGAAATACACTGCTGAGGGGAGCAGTGGGTGAGACAGGAGAGGTCTGCTATGCCATGTGGGTAGCTCCCTGGCCGGCCAGGGATGGAACTCGTGCTGCAGTGGCTATGGATAGCTTCATAGGTTGTGTATTGACCCCTTATACCACCAGGGAGGCCCTTCACCTGTATTTTAAAAATGTATTTTGGGGTCATAAATTTTTTTTTTCTTTCAGCATTTTATATATGTTTCTCCATAGCCTTCTGGCTTACATTAATGTCCACAGGAAAATATTTTTATCCATGCCCCTGTATATGTAATGTGCCTTTTTAAATTTGACTGCTTTTAAGATTTTCTTTTCAGCCCTAATTTTCTGTATTTTGTTTTAATGAAGCTTGGGGTTGTTTTCTTCATACTAATTCTGCCTGTGGGCTTCTTGATGTTCTTGGATCTACTAAGTTTATAGTTTTCATCAAATTTGGAAAATTTTTGACCATTATTTATTCAAAAACTGATACTACGGTATGTTGGCCCATTTGATATTTCCCACAGGTCAACGATGTTCATGTTTTTCATTTTTCAGTCTTTTTTTTTTCTCTGCTTCTTTTTGGATTATTCTCTTACTGTGTTTTCAATTCACTTATTTCTTCAGTGCTTTTCCAATCTAGTGTCTTTAGAAATCTTCTGAAATTGTAGTTTTCATCTGTTTCATTTAATTATTTTTATATCTTCCATTTTTCTTCTCATCATGTCCATAGTTTCTTATACCTTCTTAAACATTTGAAGCATATTTATGACACCTGTTCTAACATGCTTCTCTCTTAATTACATCACGTCTGTCATTTCTTACTGTTTCTATTGCCTGATTTTCCTCCTGGATATGGATCATCTTTTCCTCTTTCTTTGCATGCCTGAGTATTTTGATTGGATGATGGATGACATGAATTTTACAATTTTGCATTCCAGGTTTTGTAGGGTTTCCTTCCATGTGTTGGACTTTGTTCTAGCATGCAGTTAAATTACTTGGAATCAGTCTAATCCTTTCAAGGATTGTTATTAAGACTTGTTAGGTCAATTCCAACTTTGCCTTTAGTGTAGGGTTAACTAAGCTCCATTCTAAGGCTAACTAAACCCCTCCTGAGGATGACTTTACCCTATGTCCCATATGTCCCAGTCTCCCTGTTCTGGCTTATGGAACCAACAACTTTCCAGCATTTTCTTTCACTGAACTTGGGTAGTTTCCTCTCAAGCATGCACAGTCAAGGAGTCTCCTATAGAGATCACATCTCTCTCTCTCTCTCTCTCTCTCTCCAGTGCTGCTTCCCTGAGCTCCAGTCACTGCCCTCTTCATCCCAGTGGGGGTGCTGTTTTCCACTTGTGCTCCCCCTTCCTCTGTGAGCACATCCGAGCATGACCACCTCTCCAGAAATAAGCCATGGCAATTGTGGGGCTCATTTAATTAGTTTCCCTTCATGCATTTTTCATTATTCAATCTGAAAACAATTGTTTCTCATATATATATTTTTTGGTTTCCTAATTTTTCTAAGGCAGGGGAGTAAGTTTGGTCTCTGTTACTCCATGTGGTTGGAAACACTGTTTTTCTTAAAAACTTTTTATTATGGAAAATTCCTAATATATAAATAAGTAGATGGAATGATACAATGTATCCCCATGTGCCCACTATTAGGCTTCAACAATAACCATCTCATCTTTCACATATACCCTCCTGCTTCTCGTGAATAGGAGGGGATCTGGATTTATTTGAAGGAAATTCCACAAATTTACAATTAAATTTATTAAAAATTCAGCAAGGATTTCTAAAAGAGAAGGGTTCTTCGAAGAAGTATAAACATGCCAACATTAACTTGCTTATAGACACAATAACAATTTTAATACCTTTAATTACCTGGATAACACAAAATTCCATGCTTTCCAAGAGAGGAAGGAAGCTTGAAGTGAAATAATTCCCCAGAATGCTACCCTTGGGTCTGGTTATATCTGACCTTGAACCCTCCCATCTGTCTCTGAAACCCTATTTTGCTCAAATTTAGCCTCCACCAGTGAGTAAATACCTAGTAGCTTCCACCATCCCCTCCAACAATGGCCAGTCCTGCCTCCTCCCTCTGTGCATCCCAACCCTGCTTAAGCACCTGCTCCTCCTCTTGTCTTCTCTGAATCAGGTCCATGTGCGTGTCTGGCTGATCAATAGCTTTAAAGATAAAGACAGCATCCTAAGGTCCCTTCCACCTCTGACGTGACATGAAGACAAAGTCACAGGCAGTGTCAAAAACAAAATAGAATGCTCACTCTGTACTATGTGTGTAAACAAGAGAGTAGCATCATAGCTAAGAGGTTGTGTGGTCATTGCCTTGATTTGTCTATAATCTTGATATCTAATTTATTTTGAATTTCAAATTGCTCAAAGGGAGTCATGAGAGCTTTATGTTTATCTAAAATGTTCATTAGTTTTAAAAGTTGAGAAGCACTGATGGGATAAAAAACTGATTTTTTAAAAAGATTTATTTATTTATGCATACAAAATCTGGGTTACAGGCCAGAGATGCAGGAGGGTGAGAGGATTCACCAGAGACAAAGTGGGGAACAGAATGAGCAGATTGATGAAATACACTGCTGAGGGGAGCAGCGGGCGAGACAGGAGGGGTTTGCCTTGCAGTGTGGTTTGCTCTCTGGCTGGCTGAGGGTTGAACTTGTGCTGCAGATGTTGCAGATTGCTTCATAGTGCTGTGTTTAAACCCTTGCGCCACCAGGGAGGCCCAGAACTGATTTTTGAACCAACTTTATTGATATATAATTCCCATGCCATACGAGTCACCCATTTAATGCGTTCCAACTTGCAGTTTTTATTATTTTCACAAATATATACAATCATCACCACAATATATTTTAGAACATTTCATTATTCCAAAAAGAAACTGCACCTATTGCTACTCACGCCTCTTTCCCACCAACCCTCCTGGCCCTAGGTAATCAGTACCCTTCTTACTGTCCTTCTAGATCTGCATATTCTGGAAATTTCCTATATAAAGAAAATAGTGCAACATGTGATCTTTTATGACTGAAAAAAGAAGAGCTTTGCAGTGATTTAAATTCTATTAAGGAGGGAAAGATTACTTTCTGTCTTTTTAAATAGGTGTTCCATAGAGCGAAGAACAGATTTCTCGGCTCCCAGGAGGTTGATGGGAAGAGGCAAGCGGAGGGAGGAAAGAGGGTTAGTCCTCACTGCTTAGGTTGGACTGGGGCAGGACCTGGCTGTCAGCAGAGGTGTCCATATTTCAGATGTTGGCAGGAGGAGAGGACTTGCTTTAGCGGCCCCAAGTATAGGCGCAGGTAAGCCCCAGTGACTGTCTGTTGCATTCATAAATACTGGAAATGAGACTTATAATTAGCCCTCACTTAACTGACAGCTCACCTTGATTTCTCACTGAGCCACTCATGGGGCAGAAGCGCCTCTGCCGTCTACTCTGCTTGTAATGCCAAACGCTGTAACGGAGCCGCGCAGGCCTTTTGCCCGACCAGGCCAGGTAACGGGCACCAGGCTGTCATTTTCATCATGAGGAAATAGGTCTTTTGGTGTAATTTTCCTGCAGTAATTAGTCTCTCTGTGATTTTTAGACTTTGTGTCATGTTGTGAATGCAACATGTTCGACAGCATTCCTGCCGAGGAAATATCTTCTATGATGGGTAAGCAAATATCATCTTTCATTAAAAACATCAGAAAAATTTCATCTGAAACTTCTGAACAGCCAGGGGGTGGAAAACTCCTAATGACAACAAAAAGCCCACTTATGCCAAAACCCACGTGAGAGTGGCCTCCAGGGCGTGGGAGGGGTCCTGGCCCCCTCGCTAGATGACCGCCTTTTCAAACTCAGTGATGCCTCTCCTGAGACAGTGGCAAGTTTTTTAACTCAGAAAAGTATGCGGGTGGCCTGAGTGATAGATATCAAATTAAAACACTTTCCTAAGGCAGGAGTTTTATGCCAGGTTTTAACTCCATGAGTCTTAATTTTAGAAAAGAAAGGATGTTTGAAAGAAAACCTAATTTTGAAAGTCTTAAGGCAAGAAAACCATAAGCTCATTGACTGGATGTGAAGTTATTTAATAATATTTAGGTTAGAGTTGAGTCACAAAGAGCATGTGAATGATTAGAATTCTCCAATACTGCTGGTGGGAGTATAAAATGGTGGGATTGCTTTGGAACATTTTTGGCAGTATCTTGAAACATCAAACATATAGAACTGAAGCATCCAGAGAGGTTAGGGGTAAGAAGAAAGAAGGCAGGGGACACAATGGACTATGGGGGTGGACCATGGGTGATTTGGTGATGGATGCACTATGGTGGAGATACCCCATGGGGTTAGCCTAACATTACTGCAATTAAAAATATCAAAAATAGAAATGTTAAACATACGTCTCTTCTATAACCCACCAATTCCACTCCTAGAAGATATATGTATACTTAAGAGTAACAAACACATGCTAGAAAGAGAAACATTTTCTTGTAAGAATGTTCTAAGCAGTTTCTCCATGATGGCAAAAAATCTGGATGCAAACCAAATGTCCATCAAAAAGAAACAGATAAATAAATTGTGGCATCCATCCGAGAGAGTACTAAGTTTTTGAGTCATTTCAGTGGTGAAGATGCTTGTGGCAAAGACATTAAGACTTATCTGTGGAGCACAGGAACACCACACGACAGTAGAAAGAGCAAACTACTGTCACACAAAACAATGCAGATGAATCTGAGCAAAAAAGGTTAGAAATAGACCAGTTGATACCAGATGGTTCAATTTAAGCAACCACAAATAAGCAAAAGTAATTGATAAGGATAGAATGAATGATGTTTACCATCGGGGGAAGGTCATATTGACTGGGGAAGGTCATATGGGAACCTTGTGTGGGGTTAGAATTAGTCTATATCTTGATTTATATTATGGCCACAAAGGTGAATTCATATGTAAAACGTATTGATCTGTATTATTTTAATTATTGTCTTAATTTTTTAGAAATGATTTTCCCCACCATCATCCTTAAAATCCCCTTTCACCCTTCCCCTTCACTCTGAACCTCAGAAATCTCACTTAATGTTGGCTAGTTTTTATAGGTATTTTACTTTGTTGAATCATCTGCTCTGTAAATGTCCAGTATTTGTCTTTGTCATCCTAAATTGCTGTACAGTACATCATTGCCTTGAGTGCCTTCAATTTTTTCTTTTCTTGTAGATGAAACATTTTATCTTTCCTTATGGCTGAATAGTATTCCATAGTGTGGCTAGACCACATCTTCTTGATCTATAGTCTGTTTCTTCAGTTAGTTTATTTTACTATAAAATGCACAGATAGCCTCTTTATAGAAGTATATGCTAGAACAAGTTAGGTCCTGAGAGATCTGAATGCTGGCTCACTGATAAGATTGTTTTCAACTGGCCAGGTTCTTTTGCCCATGGAATTCAGCCATGTGGGGAACTGCTGACTCTCTTCTTCCTTTCCAGTTAGGATGAACTTTCTAGTTCATCTCACAAAGGTAGGAAGTATGCAACGCCTACTCCAATGCACCATGCAAAAATTGCATTTGGAATAATGTTTGATGCTTACTCCATTTGACAGAGCAACTATACAGGAAAACAACTTTGTTGTTATTTTGCTCTGGAGGTTGCCTTAAAAAACACTTCAGAGTTTGATGCCATTGACCTCTCTCTCATTACTCCTCTCTCTTCTTTCACTGAATTTTAAGACCTTTGTGGAGGATGAGTTCCACATATCTGTTGAACTTGTAGGCCAGGTAGTTGAACATTGGGCTGAGAGATTAGAGACAGCTATGGAATGTCTCTATCTGGTAGATTTGCCCTTAAGTTCTTTGCTGCAAGCACTTATGCCGCATAACTATTTGACCTTATGGCATTTCACCCTAAAAATAAACCAAACCATCAGCCATTTATTTTTTACTGCAAAATTACCTTGTGGCAAATTAGCTATGAGGCAAAATGCCACAGTGAAAATGCTTGCAATGAAAATGTTGCAACTTACACAACTGCCAAGTGCTGTGGGCATCATCTGTGCTGATGGGACAGGGCGCAGTGAGTGAGGAGAGAAGGGCCAAGAACAGCACCTTGGTGCAGAAACATCCACATAAGGAAGTGGAGACACCAGGAAGTCCAGCAGACTTCTGCCTTCCCTGGCAGGTACCTTCATTCCTGGAGCAAGTTTTTAAAAATTCTGTTCCAAGTTTTTCTTCTGTCTCTGTATTTTCTCTCTTCTGAGAGATTGTTTGTTCTAAAGCTATCAGTGCTTTTCAAACATCGTCCAAGCCTCCCACTTTGCCTTCACCCCCAAACTCCAGCCTTATACTTTCTACTCTCACTCGGTCCGCACATTGGTTTGTAATACAAAATGTGCGTGGAAGGTGCTGGGCAGATGGGTCAGGAACATAAGATGTTTTCAGGTGAAAAGGAGCACTTTATTGGAAAGCTAAGTATCAGAGTTGTAGTAAAAGATTCCTAGAAGAACTTAGAGGGGATTAGGTTTGGGAAGGCAAAAGAAAGGTGGAATGATAAATATGGAGATATGAAATAGAAAATTCTGTCTCCACTCTCTCATTGAAATCTGCATCAACCAATGTTAGTATTTACTTAGCATTTGCTATTTGCCTGCCTCTGTGCTATGTGCTTATTTGATCATCTTCATAATCCTAAGAGGGAGGTGCTGTTAGGCACCTAACTTTCTAGATGGTGTCACTAAAACCTACAATGATTAAATAACTTACCACAGATCTCACAGTCAAGACTTGACTTCAGAGTCGATAACCACCAGGAAGCACTACCTCTTCACACACACACACACACACACACACACACACACACACACATGCTACCTGTCAGCAATGCACTTGCACTTATTTATTCCCCTCTCTTTTGAACTTTCCAAGCCTCTCAAAGTTTGGATAAAACATAGGGAGAAATCAAAGCAATAGGAGAATTGAAGACAAGACATCTGCCCTCATTTCATATGGGCCTGGCTGGGTGTTGGAGCTGTCTTTTCCCATTTTTAACTGAGGAGTCATCATAGCCAAACCCTACATATTAAAAAGCAGCAATTAGTTGCTATGGTCCTTGGTAGTTCATCATCCATGCTCTCTGACAGAAGGAACAGATGCGGTGTGAAGTTCATGCTGTCACAGAGGTGATGGAAAAATTTGGGCTTGATGGATGTGACTCTTTCACGGCTGCGGCGGGCAGACAAGCCAGGGTGTGACAGGCCTGGGAGGTCTCTCATCGGTTGCCTCTTCAATCTAGATGTCTTGAACTTTCCAGGAGTTTAGCCACTTATGGGGGAAGCCTTTCAGTGGTGTTGTGTTTGAGATGACTTTTGGGGCAGTTTTTTTTTTTGGTCAAAATGAATGCCATAGTTCTGGAAACACAGCAACATTAGCTATCTATTATTATGATGAAACTCTTCTTCAGGAAAATCTGTTTGATTATTCTTTAACATGGAGAGAGCCAGCCATTCATCCGATAAGAGGCTTTGCCACTAACTGCCTCTGTTCTTTCTAAGGTGGCTCAGAGGGAACCATTTTGTGTAGCAAATGTAAATACCCTAAATTTACAGAACTTGGAGCCCATTCATGAAACTTGTCTGAAATTTGGGAGTTTTAGGCTTGGTGTATTCATTGGAAAAGTAGGTAAATTCCTTTCCTATATAATTTGAAGGCTGCTAAAGCCCTTTGTGGTCCCAGTCTCTACCCAACTGGTCTGACAAAGTATTTCATATTCTTCCAGTTGGGGTTCTGACCCTTTTAGTTAAGATAGCACAACTTCAGGAGCACCCCCCCACCTTAACAAATGAGGCTCATTTGGGAGTGTTTTTGTGCAGTATTGAATGCATAAGTCATTGCTCCTTTGCTGTTGAAACTGGCCCTGGTGAAGGGTCACTGGGTGCAGTGTGCATCCAGCCCCACTGAGGCCAGCTCTGGCTGTGGCTCTTCAGAATCCATCAGCCCAGGAACCTGCCCTGATCTATGGCAGGTTGAGTCTATGTAGGCACCGGGCTCTTCCCTTTTGTATTTGGCAACTGAATTGTAAATGGACCAAGCATGTTGAAGCTCAGTTTGTGAGTTAATTACTGGGTTGAAAAATGGAAGTGAGCTTATTTGTTGCTAACTGGCACCAATCAGATGGAAGCCGGAAGACGATATAAGGCAGGGCAGGAGCCAGCTTGGATCACTCTGCTCCCGGCCTCCAAAGAAAAACACACTCTGCTCCCGGCCTCAGAAAAGGGAAGAAGGCTTGAGTAGATAAATGACCTCCGAAGTAGTGCATTGGGCTGATGACATCTGTGAGGCTCAGCAGACCTGCAGACCTCTGTAGATCCTCACAGAGACCCAGCCACTTCCCTTGCCTCTGGCCCTGCCTCTGAAGTTGCCTGCAAAGAGCACTGCTGGCTTATTCTGGTGTCTCAGAAAGAATTGGTTGCTATTGGCTTATGCTGTTTGTTGGTGGTGTGGGCCAGAAGCACACAGACAGCTGTAACACTGGTGTCTCTGATACTACCTCTTGGTGTCTGAACAAGTGCTAACCAGCACTGTTGACTGGTGACCGGCACTCCTGTGTCCCGCCACTTTGAGAGTTGACCACTACTTCTGATCATCTTGTATCATTTCCTGGTGCTGTTGCTGTCTGTTCCTGCCTCCATACTAATGCTGTAGGCTGCTTGGTGTCACCTCAGTGGTTCCACCTGTGAACACCTGCAGCTGCCACTATGAGTT
The DNA here is from genome assembly GCF_964194135.1 of Talpa europaea. Taxonomy (NCBI): domain Eukaryota; kingdom Metazoa; phylum Chordata; class Mammalia; order Eulipotyphla; family Talpidae; genus Talpa; species Talpa europaea. Next base: position 86,811,263 of record NC_140080.1, on the reverse strand, counting down.
CCAACCCTGGTGTCTGGCTGACCAGTGTGCCACCACCTCCAGGCCCTATTTGACAGGACAGCGCCATCTTGTGTGAGCTGCCTTTGTTTGGGACTGTTGGAAACCGCAGACGCTATCTGGGTGATACAGCTGGCCACTTGTGGCCTTAGAAGCTCTTTGTTTACTCAATTTCCTGTTTGTAAAATAAGCCCCATTGTTCTTGTTCCCTGAGCCTGAGTGGTCTTGCAATTATTAGTGCCTGGGTAAGAACCCAGACAGTGACTTGTTCTCCTTGGCACTGTTCCTTGGCAGTGTTTTAAGCCCTGTTTTACTGTATAGTCAGTCCTAAAGAGATATGAAAATAAAGTTCCATCAAATTACATTGAAAACCTTCCTGCGTTACATACATAGCTGGCGTGATTTAAGTGTTGTCCTAGGGCTTGGGTATCTGAAGGCAGTTGGGAGTTGAGATCAGCCATGGTAGAGAGGCTATACCTGTCTGTGAGTGAGCCTGCCCAAGAAGGACCACTTCACAAGTCATTCCTGCCATGATTTGGAAGATAGAGAAGGAGACAAACTGGGAAAAGTAGAATGAAACAAGCACGGTTAGACTGGAATCTGAACTTCCCTCTGAAGCATTGTGGTTTGTTAATGGTGTGTGTGGGGGTATAGATTGTATCTGCTGAGTGTGATAACTTATCTTCTTTATTAAGGGTGCAATTAACTACCTTGGTTGTTTGCCTGGCAAAAATGTTTCAAGGGAACATAAATGAGTTTATGTTGTAGTTAAGACTCATCACTCATAAGGTCCTCAGTGTTAATATATGAACTTGATGTCAGTCACCCAGCCTGTCTCTGCCCTTCTCTTTCTTTGTTTTTCAACCTTCATTCCAAGGTTAGCTCATTCAGGAGGAATTTGAACTCATCATGGGCATGGTTCTCCTTACATCTTTTGCTCCTGGGCTGATTAATGGGTCTTCTTCTTAAGACTAAATTTAGGGACTGCTTCCTATTTTCCTGACTGGATCTGTAGCTTGTACCCCAGGATAAATACTTTATTTGGGCTTTCCTTGTGAGTTCCATTTTCTCCTCGTCAAAGTCTCCTCACCTCCTGGAGCAGAAATTCTGTCTCTGCTCCCCCCTCCTCGCCTACCACCTGCCTCCTGTCCACAGAATCAGGTCTGTCCCTGACTCTTCACTGCCTATCTCCTGGCACCTTCTGCTGCCAGATCTCTTACGGTTAACTTGCTGGCCTCTAACACTGCTTCTCATCAGGCTTTCTGGGATTGGGTTTGGGAATCTGCCCTGCTTAAAAGCACTATGTTTGAGACCCAGAGGTGTGGATCTGTGGCTCTTGAGCTTGAATACACACGAGATCAGCTGCAGGGCTTATGACAACATCAGTTTCCAGGTCCCTCTCCCAGAATCATTGATTGGGGCTTCTTCCAGACTCAAGCCTCTGGAGGGGGGGTATCATCACTTTTATTTTTAAAATATAACATTTTTAGGTGCTAATATGTTGAATTATATATAAAAATATATTTTTATATATAATTTTCCATAGTCCCCTGCCCAGATATTTCCTGATGATACTAGAAAAATTAGCAATAAACTTAGAAAATTGAAATGGTGGGTCCCACTCCTTAAAGGTAAACATTTAAGATAACTTCTTAATTATCATTGCAGAAAAGCATGCAAACAGGTCTTCCTCTGTGTGTGTGTGTGCGCACACACATGCATATGCAGGTGTATATATACTTTTTTGTTAAAAGAATCAAACCATACTTAAACTTCCATGCCATGCCTTTTTTCTCCCAATGAATCATGGTATATTTAGGGGATTTCTCTACCCCAGAATAATTACTTCATTCTTTTTTTTTTTTTTAAAGATTTTATTTATTTATTTGTTTGTTTATTTATTTATTTATTCATATAAGCACTGGGTACAGTCAGAAGCGCGGGAGGGTGAGAGAATTCACCAGAGCCAGAGCGGGGAGCAGAGCAGGCAGAAGGACCGAAGTACACTGCTGAGGGGAGCAGCGGGCGGCAGGAGAGGTCTGCACGCCATGTGGGACCCTCCTGCAGTGGCCGGGGAGCAGCCGGGGATCGAACCAGCGCCGCAGAGGCCGCGGGCAGCTTCGTAACCCAGCGCTCAATTGCTGCGCCACCGAGGAGGCCCCAATTACTTCATTCTTTTAAAGTCTTCACAATATCTACTGAATCTAGATCATCTAGATATCATTAGCTTTTTGGTGGCGTTTTCAGAACACTTTTGAATGAGGACTGGGAATTTTATAGCATGAATGGGAAAAGTTCAGATGGTGGATGAAAAGGAAAAAAGTTGGAAGGAGCAGAAACACCCTAGAAAGAAAAAATGTAGAAGAACAAAAGAAGTATAAACTAACATGTTTGAGAGGGCACTGGGCTTTCGTTTCTGTTGAATTTTGTGGAAAGTGAATATAAAAGCGACAGTAGGGATTTGAATGGTTCAGAATGACCAGAGGGAGAGCAAATCTTGGCAGCAGCCTCTAATATTTACTAGACTTGAGAAGCACAGAGGGAGAATAGGCCATCTGGACAACAGTTCCGATTGTCGAGTCAAGAAGTGACCAAAACACATGGAGGATCTTATCAGTGGAAGCAGAGAGGGAGATGAGAGAAATCTCCACTTGGTGAGACAGCCTGGCCGTGGAGGGAACTCAGCGGCACGTCTAGGGGGTAGAGAGACTTCATCACTAATGGTTCCTTGAAGAAAAGGAGTAAGAAATTGGGTTGCAGTCCAGAGGAGAGACAACTTAATTAGGGTTTGTCCAGGGAGTTTAGTTTAACATCAGTGTGTGTGTATACACATTTTGTTTTTAAGGAAAGGATAGAAACCAACGGTGACAGCACTAATTTTTTTTTTTTTTTTTTTTTTTTATAGAGGCATGCTTTATTTATTTGTTTGCTGGTTTGTTTGTTTGTTTTGTTTATGCATGCACTGGGTACAGTCAGAAGCGCGGGAGGGTGAGAGAATTCACCAGAGCCAGAGCAGGGAGCAGAGCAGGCAGAAGGACCGAAGTACACTGCTGAGGGGAGCAGCGGGCGGCAGGAGAGGTCTGCGCGCCGTGTGGGACCCTCCTCCTGTGGCCGGGGAGCAGCCGGGGATCGAACTGGCGCCGCAGAGGCCGCGGAGCAGCTTCGCAACCCAGCGCTCAACCGCTGCGCCACCGGGGAGGCCCTGACAGCACTAATTTTAAAACACCTCCTCCCAAGCTAGGTCCTTTACATAGAAGAATGTCTTGCACGCATAAGGGAATATCCATCTATACTTTTTTTTTTTTTTAATTTTCTAGAGGCATGTCTTATTTATTTATTATTTGTTTGTTTGGTTTATACATGCACTGGGTACAGTCAGAAGCGCGGGAGGGTGAGAGAATCCACCAGAGCCAGAGCAGGGAGCAGAGCAGGCAGAAGGACCGAAGTACACTGCTGAGGGGAGCAGCGGGCGGCAGGAGAGGTCTACGCGCCATGTGGGACCCTCCTCTGGTGGCCGGGGAGCAGCCGGGGATCGAACCGGCTGCAGAGGCTGCAGGCAGCTTCGCAACCCAGCGCTCAACCGCTGCGCCACTGGGGAGGCCCTCCATCTATACTTATTTAGGCACAGATGTAAGTTAGACCTCATTTTGCCCACCAAGTCTCCTATAAAGGAGCTTCATTTTCATATTTTCTCCAGCGATGAAGAAACATCTTGGCAACTTGTTACTTCACTGTGACTTGAATCCAAGGCCATTGGCCTTTTTTTTTTAAATAATAAATTTTATTTTTATATTCCCCATACAATTGCAACCCCCCCATTCTGACCCCAATCCCTCCCCTCCCGCCCCCACCCCCCAAAAAGTGTCTCTGGTTCATAGTTTTTTGTTGATTTTGATTTTCACTTTCTTATAGTTATTCATTTTCCTGGTCCCTTATTTAAGTTTTCTAGATTCCTGCTATGAGTGAGACCATCCGGTATTTTTCTTTTTCTTTCTGGCTTATTTCGCTGAGCATGATCCCTTCCAGCGCCATCCATGTTGCTGCAAATTGCATGTGTTTATCTTTTTTGAATGCTGAGTAATATTCCATGGTATATATGTACCACATCTTTTTGAGATTTCTGGACCTACTAAACATAGAGCTTCCATATGATCCAGCAATTCCACTCCTAGGTATTTACCCAAAGGACACAGAAACATCAATTCCAAAGAACACCTGCACCCCTATGTTTATAGCAGCACCATTGGCCTTTAAAGAGCAGATTCTTTCTTTCAGAAAATCTTTGAATATTGGATGTAAACCTACTAAAATGGGCAGGGTTCTGTGGCAGAGGCAGAATACTATATGGGGGCAAAGCTGAACATCCAATGGGGAATGATGAAAATCATTATTTCTCATTTAGTGTGTTTGTGTGCAGAAAATATTCCCCGGGTGTGGGTAGTAGAGCTAGTTTTGGGTGTGGTAGAGATTTGCTGTGAGAGACCCCCATGTCCTGATGATGGGGGATCTGTGGTGATCAGAGGAGGGTGTGGTGGAAGCTTCCAATAGGAGGAGAGAGAGTCATATTTGAAAAAAAACCAAGCGTTGGCCCTAAGGTGTTTTGGAGAAGGAAGTTACATTGAAAAAAAAGAGGAAAGAGAAGCCCCCCAGGGGATCTGAAAAGATTTAATGGGAGGACCTTCAGACATCAGAAAAACACGATCAAGAAAAGCAAATGTTTAGTAGAGAAGAGAAGAGGCCTGGCAGGGGATGGGAGCTCAGTGAGCAAAGTCAGGAGGTGGGGGGAGGGCATGTGATGCTGAGGGCACTGGAGCTGCTCCTGGCGAATGGGAACCATGCTCCTTTCTATTAGCTCCACTAAAACTCTCGTCCACACCTCCCCGCATATGGAGAATCTAGAGAGGAGGAATGGAGAGCCCAAAATGTTTGAAGTTACATGAAATCACTTCCATATGGAAAAGTCTGAAGAATAAATTATTTAAACTGAATGAGAGACATCAGAGGGGGAACTTTGACAAGCGTTTGTAGGTATATGAAGGTTTATGAGATAAAAGCAGGCTGACAGTACTGGTTATGTGGGTTAGGAGACACCAGAGAGAAAGGGCCAAACGCTGTTGTATTGACCTTGATCACACGAAAGGAAGAGGCACCTCTCCGTGATGGCGTTTTGATCTGCAAAGAAAGCTGTGGAAACTCATTCTGTGGAGAATCTTACAATATGAAGTTTTCAAACAGGAGATGATTTCAGACCTCTTTCCAAGAAAGGGCTGAAATTTCCCTCGAGGGATACTAAAAAAAATTCTTTGACTTCCTCGGATTTTGGCCAGGCTGAGAACGTGAAAAATCTATGCAGCTATATTTAGAAAGAAGTTAGTTAGAGCCAGTGAGTTCCCTCATTGAGAATTGATAATTATCAGAAATCTCAAAGGGAGTTTGTTCATGCAGGGCCTCTCTAGAGGAACCAAAAAACCCTGCAAATACATCGGAAGATTATCTTTTTGCGCGTGCCAATTAGGACAGAGCTGAATGTTCTGGACTGAATCTCCAGAGCGCTCACAGTTCACCTTCAGCTCACATGGGGTCCTTCTCTGTCATGGTGCCTAGTTTCCAGATACAGAACAGTCATGAATATCAGGAAATGTTTTGAGGGAGAACATGGATCTGTGTTATTATAAGATATTTGCACTTCTTGTTTAAATCCTTTAATTTTTGATAATTAAAAATAAAGTTTCTTATTTCTTCTATTATGAGAGTATTATGTATTCCTTAAAAACCAATCCATGATAATTGAGATCAGGAAAATGGTTACTTTTAGGGGACATCAGTGATGGGAGGGGGCATGGGGGAGATCACTGGAAGGTGGAAATATCAATAGTGTATCTGGATGGTGGCCACCTATGTGAATAGTCACTGGCTCGTATACTTCAGATTTATGTATATAATGTAAGAAATACCTCATTTAAAATAAGTCATGCTGTTCCTTATAAAATATTCAAAAAATCACAAAGGTATGCAAAAAAAATAATTTATTACTCAGCAATAATCTAGTGGGCAATTTGCTTCAGTGTTTTTCTTTCAATGTACTTTCTTTACGAATTGAGATTATGATCATACACAATCATATATGCCTTCCTCCTTCCCCCCCAGTTTTAATGCAAGCATTTTCCATGTAAACTCTTGGAACAAAATTGTGATACAGAGATAGTGTTGTGCAAACCCAGAGCACAGGCAGCCTGGGTTGGTGCTGCATAATGTGGACATACATGCAGATTTGGGGGAAAGTACTAAAAGGTGATGTACTTGACAACTTCCAGTTGCTGAGTGGGAATTAATTTTGGAATATATTTATTCTGGAAGAGATGACAGGTTAAAAAAAGAGTTGTAACTTGCTATAGAGGCTTTTATATAGCTAAATCTAGGTCATTCTAGAGTAAGAGACAGAAATGATGCTCTTTCCCACAGAGCTCTCCTACTCATGTGTCATAAAGGTTATAAATGTGTCCAGATATTTATTTCCTAGACCTTCTGGGTATTGAGGTGAGACCTGAGTAGCTGGAGCAGATACTTCTGTTTACGTCAAGAGTGTTTATGTGACACAAAGTGACAATAGCTAGGAGGTGACAGAGGTGAAAAAAACTAGAAGGTTGATAGAGTTTGGGATTCACACCCAGAATTTTCTATTTCTGGTCTTTATATTGACAGCAGTATATCTGCTATCTAGGTAGCTTTTAATTCTTAAAAAAAAACCCCAAAACCCCCAAAAACCTTAAATCTTTTTTTCCAAAACAAATCTTGCAGATCCATACTATATGAAAGAGCTAAGCATGAAGTTGTTGGGTTGAGAAGGGAGTTGGGACCTAAAATATTTTAGCATAGCCCACACTCATCCTTCTTTGTAACCCCTGAGTCACTTCTGAGGCACCCAGAGTTTGAGGGGCTGGTATAAATTGCTGTCCTCTTCCATATTGCTTCCGCAGAGTTATGTTTTGCAGTCCTGGGTATTGAAAAACAAAAGCCAGTCCTTTTATATTATTAGTTCCTGTTTTTGAGGTTTTGGCTCATCTCTTGGTCAGTCGGTGTGTTGTAGTGTCTTTTCTCTAGGGGAGAGTAGGAACCATATTTTCCTGAGCTTGCACATATCTGATACTGTCCTCAGATTCCTGCTACATGGTAATAATGGCTTAAAGTACAAAAGTTCATGTTCACTGATGTTCAGTCACAAAACATTCCAAATGTTGCTATCTTGTCTTCTAGCATCTAGTGTTGCAACGAATTAAATTTCTACTCCAGTTTTTGTGATTTGTGGTTAATTTTTTAGGCCAGATTTTGATACACTGTCTTTATCCTTGTGATTAAAAAATGCAACTATATGTCTAACTGTGGTTGTCTATTCATAATTTCACTTGTAAAATAGTGACTCCTTTTAATATTCTCTTTCCTCAGGTTGAAGAAATTTTCTAGGACTCTGTCTTCACTTATTTTTTCAGTTCCAGGAGTGATAGCCTTTTATGGGAGGGTTTTCAGTTCTAAAAGACTGAGAACAAAAGTCAAACCTATCATTTTTCTCATAGTGTGTATCTTTACATAATTTCTCTCCAAATTCCAGGAAATTGTATCAATTTATCCTCCATATTATTCAATCAATTTTCTATAGTGTTCTACCTGCTCTTTGTTGGTTCCAGTGTAGTTTAATTTTGCTATTATATTTTTCCTTGTAATTGTCCTTGTGTTCATTTTTATCTCAATCTAATTTCTTGTCATCTCAATCTTTGATGATTTCTTTTTGTTCCCATTACACAGCCTTATTTTTTAACATTTTCTTGAGGGTGAAATTTGTTAAGTTTCTGCGACTACCCATGTGTAAATAGTCCATTATTTTTATCTATTCAGACAGCAGAATGAACTGTAGAGTATCTTGGGTAAAAGATGAAGTAAGGGAGAGTATCTTGGGTAAAAGATGAAGTAAGGGATGAGACTTCATTAGTCAGCATTGGATAAGCAGAACAGAGAAATATGATACAGCCACAGAAAAGTACTTGGTGTAATAATACATAGAAGATGCTCAATAAATAGTAGCTATTAATATTTATTGTCAAGTGATTTTGCTCCTGCAATCTCATTCACTGATTAAGATATTATCATGACTGATTTATAAATGAGGTTTAGAGAAGGTAATTGATTTTCTCCTCTTCATGCTGCTAGTTTATGTTAGAATTGAATCTACTAACTCTCAGTAATGTAAAGGAGCATCTGAGACCTATAAGTCATCTGTAAATGATGTAGTTTAATGTTCTCATGTTCCAGAAAAAGAAACATGCCAAGAGAGGAAGGGATCGTTAAGGGTTTATAACTAATTAGTAGTAGCATTCAAACTAGAACTCACTGTCCCATAAATAAATTTTCCTTTCCTATTTGCAGAAATCTTATGGAATCAATCATAATATCTGGCTTTATTCTTCCTTCCACGGGATCTATCCCCACCATCTTGGGCTGATGTAGTTTTGTCTGCATCTTTTCATTTGGAGAACATTCTTTTCCTCCTCTTGGTAGTTATGGCAAACCTACAAGTCACAGTAGTTTCTGTGTGGATGCATCTATAGCACATATAAGGTTACTTAGAATAAAGAAAAGTTTTCCTTTATTTGCACTGATTTATGCTAATGGGGAAGGGACTGAATTAATAACATTATTAATTATGATAATTATGTTTACAGGGTAAAAAAATGAAGTGTGTCTTTATTAGACAGTGTTGGCTGAACAGCGCTGTGAAATGTAAAATAACAAGAAGGGCATCTGGCTCTTTATCTGCTTTTTTCCACTCCCTAAATGATTTCTACTCATGTCAGAGAAGGTGAGGCCCATGGCATCTGCACAGCAGAATATGGGGTGTATAGCTTGTGACTGGATGCTCTGAAAGTTGTAATAAAAATGTCCTTTCTTTGACATTCTTCTTTCTTCCATCTATGTTAATGCAAGTACCCAAATTTTCTGTAAATAGCGGTCAAATTTATACCATTTGTCTTCCTGAATCCTGGGGTACACTTTTGAGCTACAAAGTAAAATCAGAATTTACTTTAGAGATAGAAGAAGGAAAAGAAATCAAATTCAGAAATGATGCTTCACATGGACTTGAAAAGCTAATGGTTCAATCCCAACAAGCAAATACCAACTGACCAACTCAACATGTGCAATCAACTCTGAAGCTCAAGCCAACTTTTGTGGGACCATATTAGTCTGGGAGGCAATTTGAAAACTGAGATGGAGGACTCTGCATATGCTGATTGAGGAGGCAGATTGGAATCCAGAAATGCTGATGTGGGGTGTTCTCATTGCTGGGGGAGGGAGGTAGGCGGGACACACCAATCAATTCTCCAGGGACAGAGTGCTTTAATGGCTTGCCCTTTGTGTAGAGGAAATTATGCTTCTGGAGTAGAAGTTTAGTCATTGGACCCCTGGGGGGCAAGGGCTACAGCACATGTTGGCTCTTTTGAGCTTATTCTATCAACATGGATGGCATGGAGGAGGCGGAGGAGGGGAGGGGGAAATGATCAGCCTTAGCGTACACTGTGCCCTTCCCCCCTGCTGGGAAATAGGCTGCCTAAGAGGGCAAGAAGACCCAAATAGACCTTAATCCATGACTCAGAGCTCGCCTTGCCCTTGCTGTGATGGCTTAATTTCCTGACTGAAGTTTGATGCCCTCCTCTCTATGAGCATAAGTCCCTTAATAGATGGTGTCTGAACCTCTGAAAAATCCACTCTATTAAGGCACTGAAATTATTCTGTGTGATACCATAATGGCAGGTACATGTTTTTAGATGTTTGTATACACTCACAACATGTAAAATGCCAAAGATGAACCCTAATGTAATCTATGAACTTTGGGTGATGATAATGTGTCAGCGTGCACACAATTGTAATGAATGTGCCAAGCTGGTGGAGGTGTTGATAACAGAGGAGGCTCTATGCATGCATCTGGGCAGGAGGTATGTGGAAAATCTTTGCACCTTTCCATCAACTTTCCTGTGAACCTAGAACTATTCTGAAATAGTCTTTAAATACGTCTATTCTACTTTGCTAGGGGAGCCACAGTGGTGGTCTCTTGCTGGCTACCTTTTTCTCTTTTCCTCAAGTAATTTACCTAAGTATAATATATATCAGGTGTTATGGGCTTAGCTGTGTCGCCTCTCCCAAAAAAATATGTTGACATTCTAACCTCCAGTATCTCAGAATGTGTCTGTTTCTGGAGATAAGGTCTTTATCTATTTAGTGAAGTAACACAGCATTATACTATCGTGTAAGTTTCAGAAGTGCACCAGCATGAATCAACATGTGTATATGCTGTCTTAAGTTTGTCACTGAAAGCCCAACAGGTGATTAAGCCAAAATGAGGTCACCAGGCTGGACCCTACTCCACTAGGACTCCTGTACTTTTAAGACAGAAATTAGAACACATACAAGTACATGTGCAGAAGAGAGACTATGCGAGGACCCAGGACGAAGATGTTCATCTCCAAGCCAAGGAGAGAGGGGTCTCAACATACCAACACTGTGGCCATCTTGATTTTGGTCAGTGAGTCTCTATAACTGTGAGATGATATGTTGCTGTTGCTTTAAGTCACCCAGTCCATAGTAGGTGTGTGCCAGTCCTAGCAGACTACTCCACATTGTTTCCTACCTCATCCCATCCATGCCAACCTGGCCATGGTGGAAGCAGCCCCATTTGCTGATGGAGCTTGAGTGGCAGGTCCTGAGACCCCTGCTGCGTGCAGTCGGCAGGGTGCTCTTGGAGGGGGCCCATACAGTCCCAAGTGCTGGGTGACAAAGTTATTATTTTTTTCACATTAGAAACGTCAAGCTGATCAAAGAAACAAACACTTTTAATGAAACATATGTGGGACACTTAGAAGGAGAAGATTTACAATGTGTCCGCTGTGAAACCAGAAGGCTTATGGAAAGTGTGAAGGAGGAGGAAAAAGATAACGGCTCTGAAGCCAGAGGAGACACGGCCTACATATTAAACAGAAGGGAAAATAATTCCTGTCCATAAAATCACAATTCATTTCCGTATCTAACATAAATCACTAATATACACAGAGGATATTTTCATCTCACTGCATTCAGTCCTTTCTACACCCATCACAATAATGTACATTTTGATCTTGGGGAAGGAAATTAAACTCAGATATTGAGTTATAAAATTGTCAGAATGGTGTCAAAATCAAGCTCTGCTATTAGAGTTAAAATTTGAGAGTTAAGAATAATATGAATATGTTTGTCTAGTTATTTAAACTTGAAAAAGTCTTCACCCCTTTTGGAACTTCGGGTTAAGATCCAGTCTTAGAGAAAGTTGAGGCAATGAATAATTCTACTTTGGAATCTTGAGTCACCAATGCTGCCCTTGGGTTAACTGTGTCTTCCCAATAGTGCGAACACTGATTTTTAATATTTTCACTGGACGTTAAATTAATATTAATGATATTTCTTTTTCTTAAAGATTTATTTATTTATACAAGAGCCTGGGTACAGGCCAGAGGCGTGGGGGAGTGACAGTATTCACCAGAGCCAGAGCGGGGAGCAGAAGAGGCAGACGGACTGAAAATACTGCTGAGGGGAGCAGTGGGCACGACAGGAGAGGTCTGCCGTGCCATGGGGGTATCTCCACAGCCAGCCGGGATGGAACACGTGCTGCAGAGGCTGCAGACAGCTTCATAGCGCTGTGCTGGACCCGCTGCACCACCAGGGAGTCCCAATATTAATGATATTTCTACAGGAAACTGTAAAGTATGTGGGGACTTGTCAGTGTGTTTTTGAAGGAGGACAATATGTACATTTGCTGTTATATACACATACACCCAATACAGTATTCCCTTTATCACATTAACATAAATTTGAAGTATCTCTAATTGTTGTCTGTAGTTGCAAAAATTTAGATATTCCATGTCTCTTGGTATCTTTGAAGCTTAGGCTGGACTGCAGTTTGGAAAGGAAGAAAAAACTGGGGCAGCAGAACACAGGTCTAATTCATTTTGCCCACCCCCCCAACCCCCACCAAACACTCCCCCACCCCCTTTCTTCTCTCTCAGGCAGGGTCCCAGATGAAGGGTCTCTGATCTTATCCAAGAAGAGAGAGTTTTCTTTTCCTTCCTCTAAGTGGATTAAGGTCACCTGGGAGTGAGTTCTGCATGTGGAGCCAGTGAGCTGTGTGAGCACGTGCATGTGTGTGTGTGTGTGTAGGAGACATTGAGAGAGGAGGCACAGGGGATCCAGGGTTGGGGGTGGGAAAGGAAAAGGGGCATGAAATGCTTGTGCTCTGTGGGGTCTGCCAGGCCGACCACCCTCCAAACCCAGCAGGTACTATGTCCTCCGCCCACCCCAGCCAAGTCAATCATTCTTTGTCCACTTCTTATTTTCACCTGAAATGAAGTCAGTTGTTTCCAACTTGTGGTCTACAAATCCCTGAGGATCATGGAGAGTTTTTAAAAAGCTGTGAATGTGTGAAGGATTGGATCTTCCAAAGAAATAAAGATTTTGACCTGGACATATGCCTGAATTTTATCAGATGTATGTAGTTTTCCCTAGGGATTAATGAAATAAAATATATTGTCAAGTATTGCTAAATTCAGGATAGTTTTTTTGTCTTTTATTTTTCTCAATCTATAGGTATTCAGACATGGCTATTGTTATTTGGAAATCTACAGTTTTATTTAAATTTTTTAATTAACTAATTAATTTTAATTGAGGTAATATTTGTTTTTATTTTTTTTTTTAACAGAGGCATGTTTTATTTATTTATTTATTTGTTTTGTTTTTGTTTATACATGCACTGGGTACAGTCAGAAGCGTGGGAGGGTGAGAGAATTCACCAGAGCCAGAGCGGGGAGCAGAACAGGCAGAAGGACCGAAGCACACTGCTGAGGGGAGCAGTGGGCGTCAGGAGAGGTCTGCGCGCCATGTGGGACCCTCCTCCGGTGGCCGGGGAGCAGCCGGGAATCGAACCGGCACCGCAGAGGCCGCGGGCAGCTTCGCAACCCAGCGCTCAAACGCTGCGCCACCTGGGAGGCCCAATATTTGTTTTTTTAGAACAAATTTCTTTTTTTCTTTTTTAAATTATTTTTTTATTTTAACATTTATCATTTTTTACATTTTTTAGACAATATTTGCTTCCCCCACCCCCTCAGATTGAGTCCCCATAGAATTTCCTTTTCCAAGGACCCGTGCGCCATCACCATAGAGCCCTGTGCTCCTCCCTCCCTCCCTCTGATCCCTCTCCCTCCTCCTCCCCTGCAGGATGGTTCTGGTTTACAATTGTCCATTTTTGCTTTGTTGTGTTTTGTACTGCTATTATTTTTTTTACACTGATGTCTTATTTGGTTTCCCTATATTCCTGTAATAAGTGAAACCATCCAATATTTTTCTTTTTCCTTCTGGCTTATTTCACTGAGCATAATTCCTTCTAGCTCCATCCACATTGCTGCGAATGGCATGAGTTTATCTTTTTTGACTGCTGAATAATATTCCATTGTGTATATATACCACATCTTCTTGATCCAGTCATCTATTTTTGGGCATTTGGGTTGTTTCCAGGTTTTACCTACTGTAAATAGTGCTGTGATAAACATAGGGGTGCAGGTGCTCTTTTGAATCACTGTTTTTGTGTCCTTTGGGTAGATCCCTAGGAGTGCAATTGCCAGATTGTATAAAGCTCCATTTTTAGTAGACTGAGGAACCTTCAGACAGCTCTCCACAATGGCTGGACCAGTTTGCACTCCCACCAGCAGTGCAGGAGAGTTCCTTTTTCACCGCATCCTCGCCAACATTTGTTGTTGCTTTTTTTTTTGATATATGCCATTCTCACTGGTGTAAGGTGGTACCTCAGTGTGGTTTTGATTTGCATTTCCCTGGTTGCAAGTGATGTTGAACATTTTTTCATATGCATATTGGCCATTTGCATTTCAATTGAGGTAATATTTGGGTGTTATCACCACCAAGTCACCCATTGTCCTCTGCCATGGTCCATTGTTACCATTTTTTTTAAGTTCTGAAGTTCCTTCAAATACCTCACTTCACTGTGCTTCAAAATCTTGGTTTTGTGGCTGTAGCTGCAAATCCTGTGAGCCTCTGGGTTGCCATTAAGTGAGAACACACTGGTGTCAAAGGAAGGATGCGCTGGATCATTAAAGAGCTAGTTTTATTTATTCTGGCTATGCAGTAGAAAAGTTCACTCATGAAGTTAGTCTTGGTAGACAAGGGAGGGGGTTGGGGTTTCATCACAGCAGGTAAACACTGCATCACCCTGAGTCTTTTGGGAGCTGTGAGGAAGGACAGATATGTGTCTTGTCTCAAATGTGAAATGTAAAGGTGACTCACAGCACCTTAACCATCCGTGTTTTTCAGGAGCCCAGACTCAGGTTGAGTTCTATATTGTCACCAGCAAGCAGCATGATAAATAGAGTTGACTCAGCTACTCTGGCGGAATTTGTCTTTGAGCTCTTGACTGGGTCTTAATTTTAAATTCACAAAACTCAGGTGTGCAAGGATTAACCACATTTTTGTGTAACTCCATTGACTTAAGATGCAGATTCTGCCTTCCTACTGATGCTGGACATGAAATATCAGTTACTTCCATATCAACATAACCACTCCAGGGTTTTGGTGACCTGAATATTTAAACTTAGATTCAGAGTGATGCTTTTCCTTCTTCTTCTTCTCTCTCTTGGTGTTCAACATTTACAAAATGTTGGTATTGTTCTGGCATCAGGAGACACTTTTGGTTCCTTGAGTGTTGGGTCATCAGCTTCTCTTCTGCATTCCCTGCTGACAGGCCCCCTGCCCTTTCTCTCCGTGAAAAGCCCCCTCTGTCATGTGTGTCTGTTAGGGGGAACAGGATGTCCCAAAGCAAATTCCATATAGGCTTTGTGGACTCCACCCCCACCCCAGGTCAAAGCCAAAGACACTGGGAACTCCAAATCCCATCCCCACCAAAGGGAAGGTGGCTGGGACCTGAGGGTGGGGTTAAGCAGCCAGGTGGATACAAAAGGCAGACACGTGGGCTTTGGGGATCCCCCATTTTGGCTCTCCACCAGCTCGCAGCATCTGGCCAGCTCGGAGAGTGACATTGGGTTTCCAGGTCGTCGGATCGGGTAGGACGCATTAAAGACTTTATTTCCCTATTTTCTCCCTGAGTTGTACATTTTCCTTATTTCCTTTTCTCTTGTAAATAAACCTTTTATTAACCTTTTGTGTGTGTCTGTAGTAGAGTATTCATAAGTCCCTTTAAAGCGCGCGGGTGAGGACCCACAGCCAGGAACCCGTTTAATATCGGGGTTGCTCTATAACATGTCCACACATTGACTCTCTGTGGGTTCACAAGCATGATCTCCTCTTGTGTACAGCAGGGGAGAATCCAGGTTAAAATTTTTTTTTGGTAGCTACCTTCAAGAAATAGAATATAAAATTATGATTTTGTTGGGTTGAGTATGTTACTGAGTATATTTCCTGGCTGGGAAGCACTTCCATTTTGACTGAACATCAATGAAAATTGAACACTTCACTTACAATTTCACACTTCTCAGGACTAGAAGAACTTTCCATAGGTTAGCATCTGGCTCCATGCATTTAAAACCCTTTCCCTCCACTCTCCATGTCGTTCTGATTCTTGGTGATGTAGGATATGTTCCTATCATTTTGCAGCTTCTGGCTCTGTGACTTTGTGCCATGAATCTGGGTGCTGGCACAGTGGCTGCTAGGAGAATTTTTGGCATGCACTTGTATACTTGGATGGCTAGCAAAAACAATTATACACAGAAGTGACTGGGAACTATGTAGCTATATCTGACTGAATTCAAGTATAAGTATATTCTCAACTCAACTTCCTCTTGGCTACATTCCAAATATGTCGATGGCTACTCCTACACCATCTGACACAGGGGGAAGTGTGTCAGAGTAGAGGTTGGAATGGAAAGAGACAAAGGTCTTAACCAACTCATGTTAAAGATTCTTACTATTACAAATTTTTTACAAAAATATTGACATGTAAACACCATGTCAAGATGCTTCCTGGGGCTTTGTAAGGTGACATATAAGCCTGAAGCTTATACTTCCTTATGTTAATCAATGACTGAGGGGTACACAGGGACCCCAAACTTATGGGATGCATGCTCTACAGTAAGATCCAGCCATCTGCCCTATAAAGGCAAAGGAAGTATATTTTAATGTGAAAGATTATTAATAGAATTAGTGTGTGTAGAAAGAGAAAAGAGAGAAAGGATATTCCTAATAATTCCCAATTAACCCTCCAAATTACCCAGACCTTCATGGTCCATGCCCAGTCAAAGTCCACTCAAAGTCGGGGCAGGATACTGAAGCCCAAAATTTGCTACAAGCCTTCTGATGGGGAACACCAAGAAGGGGCTTAGACAAGTCTCAGACAGCTGGCACTGAAGGAGAGATTCAGAATGTAAAATATACCAAATACTCTGCCATGAAGTCAGGGCAAAGGCTGCCATTGTCTCTACCAAGCATCAGGAGAGCAACCTCCCCAGGCACCTCTCACCACATGTCTGTTCCAAGCGTGTTTACATGTCTCCCCTCCCCATGACCACTCCAAGTCTCTGGGTGCAAGTTGAAATGGGAAAAGCAAGAGCGAGAGCCCATCTCCCTTCCATGTTATAGAGCTCCACCTGGCTGCTCAATTCTGCCCCTAGTTCCCAGCAGCTAGCCCAAGGTGGCTGTATATAAGTGGGGATGGGGAACATGGCACCTCTCCTAACACTCAGAGTCATAATAAATCCTCTGTGTGTACAGGAAATTCCAGTTGCTCTTCTTGTCTCACAGATGTTGTGGATACTCAAGGACACTCAAGGTATCCTCTCTGTAGACACGTCCCACAGACATTTCTACTCGATGAATGCAATGGGTCTTTTCTGTGAGACTGCTGATGATCTAAGCATCAGCCTTTGCTTGGAGGACCTCTCCCAAAACCTGTTTGGGTTTTCTAGAAGTTAGGGGTTCTAGCTTGGTCCAGGGAGAAGTGGTATGCCAACTAAATCCATCAGAACCTAAACTCTTCTCGGGCCCTCTTTTACTTCCATTTCCTTCTCCTTGCTGTTCCAGATGACCTATTTTCAGCAGGAAGCTATTATCCCATCATCAGTCATTGCTCCCTCCTCTCTGGTTTGGGTATAATCTCTGTTCTGAGTTCTCAGGTTAGCTTCTTGAAGATCAAAACCTTTTTTATTTACTGGAAAGCTCTGCTCTTACAATTAAAAGGCTCAATTCTCAAGCCTCTTGTCACCACTTTTGAATTTCAAACACTTTTCTATGCCCCCTATTGATTTCTTTGTTTCTGCCTGATTTATTGACTGAAGGAGTGGAGCACTGTGGGGCAATGAGACAATCCTGGGAAGAAGAAAATTCAGTCTTTATCCTGCCCTCATTTTCAGGCTTTAGAATTTCCAATTCTTGGCTCACAATTTTCTTAAGAAAACTTATTGGGTGGAATTATCAAATTCTTATCAGATTATAGGCATTAGTGACTACTTCTCAAAATACTATACATGAAATCTTTTTTTAGTTTATGCAATTATTGAAAATGGTTTAGTGATGACATACTACACTGAAGCCACATATAAGGCTATTCTGCTGAGAACGCATAGTTTTCACATCCATGTAGCTTACTCTCTGGCTGGGTGAACAGTAATATGATTTTGATATGTATATTGTGTCATATTGCATAAAATGGTTATACAACTTATAGAGTATTTAATTATAGTATATGCCACAAAGTGTCATTCTCAGGGCTTGGGAAGCAAAATGCATGATCAAAATTATTAAAATGGTGACGTTTAGAGAAGGGATATGTGGAGCTGAAATTAAAACTTATTTTAGAAATGAAGGCTTTGGAGGGGAGGGTATCAGCCAGCTGGCTCTAATGTCTTTGGACACGGAAGGAAAGTCCTGAGGGGCTAGAATACAGACCTATGAGGAAGGGTTGCTGCTTAGCTGGTGTTGGTGCCTGAGCTAGGAGGGGGCCTCTATGGGACTAGGATCCTGACCTCTGAGTAGGGGAGGGGTCTGATGATGGCCGGGTCCATCTGATGTCTCAGAGAGTATGATGAAGATGATTCTGGGAATGCTGAACAACTGAAAGCTGGAATCACCTGCAGATAATGGAATAAACTGCCACTGCAAGGGCGGGAAGTGGGCCTGGGGTCACACTTGCAGAAACAGGAAGAAAACAGGAAGAATACAGGAGGCAGGCACAAAGGAGGAAATCACTTTTTCCTTCTTGGCCCTCCAGTCTCCTTCTGGCATCCCCTTGTTAAAGCCTACCACCTGACCGAGTCCCAACCCCAACATCACATGGCAGAATTTGGGCCTGAGTTGGTGGTTATATCACCAAAATATTTAATTTGTTTTGTCTCTGACTCCTGGGATGGTGACTCTAACTCCTTGGAATTTCCTAAGTAAGAGGAGAGTGTCTTTGTTTTTCAAAAGTCCCTTGAATCACACCTGACTATGTGCTGAGATGATTCAGATGGAAACTGGTCGCCAGAAAGGTCAGCCTCATGATTACAGTGCTGTGGCTTTGAGGATATTCCACCTTTAGAGAGCGGGACTGAAGATTTCAACCTGTGGCCAACGATCTCATGAATCAGGCCTGTCGAATGAAATCCCAATAAAAACTGTACACACAGTTCTGGGGAACTTTCTGGAAGGGGAACACCTCAATGTGTGAGGAAGGAGTTATGTCCTGATTCCATGGGCAGGGGCACTAAAGCTCTGTCTGGTACCCAGTTTAACCTCGCGGTGTCTCCTTATTTGGTTGGTCCTGATTTATATCATTTATAATAAAACTGCAATTGCAAGAGTTTGAACTCCAGAGTTAGGCTGGATTCAAATTCTAATTCTACTGCCTGCATGGTTAGCAAAGTTATTTAACCCTTTCACTCACTGTCTCCTCATATACAGTAACCTTGTGTTATTTGGGATGCATTTGACTACCAACAACTGACTACCTGACTGAAAGTGCCTCACAGAGAAGGAAAGTCATTATTTCAACACCACACCTGAGGAGAGTCTGGGCGCAAGTGGTTCTAGAAAGTTCTGGGCCACCAGGTTGGCTCGTTCTTGTCTTTTTCTTCATGATCACAAAATGACATTCTTAAGATGATGGCAGCAGAGAAGAAGCACTACTCCTTGTCTAACTGCTTTTTTTCCTAAGGCAGGAAAATATTTCCAAAAGATACCAGCCAAATTTTCCTCAGGTTCCACTGGCTGTGATTAAGTTCTGCGCTCCTACCTCAGCCGGAGGGAGTGCTGGGAAGGCAGACATGGCATCTGCGGGTACCATCGAGTGGAGATGAGCCCAGCGCACAAGGAAGGGGGAGGAGGAGCAGCTTTTGAACAGGCAACCAGGGGTGTTTGTGACAAGTGTGTAGCTCAAAGGAGTATGAGGATCAAATGAATTTATATACGTATTTAAGTTAATTTTTAAAGCTTATTAATAACTACTTACTAGTAGTAAGTAGTAAATGGCCTCACTTAACATCAACCCATTACTTCTCAAAACTCCACAAAGGAGACACATTATGATCTCACTTTACAGATGAGGGAACTGAAGTAATAAGAGATTAAAGTAACAGGCTAAGGACATAGAGCTCCCAAGTGGTGGGGGCAGGATTAGAACCCTGCTCCTCAGCTGGGCTCTCAACCCTGCACTGTCTCCCGAAATGTGTGTTCAAGCATTCCACCTATCAGGCTGCCTGAGGGGGGCCTTCATACCTGCTGCGATTCTGCCACAAGAGCACATGGTCACAGGGTGGGAGGGCAGGCGTCAAGCTCAGGAAGCCCCTGCAAACCCCCGCCTTCCTCTCACCACTCCAGGGTCCTGTGCTCAGTTTGCTTCCTGAAACTACACTCCTGTCAGTTCCAAAAGAACCTGTGACACTTATTCCAAAATTTTCTTCTTTTTTTTTTTAACTTAAGATATGTATGGAAAGGGTGATTTCTTTTATCCTGATTTTTGAAAGTCCAGGCCATTGAAGGAGGGAGATTTTCTGTGTATAAGGCGGACTTGTTTTGGTGCATTCTTTTTTTTCCTGGAAAGAGGTGAATCTGGGTTTTGGGAGCAGAGCTGGCGCTTTTTCAATTCTTATTGTTGGCGAGGAAGGAATTCAATGTCAAGACCAAAGTGACAGAAAAGCAAGAGATTTGTTGATAGACAAGGGGAAAGACAGAAAAACTCTATGAGCAGAGGGTGTCTGAATGGGGTGCTGCTGAGGGGCCAAGAAGTAGGTGCTTTTATGGGTATAGTGGGCAAGGAGTGGGGTTTGATCATTCAGTGTCTCCACATTGTGTCTTTTGCTGATGGCTGGGCCTGAGGGGGCCTTCTAGGCTACCTAGGTCCACTGAGTGTCCCAAGTTACCTGGCCTGCCTTCTGGAACCAGCTTTGGTCCATTGCTTTAGCACTGTGTGTTGGTGTTCTGAACATTCCATTTTCATTTGGATTGGGAGGCAACATCCTGGTCCCATTAATGTTTCTCAGTCAGACTGATAAATTAACCCAGGGTAACGAGGCTTGGGGGAATGCCCTTTGTTCTCACTGATGGTTCGGTTTGGGGCTTGGGGCACCCTATTCCTGACTGCCTATACCCATTTCCTGACTTTCTCCTTCAGAGACAGCTCAGAGTATAGAGAGAACTTTATGGTGACATTGTCTCCTGGTGAGATCACATCAAAAGAGAGCATTTTGAGTACATTGTTAATTAGCCCTACTGGGATGGGATTCGGGCAGGGTGGGTCTTGTCCTGGCTCTGCCCTGGCATCCACCCAAGGATACAGAGGTAGCAGTGGGGCGCATTTTGGGGCAGCCCCTTTTTAAGGACTTGGAGGAAGTGAGTGAAACATTTGTGACACCAAGCAGTGACTCAAGTAGGAACAGGAAAAGACCATCACAAGTGTTCTAGCTTGGGATACTGAAAACATAAAACAAGGTCACATGTCCACACAATGAAGAAAGATGCCTCTGCAAAGGGAGGAAAAAACAGCCAAATATAACTCCACAGAAAGACGATCAGAAAAACATCCTTGCTGGTTTGACAACCAACCAAGAATAACATATGAGTTCATCGAGCTCCAAAAGGGGGTAAAAGTTAGAAGCATTAGCCAGCTAATTTGAAAATTAAGAAATGCATTTCTCATCTTCATGCAGAGGAATGTTCCGGAGCAGATCTTTGTAGAGTGAGCCCCCTAAAGCGGGGGTTTCCTGTAGAGATGCAGCAGCTGCATCTTTGATGACTCCTTGGATATTAGCAAAACACTTGCTAAATATAGATGAACATCAACAAGTCATAAATAAGGAACAGGAGTGGGAAACTCCACTGAAAAGGTGAGTGGGCAAGAACAAAGGCTCCTTTTCTGCCAAGGCTGTTATCATATGCAGCATCAAGGCATTCATCACGGAGTCATTTAAGAGTTCAAATGCCAAATAAGTATAAAAGTCACATACAGGAGACTGTCACGGATCAGGGCCGCGGAGGCCAAGTGGTAGATGGTGTCTGTTTCCAGCTCTTGATTCCCTAAGTGGAAAGAGAGCATGGCATTGGCAGGCCGGAGCTCTGAGGATGCTACAACGGCCAGGTGGCAAAGAGAGCCTGTCTGCCAGCCTGGTGTTTTATCTATGTTCATTCTCTGTCTTGCTTGCTTTTACTGGAAGGGATGGAGTAAGAATCAATATTTTGACTTCCCTCAGGGCTGAGGGATACCAGCCACCTAGACCTTGAGTATGAGCAGCTTAGATTACATCCATCTGGACCACATAAGGTCAGATAAATGTTGTTTTCCCCAAACAAGGAAAACATGTACAATTGATTTCTGTCCTTCCTCCCTGACCAGATTAAGTTTACCATTTAAACTCCATCCCTGGTGTTGGGTTGGCTCTATCCATGACACATCAAACCCAAGAGCACACAACACCCAACGAGAATGGCCCCTTCTATTAAGTGTGAGTCTAAGGAGGCTTTGCCATAAGCAGATGGAAACTCTTGAAGTTGTTGCCACAGGTTTAGGCAATTCCTGCTGAACACAGAATGTCTTCTTAGTATCCCAAAGAAAGCTGGTGTCTGATCCTGCAAATGCACCATATAGATCCTACACAGCAGGCTATTTAATAGCACTTACATGCTCAAAGAATGTAAAACAACTCTATTTTTAGGAGTCTTACATTACAAACATATATCTTCACATCATTTGGTAAATTGTCAAATATATCACTGACCAAGTTACTGATATAAAAACAGCTAAACCATGCTAGGGATGGGCAATCAAGGGGGAAAAGCATCCCATAGATTTAAGTTTTTTTGCTCAATGGGAATTTTTCAAGTCTTGGTGGTTTATGAATCACTGTTCATTCAAATAGATACCTTTGTAGATATCACACCACTTACATATGGAAGCCCACCTGATGATGTGATATATTCTATCCTCTTCTATCCTCTCAGCACTATGGAAGGCAAAATGCCCTGACTCACTGTTTTCTGAGTCAAAGCTTAAGTCATCTGCTCAATGACCACCACCACCCACAGCAGGGGATCTGATGCTGGCGTTTGTGACATGAATGTCATGTATTGAATGAATGTGGTACAAGGGGCTGAAGAGCTAGGGGGTCCTTTCTGTTCAAGCTTGATTATCCATCAGATAGAGGGGTGCAGAGATAATAAGAGATAAGGTAAGAGATATTAAGAGAAGGGGCCCAATGGAAGTAACAGAAATCAAGGTGGTGGAAGTTATTTCTCTAAGCCTTTTGATCAACGATGGGGTACAATGCATTTTTTTCCCTTCTGTCTTCAGCTCTGGTCCTCAGAACTTGGGAGTGGCCGGTATGAGCTTGTTCTCATGGTTATGGCTGCAGTACATGTGTGACTTCCCTTAGGGCTGAGGGATACTACTTACTTAGACCTTGGGTATGAGCACATGAGGGCAGATAATGTTGTTTTCCCCAAACAAGGCAAACATGTACAACTGATTTCTGTCTTTCCTTCCTGACCAGATTAAGTTTACCATTTAAACTCTTGATGCTGAGTGTAGGGGCAGGACTGGGCACAGTGCAGGTTTTCTGATCCCATGCAGACCGGGTAAAGGAGGAGTCAGAGTCCTCAGTAGTTTTGCAGGTTTCTTATTTGGGGTTCACCAGGCATATGGCAGGCAGGGGTGCTGGCTGGGGGGCTGGGAGGCCTGCCAGCCTCCCATCCCCCAGCAAGTCTTCACTCTATCTGAGCCCTCTGGAGTTCGTTCTGCGGCTTCTCTTTCAGCTTCTACTGCTGCTGCTGCTGATGCTGGCGTCCCCGTGACGCCGCCCTTAAAAGCACAGTCTTAACTCAGCTGAATCCCATCTACCTATGCCCACACCCTATTCCAGGTGCCCGCCATCAGGCATGCATTCAGGACAAGGATCCATCATCTATCCTGATGGTGGAAGGGCAGAAAAGCCTGATATTTTCTTTACCCTACACTGAGCTTTATTTGCAGGTGCTGCATCTGGGATTTGCACAGCAGGGTCTCTACGTAGTTTTGAGCTACGCCTTGAGCTTCCTGAGGACACAGTTCTGCAGAGGGTCGCTAGAGTTGAGGTTTAATGCATTTCTCTTCTCTATCTCTGTTTCTCTCTTTCTCCATGTTTTCAAATGAACATACAAAAAGTTGAAGCAAACATTAGAACTTTGGTTGAAATCATGCTATGTTTTCCTTCCTCCTGAAACTTCTGGTTCCTGCCTTCAACATGGCTCTTAGGTATGGGCTTTTTCAGGTGCTATTTTCAGTCTCTCAGGTGTGCAGCAGCATTTGATCTCTTATTCTAGAAACTTTGCACCCTCCCCAGTAGTTGCTGTGCCTCTCTGTTAAACTTGATGCTATGTGCCAGAGAATCTAAGAAACCATCATTCTAATGATAACTCATGATTTTGTGTTTAAGAAAAAACCATGTCTCAAACTATGTCATGTCACAGATTGAGTCAGGGAACAGGGGAAAACCCCCACCCCTCTGGATTTTTCTCAGGCTGGACATCAGATGAGTAATCAAACAGCATCAGCTGGTTTAACAAAGGAGAAAGTCAGCTTGATAATGTGCACATGAGCCTGACAGTGATTATGCAGAACCCACTATTAGTCAGAGAAAGGGGTCTAAGTCCCAAGTTGAGGGACCCGAGGCACCAAGAGAGAGACTTCCCATGACAAAGAGGGGTGAAGTGATCCTTACCCTGAGAGTGGAGGTGACATGTCTGCAGATGAACCTCCATGTGTGTGATACTCCCCAAAATATACCCTTTTAGGTTATGGAAAGGGGAGCAGTGATAGCTTCTTCTCAGCTTCTAGGGCTTTCATTGCTCTTAGCTCAAAGTGATCTGCCTGCGAGAGTGGGGTGTTTTGAGTCGGGTGTTTCTCAATTCTGAGAAGTTTGGGGTGAAATGATATACCTTCAAATACAACACATCCTGATTTTAAAGACGTTTAAGTAGTTACAAAAAGAGCATTTGAGATTCAAGCAATCACATTCATCATATTCTTGGGACCACATAAGAGAATTTGGAGGCTTTCAAGCATAGACAAAACAAATACCTACAAGTCAAAGATGCTTTCCTGGCAAAATATCCTTTAATACCTATCTCCACAAAGTGCTCAGTTGGGACTTTAAGACACGATTCTTGCTGGGGACTTTTTTTAAATGTCACCCATGATAGTAACTATTAAAATGGGGCTGGTGAATCAAGTCAACAAACCATGAAACATCTTTGTTTTGTCAACCTATTGCATGGCAGAAAGACAAGCACAATATGTACCAGCAGCATGAACAGGAACACAGAGACTGCAGCAGCGGGAGCTCATGCGTGCGGGGGGATAAACCTGCCTTTAAAACCTGTTGTCCACCGGGTTTTAGCCTTACATCCTCAGGTCCACATGGCTTCCTGAGAACAGTTTTGGAAATAACCTACTATTCTGGTGAGTAAGGGCTATCATCTCTGTTTGTATCTCTGATTTGACCTTCATACATCAAGATTCTTTTAAGAGTTTTTTTTTTAAAGATTTATTTTATTTATACAAGAGCTGGGGTACAGGCCAGAGTTGTGGGAGGGTGAGAAGATTCATTAGAGACAGAGTGGGAACCAGAACAGGCAGGCGGACTGAAAGCCCTGCTGAGGGGAGTAGCGGGCAAGACAGGAGAGGTCTGCCTTGCCACGTGGGAATCTCCCTGGCCGGCCAGGAATTGAACTGGCACTGCAGAGGCTGCACACAGCTTCACAGGGCTGCGCTCAACCCACTGCACTACCGAGGAGGCCCCTCCTTTAAGAGCTTTAAAAGATTTTAAAGCTACAAGAAGATGTGTTTAGCATCCTTGTACAATTTTAAGAAAACTTGAACCCAGTAAAAAGAAAAATAGTATCAATACTTTTGAAGTCTTACATGTGACATCCCTGAATTGTATTGCCCTTTTGTTCTCTCCACAAGTATTCATCATTTTGCAACTGGTGTGACTCATCCTATTGCTTTTCTTTGTGTATAGACATTCCTAAACAGTGTCTGATTTGGTTTGCCTGTTTTGTAAATGTAGGTAAATAAAATCACACAATAAGTATTTTTTGTATTGTGTATAGAGTGTATAGCTCGACACTGTGCATCTTAGAGTGTACTATGTTCATAAGTAGCTTTATTGCATTTCGCTGTATGACTATGTCGTAATTCATTCATGCACTCGCCTGTTTATGAGGCTGGGGTTGTTTTGATTTGAAGAATGCTGCTGCTATGAATATCCTTATACATGTTGCCTGGAAAACATGCATGGGTTTCTCTTGGCTATGTATCGAAGTTGTTGGATTGTGGGTTGTGCACCTCTTAATATTATTGGGTGATGCTAAATGGTATTCCAAAATGAGTCATAAAGCAATGGCTTGCTCCCATTAAGGGGGTACCTGTTATTCTATAGCTTTATTCCAAATTTGATATTGTTAGGCTTAAACATTTTTGCCCACCCAGGGGGAGTGAATGGTCACTTACTGTGGTTTCATTATGGATTTTCCTGGTTACTAAGGAATGCTTCCCCTGTCTAATGGGCACTCATCTTGCCTCCTCTATGAAATGCCTCTTCATCTCATCCCCTCTTGGGTGGTTGGTTTTTTCTCATTGTCATAGAAGTTCTTTGTTTTGTGGATATCAGTCCTTTGTTATTTATAGGTATTGCAGAGATTTTTTTTCCCCTAGTTTGTTTCTTATCTTTTCACTTTGGTCTTTTGATGAATGGAAGTTAATGTGGCTGAATCAATCACTATTTTTTTTTCCTTTAGAGTTTGTCCTTCTGGCAACTTGTTTAAAAATCCTTATTCTGAGGTGACAGAAATGCTCTTTTATTTTTTTTTCCTAAAAATTGTAAAATTTTCCCTAGTATCAATAATGTGTCATCAATTTATATCTGGAACTGATTTTAAGGAATGCTGTGAGGTGTAGATCTATTTTCTTTTCCCCCATATTGCAAACCTTTTCTCCCAGTAATGTTATCAACAAATTCCTCCTTTTCCTTTTATTTGTAATGTCACCTCTCATCTACGTGCTGGCATTCTCATGTTTCTCTATTGCTTTCCATAGACGATTTTTCCATCCCTGCATCAATATCACTGTCTTATTTTCTGTGACTCTATAATTATGTTTATCTGGTAGGGTACACTATAGTTTTCAAGTCTGACTAGAATCTGAATTGGTCAGGACTAGGCTGATAGATAAATAGGAGATTTCCTTTAAATCCAAACCTCTCAGAAATGGCAGTTCTAAAATGTGCTGGCGTTGAGTATCATAAGAAAATGAAAAGATAAAAAAGTCTTCCTTCAATAGCCTTATTTGAACCAAATGTGTATTCTTTTGTAATAGACAGCAGAAAGCGAGGATATACCTTGCCTGAAACTAGTGGTGATTGCTTATTTTTATCTTTATAGAGGTGGAAAGGTACACTTGGATTCTGTATTTACAGCAGCCAGAAATCAAGGGTGGGAATGGAGGGTGTCGATGTCATGTCCACGTGTCCGCTCCTGGCTTGTCCTCACAAGGACATTCATTTCATCTCCTCTTCCATTCACTGCTTTTCAAAGGCCCACCTGGGTGACAGAGCCCTCATTTTGCAGAGAGCTCTAGTTCACCCAATTTGATCCCGTCTTATTTTAATGAAAAAAAAAATATAATGGAATAGATAATAAAGTTCTCCCAAAGATGCCTTCTTCAGAGTTATCTAAAGTTTATCAGCAAAATAACTTTGACTAAGTTAAATGGCGATGTGTCACACACCCAAAACGTGTGAAGCAATTTGAAAAAATATTTTAAATATGCCATGGATTTGTAAATTAATGCAGGGCTCACTGTGCTTGAATTTCCATTTCTAAACTGCTTCATTTGCATGCAAAGAGTGGGCAATTTTTGTGTGTGTGAAAATTTAGCCTTAAGAAATGAAAATCAAAAACTCAGCAACTTGAAAAGAGCTGTTAGGCATAGAAATTGTTTAATCGGTTTCCAGCAGGGCCAATGGTGTTGGCATTTTGAAATACCAGATTGGATTGGCATCCTAGAAAAAAAAATCCTCAGCTCAGAAAAAGTCGCCTAAAAAAGCCACCATCTACAAAGTGGTGAAGGAAGATAGCCGAGATATGACAAATGCCAATGAGACGAATCTTGCGATGGAGCGGGAGCCTGAAGTGTGAAATGAACAAATGTTAAATGTGATAAAATTTCTGTCAGTGCTACCCCAGTCATCTATTCTGACAAATACAATGCTTGATCAGAAATTCAGGTGCTTTTGTCTGAGGGATTGCTCCTTGTGGATGTTGTAAGAGGACCCAACTCTGAGGGTCCATCTTCCAGTCGATGTTCTCACTGCAGAGCATCCTAAAAGAGACCTAATAATTCCCTCTGGAACCAGGTTGAGATTCCCAACTTAGATTTTCATTCCAGGGTTTTAAAAATGCAAGTTTAAAATAAGATTTCATTTAAACACAGCTCTACATTTTATGATGCTTTTGTAACTCAGACTTTAAAATCTAGACCAGAACACTGTATTTTATTAGTGATCATATTTCTTTACCTGAAGTATCCCAAATGAGAGGTTCAAATTTAGCTAGACCTGTATATAATGATGATGATGATAGTAACAAAAACCCTAATAATAAGAACAACTAAAAATACTGTTTGTCATTTATTTATCACACACTTACCGGTTCCTGCTGAGTGTTGGGTACTATTCTAGGTTCTGGGGATGCAAAAATGAATAAGAAACATACCCTGTGTCCTCAAGAAGCTCTGTCTTTGCAGTGAGTCTTTCTATAGTGGGTTTTAACAAATGTGTTATCTTGTCTAGTCATTTAGTTTTCTCCCAAGAAACTACTAAATGTAAAAATTCCAGGTAACAAGGAAGATACATCTATCTTGTCCTACTTTCTCTTTAGTCTAAGTCCATGGAAGGTAATCAGTCAAGAAGTGGAATGTTGTTGTCCTGCTGTATTTGAGCTAAGATGCTTGGTTCACACCACATCTTCCATCTGCTCTCAATAGGAGGGCAGCAAAAAGAGGACATCAACAGTTCTGGCTTCTCTTCCTGGGGCAGAGGATGACATTCTTGGGTAAGAATAGGAGGATACTATACCCTTTTCATGCTAAAATTCACGCTGAAATTTGTGCTAATATTGAAAGGGAATAAACTCAGGGACCGATCTTCTCAGATATGAGTCCTAAGTTCTCAATATGATGAAAGTCATGCATCAATGTTTGTTGAATGAATAAATGCCAATACAAGGATGACAAATATGGAACAGAAGGAGCTCAGGAAAGGTTTCTATGTGATAAAGTATAGTTTCAAATTAACAGAATCAAATAGCAAATCTTAATTTAAGCCTACCATAAGTGTATTCAAAACTAATTCTAAAATCTGCTTTAAGGGAGGTGAAAGAAAAGAATGATATATTTGGGGAGGGACACTACAAGAATGGGCCCTCTATGGAGATCTTCAGGCATTTCCTCCCATCCAACCTTAAAGCCTTTCAGTGCATAATCTGTAGACTGAGGTGAATATTGTATATGTGGCTCAGGCTAAATTTGAAAGGCTAAGATTTGGGTTCTATTTGAATCATTATCAGCTTGCTATTAAGTTCTGAATAATCATGTGATTTCCAACTTATGATGTATATAAAATAATTTTTAAAATATGGCTACACATATGTGGGCTATGTGTCTCTGTATCTAAATATTGTCCTGAAAGAATCAGGTCCATACTTCGAATGATAGTAGATTAATGTGGTAGACCCCTCAAGGTTTACGTTACAAGAAACTGAATATAAATCCCACTGTAAAATCTTGGTATGACTCCAGCTAGTAACATTTTACAAAGAAGGTGAGGCTGGGCATAGGATTTGGCAGCAATCGTCAAACCATACATTTCTGAATTTATAGCTCACATCAGTTAAGAATACCTTTGACTTCCATCAACTAAAAATCTGATTAATGGTGACCTGGGCAATAGACACTGAATTTTTGAAAACAGTAAGGAATTTGGAGGTAGGCACTTTCAGATTTGCGCAAAAGCTCAGTTATGTCTTCAAACATCTAGAAGCTGGGATTTTTCTAACAATCTTGCTTCTATATCTTTGTGTGTGGTGTGTGTGTGTGTGTGTGTGTAACCTCATGGTGGTCACCACATGTTTGCAATATGGCTGCCTCAGCACCAGGCACCACATATTGTTGCCAGCAGCCTGAGCAGAAACTGAAGGCCAGAGGGTAAATGTTTTATCCTCTGAAGCTCTGTCTTTTTAGACAGTAAGAAGAGCCTTGAGAATTCTCCCTTTATTTCTCATTATCCATAAAAATATCACACAATGGCCTTATGCAGTCTTGGGGCTGGGGGGGGGGGGATTACCAGGAGTTGTTGGCTCAATCATTACTTAACTTTCTGATGCTGGGGAGAGACCATCTTCCCTGAGGTCTAGGGATGTCTGGTTGCTACTTGAATTCATTTTCAAATTCTCTGGGCAAGGAACAAGTTCACGGGCTGTTTCTGTAGCTGGTGGAATGTGCTGGTATTTGGATTCAGAGAGTTGAGAGAAGTTGTATAAGAGATAGACAAAGTAGTTAGCTAGGGAGACACTGAACTCTAGGTCTGCTGCTAGCCACACGACACTGGGCAAGTTACTTAGCTCTCTGCTGCACAGTTGTCTGAAGTATCTGAAATAATACCAACCTCAAAGGATTGCCATGAGAATTAAATGAGATAATGTGGACAAAGCACTTAGTATAGAGCTGGGTGGGACCTGGGAAAAGGATGAAAACACAGGGACCATCATTTTTACTCCGGAGCCTGCAGGTGCAGATCGGAGCATCTTCAGCTGCTCTGTGCTCATGAGGCTCTGGCCTTACTTCAGCAAAGAGCGTTGCTCTGAGTGGCAGGAGGTAAGCTCTGTCATTGACTTGCTAAGTGTTTGTGACTAAGTTCCCATGTGTGGAGCCTGGATTTCTCCAGCATAAGAACCCAGGGATCAGGGCTGAATGGCTTCTAAGTTCATTCAGCATCGACGTTCTGATTTAATGGTGGGCTGTGTAGTGGGCAGCTGGTGCAATGGGTCCTGGACCGTTGTCAAGGCCACTGTCATCACTCACTGCAGACTGGAGACTTGTGCTTTACCTAATGACACTATTTCCTGCTGTCCATATGAGGGTGGAACATAATTGGGGGTTCATACTTGCCCATGATTCCTATGGGATTGGAGGCTTCATCTTTTTATTAAAGCAGCCACTGGAGAAGAAGTCAGAAGGAGAAAGACAAATACCTTATGATTTCACTGAAATGTGGAAGATAAAGAAACAAAGCAAATGAACAAAGAAAACAAAAATAAACTCTTAGACACAGAGAACAGGTTAGAGGTTACCAAAGGGAAGGGGATAGAGACTGAGGGAGACAGATAAAGAGGGGGCAACTCTATGGTGATGGGACTTTGGGTGGTGAGCAGAATGTAAAGGAGACAGATCCTGAGTTACAATGCTCTACACCCGAACCTTACATAACGCTATACACCAATGGTACATCAATACATATTTACTAAAAATAAATTCATCATTTGGAGGGAAAAAAACCCAAGTCCCCAATAGGCTCTGCGGTAAGTTAGATGCGGCCTTGCTACTAACAAGGCTCTCGACTTCACCCATCCATGACCCTGGGGCTGAGGTCCCAGTGGGCTGCTGACCTGCTGTCAAGACTTGATTTTACATTTGGGATGATTTTACTTCAATAGGATATTCGGAAACATTCTAAGTTAACTTCATACTTATTTTGCTTCAATCAAAACAAGGCAAATGCATAATTAGCATTTTAACAATAAATAAATTAGAACTCAAGATTGCTATAACAATATACACTGTTAGAAGAAGAATTGAAGAATGCAGTCTAAAAATAAAGGCAAAACCATAAACACGCTCTCCTTTCTCTCTGGAAATCAAAAACACACCAATGGTTTTATGACAAAGAAGGAATAATGAAAGGAACTGAAAACTTTTCTTCCCACCTAAAAGTGGGAAGGTAGTCGTGTAGAGTTGGATGAGGAACAGTTGTATCCAAAACAATAAACTTGCCCTAAAAGGCTTGGTTATTAGTTCCACTTAAAAAAAGCAGCAACAAGAAGGATAAATGTAAAACTGATGTTTGAAGATTTTTAAAAGCTGCAACCTATGAAAACTAAGTAGGCATTTGCAAAACACTGTTCCAATCATCAGAATTGTTTCCTCCAGAAAAGCCAGTGGATGCTCCCCATTCTGAGCCCTACAAAGCCTGGAATTGTTCTTTGTTCCTGTGGGGCACATGGCTGTTCAAACGCTTCATGAAGTCTGTCATCCCCTAAAAAATTCTGAGTGTCATTGTGGGATAGTCAGCCAAAGACTTAATGTTACAAATTTTCCAAGACCTACTGCAATGAAGGGAAATCTGGGGCTGGTGAGGAAAGCATCTGCGCAGAGACAAGGTGTATCTCAAGAGCCCAGAGCCCAGCGGAAAGTGTGGCCACAGCTCACGCAGCCCTCGGCACTGGTGAGGCCCTGGAACCCTGGGCAGGTACTCCCCACACTGAGATTTAGGCACAATGCAGGTTGGGGCCCCATCTTAACTTGTGTTTTGAGTTTCTCTAAATTGCTTCCTGGTGATGTGTCCTGAGGTCGTTATGTCTAAAAACAAACAAGTAATTGTACAAACAGGAATCAGTGAAATCATTCCGTGGAGTGGAGTGATCTATGTCCTGAAAAGTATTCTTCTATGTAAATAATTTATAAGAGAAAATGGTTTCAGAACAGAGAGATAGAAAGTATTTGGGATGCATGAGCGTGTGTGTGTGTGTGTGTGTGTGTGTGTGTTGCCTGCATCTACACACACTTGATTTGTTCTTCCCTGTGTGATTTTGGGGTGAATCTGATGATGACAGTTATCTTGAAAAGAATGAAATAACTTGGTTCTTTCCTGTGCTGGCTCTTCCCCACCCCTAGCCACTATATTCTGGCACCCACTTTGGAGAGATTTTACTTTATTTTGCATTAAATTATACACACATATATTAAGATAACAGTTTACAATGTGATTTATTGTTCACACCTCTTCAGATGTATGTTACCACACCCTCCACCAAAGCGCCAATAACTCTCCCCCATAGTCCACTGGGCCCCATCCTCACCCCTGCCTTTCTCCTCTGGTTGCCTCAATGCTTGTAGTCAGATGTCTATGGTTGTTTTGGTTTGGTTTCACCTGTTCCTCATTTTGTTTCTCTATGCTCCACATATGAGGAAAATCATCTGGTATCTGTCTTTCTCCTTCTGACTTATTTTGCTCAGCATTATCCCGTGGGAGGGGTTTTAAAATGATTGTTCTCTGTTGGGATCCACAGAAAGACAGGGCTGTTCAAAGAGTCCCTATAGCCTGCAGTGCAGTACAGTTGGATAAAAAACTAGAAGCAAATTAGTAATGAAAAAATGTTCCCAGGGTAAAATTAAGCTGAGAAGCTAGGTGAAGACCAAGGGGACTGGGGAAACAGGCAGGGCACACTCAGGCCAAAGCCGTTAAGTAGAAACGGATTTGAGTCAAGAAGAAAGCAAAGAGGTTGGAAAGGCAGAGGAGTCATGCATCTATGGGGCTATGCTGGCAGTTCTGCGCATTTGGAGCTTGATTACAGGACCTCAGAACAGCAAGGAGTGTGTAGGAAGAAGATGAAGAAACCAAGATTGAATGCTTTGCCTGAGGTCTCAGCAACTTAGTCTGTTAGCCTGGGCGGAAGTAGGGCTGGGGCCCTGGACTCCCTATTCTCAGTTGGGGGTTGGGGGTGGTGCCCACCCTGGGCAGTGTCCTGCTGCTTTTAGATTGATCCTCTGCTCACTTTGTGTCAGGCTAGTTTAATCAGTCAATATGAATGAGGCTAACACTGATCATTATAAAAGCTCTCAGATTATCACAATATGCAACCATATTATGGATTTGAATCCTGGTTCTTATTAGCTGTGTGACTTGAGGCAAGTTACTCTGAGCCTCGATTTCCTCATGTGTGTGGGAGCTAATAATGCCTGCCTTCTAAGATTAGATGCAATAATGTCCTGCCCACAAGAGTAGGTTTTTATCATTCAAGGTTCGTTTCAGTGATTATAATTAGAGATTCAGTTTTTATTTTGTGAGCTATTGTTGAGCAGATTTACTTTCCTAATGTGTTCCTAAATCCCTGAGTACACTGTCAACAATTCTCACTGAAAAGTCAAGAATGGTTCTCAGTTTTCAAGATAAGGTAATGAGGAAGTGTGTAGTTGCTGAGAAAGTGATACTTAATTCACTGACAAGGCTACTTCTTCTGGGATTCCAGGCTGCCTAGAGGAGGTGAACTCTCTGGTAGGTGTTAAAGGCAAGTGCAGGGTTTTCTAGAATGAAATCATCTGGTAGTTGATACACAAATAAGCCTTAACTGGTATCCAGTCTCCTATTTAGGGAACCACTGGCTTAGCTGTTCTCTTTCAGGGCTTCTTGTGTGATCAAAGACATTCCTCTCCAATACCACTGTTTAAATAGGAGTAGCCTCAGAATCTTCTTAGAAATTAACATTATTTCTCTTTGATTTCATTTATGTTTATGGTTGCCTTTTATTTCCGGCTACCTGGTTTTCTAAATAGAAGACTGAACTGAAGTAAGGAAAGTTTTCTGACTTAAAGGAAAACTCCTACGTGAAAAACATAACAGATAGGGGAAAAAATGCTGTGGGTGGAAGATTCCTGAGCATCTTGGCTCACCTGTGAGATCTGGGGTTATAATGGTAACACCTTCTTTCCAGATGTCAGTTTCCTCAACCCTAAAATAAAATAAAAGTCTTAGTCATCCCAATGCCTATGGTTGCTCCCAATTTATGCATATCTAATGTTCAATTCATCACAATTTGGCCTTTTAAGGATAACATCACTCAACAAAGATATAGGAAACACCCCTTAAAGCAAAGGGAATATGATGGAAATTTAGTTTCTCCCTATTTCATATCTCCATTGAAGAACTTGTGGGTTACTGGTTCTTAATAAAGTCATTCTTTACCTGGAGCACTTCTCTTCTAGAGTTTTCTCCTTTTGCTGATAGTGCCTATTCATTAATTTTAAAGACTGTTGTGATCTGGGTGATTATCTACATTCAGGTGTAACGCCCAAGCCAGGTGCATTCTTTTGTGAATTTCCCAGGCAATTAGATCTGTGGATTATTGCTGGGTTAGTGTATTTCCCCCCTTTCAGCACTCTTGGAAAATGTGAAATAAAGGACAGATTTTCCCACTGCAGAGTGGTAGTAAAATGTTAATTGGTATAAAACAACATTCCTGTGGTAGTTTGGATATAAAGTTGTTATCAGTGCTTTGCCCATTGCCACCAGATTCCTACTCACATGAGTCTTGATCCTGTATGTAACACACAGATCCAGATGGTGTAGTAGGGATTAGGGATGTACAGGGAGACCCCCTTGGTTTTCACAGTGTTGTTCAGTGAGATTGGTGGCTGCTGGGAAAAGCCAGGACTAGGTGGGGCTAAGTAATACGGCACCCAGGATGCAGAATTTAAGAAGGAATTCGCAGTTTCCCACAAGGGCTTCTTCCGAGTCCTGGCCCTCTGTAAACTGTGGCTCAGAGGCTGTTGAGATTTCTCTCAGCATCAGTCTGAGTGGTGGAGAACTGACCTATCATGCCCCATTGCCATTCATCTCTGCCCCCACTCAGTGCCCTCACCATTGGGCTGCATAGTCATGTTCAGTCTTCTGGAAGACCTCGTCCTCCATAATTCAAAAGCTCCTTTCCCCATGGGGATTCCTGCCCCAGCTCTATTATGTGTAGTTTTCTGTTTGCTATTCCCTGGGATGAGACTATAAATGAACTCTGGAAGCAGGGGTTATAAAAGACTAAAATTTAACCAGTGTCTTTTCAAAGATTTTTGTGTCCTAAACATTATCCTAGATCCATCTGGTACAGTATTTTATCTAATCCCTTCCATATTATTTTACCCACTTCAGTGAAGGGGAAACTCTGACTTGAAAAATGACCTAGTTTGCCCTCAGGTGACACTGGGGTTCTGAAACTAATGGTTTTATAAGTCCTCATCCTATAGAAAAATTTTGGAGTTTTTCAATATAGGAGAAATATTGTGAGACTCTCCCAGCAGGTCAGAATATTTGGGTCAGATGTGAGCTTTTCTAGATTAGGGTTAGGAAAATACTGCTGCTAAGATACTGTAATTCTTTTGGTTACAAAGGGTTTAGAAGAAAAAGGAAGAGCCTAGAAGTGGATGTTTTGTTGAGAGCTGATTTTGAGGCCAGGGATCCATCGGTCACACAGTTTTATGAATCTTGTTTCTGGAGATAGAATTTCTTTCAGTGGCATGTTCTAGCAATGGCAGGCAGCTCTGGGCATGAGAAGAAATGATTTGAGAGTGTTTGGAGATTTGGTAAGGAACTAGAAAGTTTGTCAGCAATTCACTCACTCAAAAATATTAAATGAGCATCTATTTTCCAGACATTATTTTCATCATTGAGGATACAGTAGCAAACCATCAGATGAGAGCTTGAATAATCAGATCATGCCATAAGCTGAGACTACACCAACACTTAAAGGTTGAGTGTAGAAGGAGGAACATGTAAGGAAATTAGGAAGGGATGGCCAGGGAGGTGCCTGGAGAATAGGAGGGAATGGTGATAGGTAGAGTTAGTGAAGAGAATGTCTCCAGAATAAGGGAGAAAGGGTTCAAACCCTCCAGGGGGGACAGGAACCTAAGGGAAGGGACATTCAAAACTCTGTATGTCCTTACGCCCTGAAACTTACAACTTTCCTCTCTAGTCCTTTCTCAAGAAGGTTTACCCTACCATCATTCATGCAATGATAGGCAAATGGTGTACACAAGGAGAAGAAGCATGTCCACATTGAAACATGTGCTTGCAGTAATGCTGGGTTCTTGCTGCATTCAACTGGGGGCAAATCTTGCGTGTGGCATGCTTTAAAATGAAGCATTTGAAGTGGTTAGTGTTCTTATTTGGGGTCAAGGCAGATCAGAGAACCAGACGTAAGTGTGCAGTGCTATGAACAGAGCAGCAATTTCCTGAGACGAGGTGTGTGTCTGCCAGTATCAACCATGGACCCTGCCAGATCCTGTGGGAGATGAAATGCCAGAGAGCAGCCTGCTGCCACAAAGGCAAGTTGGAATGGCAGTAACACCTCCAAGGGTAGGAAATTAGAAACTATGCCTAGGAAATCCATTCCCCATTGTTGTGCTGTCACAACAATGCCAAGATACCAAACCATTTGATCCTGAGAATAATTGTAAACACCATTTGTATAAACCTGAAGCATTTATAAAGTGTGTCCAGGGATGTTATCTTGTGGGTTTTATTTGAACATGGTGTGTGTGTGGACCACTCAGATGAGGAGCTCTCAAATTCTTGCACATCAGCTTGCCTCTATCACTCTATCTCTTGTTCAAAGTGGAGCTGGGGATCATGGCTGTCTCTGGGGATGGGTGTCCTGTCTTTAAATGACTCACCCCCCAGCAATCTCAGAAATGAAAAATCATGACTCTGAATCATGAGAGTAGGGGAGATTTTCTATTTTCTCCTATATATTTTGGAGTTTTGCAAATTTTCTGTCATAAGCCTGGCTACATTTCTAATTAGAAAAAAAAGTTATTTAAAAACTCAGGGGAAGCAAGTTTCTGAAATGTACCACCATCAACAAGACTTGTCTCCCAGGGCAAGGCCAGCCAGCAGGATTGGCCAGGGCTTTAGTCAGCTTCCTGGATCAGTAGAGTCATTGAATTTTTGAATAGGGACCATAGAGGTCATTTAGTCAACCCTCTTCACATACCAGCCAGGGTGCAGAGAACCAGCCAGAAGCAGTGTCCTACTTCTTTAAAATAGATACTTGGAAAGCTTTAATTCCTGCAGAGCAAAGCCAAAGATATCGATCCTTTTAGATGAAGTCAGATGCATTATGAATGTGACACTTTCTCTTTTAAACAGTTAATTTTTAATTAAATAATATGAGTTCCTTTAATGAAATGTGGCAAACAAAAAGGAAAAATATTCTCTCCATTAAATGTGATCTCAAAATTTCTTGCCCTCAAGATTTTTAAAGCAGAGCATATTTTTTTTTGCTTATTTTTTGCATAATGATATATTTATTTGAATTCCTAAATTTTCTTTTCTAGAATGATTTCTTAAATCAAAATAACTAAGAGGAACAATTTATTATACAAGTTTTTTCCCCCAAACTTTGTTCAGAGTGAAAGAAAGATTGCTGCCCGCATTCTCCCACAACTCTTGTGAGTTCCTTGTTTTGTTCAGGTGTGGTTCTCTGGGACTTGTCCTACAAGAATGAAATCCTTTGATAATATGGCTTCCCCTGTGTTAACTGCCTAGACTTAATTCTAATTTAAAAAACTGGGCAAATGGGTGTTATAATACCGGACCCCGTGCCTCTCCAAGACTGTGGTTCTGTTCCATTACTCAGAAAGACCATGTTAGCAGGGTATAATATTCTTGGCTTACCACTTTGTCCTCAAAATGTGCTTGTCTTTGCTTCATTGATTTTTAACATTTGATATTCAAAATATGGGGCCAGTCAGATATTTATTTCTTTGGGGGTAAACTTTCTTTTCTACCTATAAAAGTATAACTTTTTCCTAGTAGTTGTACAATTTTGGATTTTGGATGGGCCCATGTGATTCTCTCCACCCACCCCAGTAGTTTTCTTGGAACAGGATAAACTGATCAACATTCTCATATGTCTAGTTTTCTTTGCAGAAAGGTTTTTTAACTTCTGACTTTGGGGTTTATATATTTTAATTGTTTTACTTTTTTTTAAAAAGATTTATTTATTCACACAAGCACTGGGTACAGTCAGCAGCATGGGAGGGCAAGAGAATTCACGAGAGACAGAGTGGGGAACAGAACAGGCAGAAGGACCAAAGTACACTGCTGAGGGGATCAGAGGGTGGCAGGAGAGGTCTGCGCACCATGTGGGACCCTTGCTGGTGGCCAGGAATCGAACCGGCACTGTAGAGGCTGCGGGGCAGCTTCGCAGCCCAGCGCTCAACCGCTGTGCCACCAGGGGAGGCCCTAATTGTTTTACTTTTAAGGTTTGATCTCTATTATGTGTTTTAAAATATTTTCCCCCAACATTTAAATTTTTATCTGGATTCTAGGAGAATTACTAAAGTTGGTATGCCATAATAATGATGGATTTCCTGCCATATCAGCAATATTCTTTACTGCCTTCAACGTAATTTCATATTGTTACTACTTATTTTTTTTCTGAAGTCTTTTCTATCTCACTTGTATCATTTTAAATCTCATTCTACTGACTTTTCACCTCAATTATTTTTCTCTTAGAGTTATTCTCTTTTTGCTTCCTAGAGGTCAGGTCACTCTCTGTTTAAATAATAATGTCAGATCATTTTTCTCAATTCTCAGAAGTCTGCTCATTCCCTGAATTTTTATGGTGATTTATTTTCTATTTTTTATTCCTTCCATCTCTCCCTTGTTTTTCATGTTAAAATATTTTTTCTTTTGGTTTTGTCCTCAAATAGGAAAGATGATTCACTTTTTTTTTTTTAAAGATTTATTTGCAAGCACTGGGTACAGTCAGAAGCGCGGGAGGGCGAGAGAATTCACCAGAGCCAGAGTGGAGAGCAGAACAGGCAGACAGACGAAGTACACTGCTGAGGGGAGCAGCGGGAGGCAGGAGAGGTCTGCGCACCATGTGGGACCCTCGCCCAGCGCCCGGGGATTGAACCAGCGCTGCAGAGGCTGCGGGCAGCTTCGCAAACCAGTGCTCAACCGCTGTGCCACCGGGGAGGCCCGGATCCTTCTCTTTTGCTTTATTATCACGTTGATATCCTATCATTCTCATATCATACCATAATGGAGTTATATATTTTCCATTCTTATGGACCTCTTAAACCACTTCCATGTTTTTCCCACAAGCATTCTTCAGGACCCAGCACAGAGATAAATTCAATGCCAATGTTAGTGAGGCTTGAATATATTTGAAAAGAATTATTGAACTCTACTATATGATATAGCAGTCCAGCTGAAACTACTGTTATTCTAAAAAAATGAATTTTGGGAGGAGGATTATCTCTCTATGTTGTGGAAAGAGAGATACATTTTCAGTTACAATGTTTGAGATAACCTCTATTTGGCCACCAGAGTTCAGATTTGAAGCTGCTGTATTTTCCTGTTGACAGAGAATGTTGGGAGAAACTTATTTGGTAGTGATGGAAAGAATAGTGTCCCACTGGGCAGGGGCGGCACTGGCCAGCCCAAGTTTTGCTAAGGCTGTGTCCAATTACCCACTAATATATTTAGCACCAACATGGCACTTAATTGTGAAATGTTTGCAATTCTCTGAAAAACTCTCCTCAGACGTAGGTTATTGCCATTATCACCCCCTTGTTCACAGAGTCTAGTGTAAGTCCATATGTCCCATGGGCTTTTGGTTTCTTTAGTAATTCATTTCCATTAATATTTATTGAGGTGACATTCAGTTGCTTGCCCCATGACAAATGGTGAGGTTAGAATGCCTTGTTCTGTGGTTGGGACATTGGGACATTGGGACATGGACATGATGCCTTCCTTTTGAGCATAAGAAATACAAGGAAACAAACCAATTAGCCCTTCAAGTGAGTGCGGAGGAACATGTGTTGCCAGGAACATGTGGTGAAGTTACATAATGATGAGAAAGTCAAAAGAAGTACTATCCTGAGGCTGGGTGTATTGCAGATTGAAATGGGGGGCTTGGAAGCAAACCTCTCTCTGTTACAGATCCAAGGGTGAGACATTAAGGAGTTTAGAGACCTCACTATGACAGTGGAGATGGAAAAGCACATTAAAATGAGAAATATTATGGCAAACTTTGTGATGTGGGTAATGGAGGGAATGTCTTGTGCTTTCTAGAGCACAGTGAAGATGAGGAAACCAAGATCCCATTATATCCTGTGGCGGACATGTGGATATTACAGATAGAAACATTCATTTCATATGTGTTATTTCATTAGCCAATAGAGCCTGCTCTTGAAGGCAAAGACTTATGTTACATAGCACCATGCTCAGCACATGGGAAGACTTGATAGATGCCGTGGGTTGGGTTTCCCCAGAAGGAGATTGAGACAAAGATATAAATAAGTGCAAGTTGTTTATTTAGAAGTTGAGCCTACTCAGTACAGGTTGGAAGCCAACAAAAGGTGTGACCTCTAGTCAGTTATCTCTGGGGACATTTGGAGCTTCCAGAGTTACACAAATTGAGGGGCAGAGAAGGTAGAGTATTTCTCCAGCCCCCTCCCATTCATTCATCAGTGTTGAAAGCTATTTCTGGGGCATTCACTTTCCCACTTGTCTCTGGCTTATCCTACTGCCATGGTCACAATAAGGCCCTCAGCAGAACAGAGAGCAGTCTTCCAGGTGAGTTGACATGTACACCCTGAGTGGACTGGCCTCATCGGTGTCCGCTGAGACACACATGAAGGTATAATGAAGGAACAAGAAAAAATTCACAGGACGCTCACTGCTTCTTGCCTTCTAGAACAACACGTGCTTTTGTTTTTTTCTATTCAGGCCCATCCTTCCAGCCTCTCAAGGTGCCTTCATGTTACTTCTCTGTCCTTGAGCATGTTTACAACATCTCCCAATTTAGTCTCATTTGCAAATTTAATTAACAGGCTATATACCCCTCTTCCGGATCATTAATGAAGATATTAAATAAGACCAGATCACACATCAATCCCTGAAGCGCCCATTTTCTTCCTCCCTGCAAGGCAGCAGCCCTTCCTCTTCTCATTTTCTTACAACTCAGTGGCCACTCACTGTCACTTTGGCCCGAGGGGCCTTCAAGTCATTTCTTGGCCCTTGTCACTAGTCATAACCAAGATAATCTGAATGGATTTATCAAAACTTTTAATGAGATGCTGTGTTAAATGTGCCACTCTAATCATGCAGTATTAGCTACATTTCCTTCACCCAACTCATTTTTCAGTCTCTTCAGTAAATCATTTCCTGAGGCAAGAATTCAAACAAATTTTAATAAACCCCAGCATTGGCATGGTAGAGTTTTATTGTATCTGTGTGTGTGTGAAACTCCCCAACCATTTCTTAAAATGTCACTTCCTTTGGATACACATTACTGTGAGGGTCATGAAAACATATAGTTATATTTGATAGGTGGAGCAGTCAGGCCAGTTTTCAAGCCTGTCTCTATCACTGATCAACTCCAATCTCCTCATGTTTCCATCACACCCTGAGGTCTTTTAAATCCTCTCTGACTATGGAGATCACCTCCTTCCCCTCCACTATCTAACAGGTGGTATCCTTGACCTTGCAATACAGAAGACTGACTCTCCTGGTTTTAATTCATCATTTTTTTTATGCTCATAATAAATGGAATAGGATTATGAAAATTACAATGCATTGGGATACTCTGATGCCTACAATTCATGGAATTAAAAGAATTTGACAGCTGAAAGTGGTGGGGATCTTAATCTGGAGTTCGTGGTCCATTTTAAATTGTGTATGTTTCTCTCTTTCCACATCTTTGCATCTTCCACCTTCTGTTGCACATGCGGATTGCTACTCTCAATATAACCCATTCCATTGTGAACAAGGGAACTTTAGAAAATACATATTTTAAAATTTTGAATTTGAGTTAGTTTTTTTAGAATTTTCACTCATTTGTCCTCTGGTCTCCTGGAACTATCCGGAAGCCATCTAATATCTTTTCTGCACCATACAATTCTTGGCTGTTTATTTGCCCACCCAAGAGGCTTTTGTGAGAATGTCTTTAGTTCTTGCAACAGGTACTGGTCGGATGTGGGTTCGGTCATTCCGCTAATCCTGCTGACCTCTCCTGGACATCCTGCAGTTTGCCAACATGCTCCTTAATGAGGCAGCCACTCAGAACTCTTAAAACAGGTGTGCTCTAGTCTGTAAATGTGTAGTTGATTTTTAAAACTTTAAAAAATCAATCAAGTAATCAGCAAGAGTTTACATCTCTTAAATGCATCCAATAAATACTTTAATATAAAATATGAAGGTAAGACAAGATCTGGAGAGACTTGGGGAGAGTAAGGGAGGAGAAGCAATTTTATTAAATCTTCCTTCTTGAAACTCTCATCAAGAAGGGAATGTGTGCAGAGACATCTCAAACAATGATTCTCGAGTTTGGGAAATACTATCGACACCTCAGCGTGAATCAACAGAGGAATCAGACTCCACTGGTTTTCTTTGTATATGTTCCTGTCACAAATCTATGGGGGAAAGTAAATCTATTTCGCTTAAGAATAACACAATGCCCCAAAATAGATGACTGGATCAAGAAGTTGTGGTACATATACACAATGGAATATTACTCAGCAGTCAAAAAAGATGCAATTTGCAGCAACATGGATGGAACTGGAAGGGATCATGCTCAGCAAAATAAGCCAGAAAGAAGAAGAAAAATACCGGATGGTCTCAATTTAGAAAACCTAAAAAAGGGACCAGGAAAAAGACTAATTATAATAAAGTAAAAATTCAAAATCAAAAAGCAGCTATAAACCAGAGACAATACAGGGTGGGGGGAGGAGGGAGTAGGAGGAAGACAAGGAGGGGTGGGAATTGTGTGAGGACTCTAACCATGATGAAAATGTATACATTGTGCAAAAATGAAAAATGATGTAAAAAAATAAATTAAAAAGTAAATATTATGGGCTTAAAAATAATATTCTAAATGATTCTAAAGAAAATATTTTCATTAAATCTCAGCTCTGGAGTATATCTTACAATAACATCGTGTGATTCAACAGACAGGACAAATAAAGCATTTCTGCTGCTTACTGTTCACCTCGAGGAAAGTAATTGTGAGATTGTGAACTGATCTAGCTGCTTTTTCAAGGAGCACTGCTTCTTACATGAAAGAATGACTGGCAGAAAAACTGGAGTTATTCACATTTGTGTATTTGGCAGACACTTTCTCAAAAATGAAAAAAAAATGAACCTGTCACTTCAAGGGAAACAACTGACAGTATTTCTTGCCTATGATAAAAATTTGAGATTTCAAGTGAAAATTAGAAGTTTGAAAAACT
This sequence comes from Talpa europaea, assembly GCF_964194135.1. Lineage (NCBI taxonomy): Eukaryota > Metazoa > Chordata > Mammalia > Eulipotyphla > Talpidae > Talpa > Talpa europaea. The sequence goes on along the minus strand of NC_140080.1, from coordinate 86,767,609 downwards.
TCTATCCACCACCATGAACTTGACAGCTTCACAATACTTAAAGACTTTTGTGATGAGATTAATGGCGATATTAACAAATGCAATTTTTTGATATCATATATTTAAATTTTTCAATATTTGGAAGATCTGTACAAGGCAGGGAATCAGTATTTTCCAAATACTAATGTTGATACTATAAACTCATGCGTGGGATCTTGATCCATCTACAAGGCAGGCCAACTTATTTTATTATTTATTTATTTTTAATAGAGGCATGTTTTATTTATTTTTATTTGTTTGTTTGTTTTGTTTATACATGCAGTGGGTACAGTCAGAAGCATGGGAGGGTGAGAGAATTCACCAGAGCCAGAGCGGGGAGCAGAGCAGGCAGAAGGACCGAAGTACACTGCTGAGGGGAGCAGCGGGCGGCAGGAGAGGTCTGCGCGCCATGTGGGACCCTCCTCCGGTGGCCGGGGAGCAGCCGGGGATCGAACCGGCGCCGCAGAGGCCGCGGGCAGCTTCGCAACCCAGCGCTCAACCGCTGCGCCACCGGGGAGGCCAACTTATTTTAATGTGATAAGTTACATATATTTCAATGACGTGGCTTTACATTCCACATTGCCCCTGACCTTTACGAGAATAACTTTCTAAAAAAATTTTGTTGAGGTAACATTTGCCAGCAACTCTATAGATGATTCAGTGGTATAGATATATGTTACCACACCACACCACACCGAGGTACACATAGTGCAAAGTACACAGCAAAGTTCCCATAGTCCCCCACCATAATCCATTTAGCCCCCTTCCCCCATGACTCTCCCTCTTCCCTCTGGTACCCTCAATTCTACTGTCAGATTTCTAGGGTTTCTTTTATTTTGGTTTGGTCTGTTTATTTTTTTTTTCTCTATATCTCACATGAGTGAAATCATCCAGTAGTTATCTTTCTCCTTCTGACTTATTTCACTTAGCATTATCCCCTCTAGTTCCATTCACTTTGTCACAAATGGCAAGAGTTCATCTTACAGCTGAGTAGAATTCCACTGTGCATATACCACATCTTCTTAATCCACTCATCTGGCATTGGGGACGTAGGTTGTTTCCATGCTTGGCTACTGTAAATAGTGCAACAAGTGAGCACAGGAGTGCCCTGTGAACTAAAGTTTTGGCATCCTTTGTATAGATACCAAGGAGTGCAATGGCTGAATTGTTTGATGGATGTATTTAGTTTTTTTTTAAAAAAGATTTATTTATTTATGCATACAAGAGCTGGGGTACAGGCTAGCGATGTGGGGGGGTGAGAGGATTCACCAGAGACAGCGTGGGGAACAGAACAGGCAGACTGACTGAAGGACACTGCTGAGGGGAGCAGCAGGCGAGTCAGGCGAGGTCTGCTGTGCCATATGGGTTGCTCCCTGGCCAGCCGGGGATCAAACTCATGCTGCAGAGGCTGCAGATTGCTTCATAGTGCGGTGCTTATACCCTTGCACTAGCTCTTCTGCCCCCTCTTTTTTCAGAAGTGAGGTACAGGCCAGAGTCACGGGGGTTGAGAAGATTCACCACAGAGAGCGGGGAGCAGAACAGGCAGATGTACTAAAATACACTGCTGAGGGGAGCAGCAGGGGGGACAGGAGAGGTCTGCTGCACCACGTGGGTTGCTCCCCGCCAGCCGGGCATCGAACTCTCACTGCAAAGGCCAAGGACAACTTCACAGTGCTGTATTCAACCTCCTGTACCGCCAGGAAGGCCTTCTTCTGCCCACTTTTGATTTTTATTTATTATTGTTGTTATTTGAGCCCTTTGCAGATCTTTGGTATTTATCCCTTGTCAAATATGCTCCTTGAAAATATGTGCAAATATTTTCTCCCATTCAGCAGGGTAGTTTTTTTCTCTGTATAGATGCTTTTTAGTTTATGTCATCCTAATCATTTATTTTTGATTTTGTGACACTACTCTTGTTGGGCATTGTGCAGTGTCAAAGAAGGAAATCTGAAAAGACGATGAAAATTGCTTCTCCATTTTCCAATTGTAGAGCTGTATGAGGCCAATTATTCTAAATTTACCTCAGCCAATACAGCATATCTTAGCAAATTAAATGCAGAAGCAAATGGGATAACTCAATTGTTTCCCTTTCAACCAGATATTAAGAAATTCCAAAAAAATGTGAAATAACGTTACTTTCTCTACTATTTTTATTTTGTTTTGAAAAGTATAGTAAATTTTTATAAAGATTTTGCTTACATTAACATGTGAAAGGATGACAGTTATTTTAAAATGCATTGATGAAAAATATTTCAGAATTTCTGCATTCATTTCAAATGCAATAGCAACTAATAGGTCTGACCCACACAAGTAAAAGCTCATTGGCATCCTGAAAAATCTTTTATGTGTCAAGGGGTCTTAGGACTGACAATTCTGAGGATCATTGAATGACAATAAGAATGAACAATGACTGGATAACCAAATAGGTGACAGGAGTAAATGAATTGGAAATGATGTGGTTGATGGGGTCAAAAGTGCAGATAATAGAGAAAGCATGGATATGAGGCTAAAGACAGGGATGGAGTGATGATTGGTTTGCAAGGAAATCTTAGAGAGGACAGAAGAAACTCAGGACAAAGTCCAAAAAGGAGACAAAAGAATTAAAAAACAGAATCTGTGATAGGGTACAGAAAAATTTATATTAAGAGCTTTAAAAATGAGAAAGTAGTAGTACATTGTTAAACTATTTATGCCCTTTTTTGCTAATAATCAAAAAGAAACAGCGGTATGGAGATCAGCCTCATAGATATGGAATAAAATTATGTCAGTGAAGATTATTTTGGATGTTGAGATACTTGGTAATAATAATAATGTTATGATTATTATATAATATATATAGTTATATTAATATGTGCAAGATAATATACTAGGTACTTTATTATTTTATTTCATAATCTATTTATTTACATGTCTTTAGTTTTACCCAGTTTTAATGAGGTATGATGGACAAAACCATGATAAATTTACATTGGACAACATGAATATTTGATACTTATATATTGAGAAACACCCAAATCAATTAATATTTCCATCACCACACATATTGTGATAGTGTGACTTACAAGAAATATATATTCTGTTTATTCAGATGACCAAAATATATATTTCTCATACATATTTGGTCTTCATTAACAGTTCTTGGCTCAGAGTTCCCCTTCTAAGGTCTTGGAATTTCCTGTGTTGAGAACAAGACAGGCTTCTCTTGTTATGTAAATAGTGATTTGTGGAGAAATACCTGAGGATAGGGGGCTGATTGCCAAGAGAACCAACCACATGATTAGAGCATTGGAACTTCCGGTCCCAGTCCACATTTATTTTCTGAAATGGGAGACGATCTAGAGTTGGAGTTCGGTTACCAATAGACGATAATTTATTTAATCATGCCGATGCAAAAAAGTCCCATAAAAGGTGCCTGAAAGAGGGGCTTCTGAGTTTCCAGTTTGGCAAACTAGTGAGGATTAGGTGAGAATAGCAGCCTGGAGAGGGCATAAAAGCTCAGTGCCTTTCCCACCTTTCCCCCATATTTTACCTTATACCGCTCCCCCATCTCACTGCAGATTTGTACACTTTGTAATAAACTGGTATTCTAGTGAGTAAACAGGTTTACTGAGTTCTGTGAGCTGTTCTAGAAAATTAATAGAACCTGAGGAAGGTGTTCTGGGAACCTCTACCAAAATTCCAATGGCATTTTTCACAGAAATAAAAATAAATACCAAAATTCTTATGGAATTAGAATTAAAAAAGATCCCAAGCTAAAATGATCTTGAGAAAGAAGAGCAAAGCTAGAGGCATAAAATGTCCTGATAGAAAACTATATGATAATGCTACGGTAATCAAAACAGTATGGCATTGGTCTAAACCGGCACATAGCGTAATGAAACAGAATCAAGAGTTGAGAAATAAACTCATGGACATACAGTCAACTAATTTTTAAAAAAGGTGCCAAGAATACAGAGTGTGGAAAAATAGTCATTTCAATAAATGGTGTTGGAAACTGGATATCCACAATTGGACATTTATCTTACATCATGTACAATAATGCATTCAAAATGGATTAAAACCTTAAACATAAGACATAAAACTATAACATCTTGAAGTTATATATATATATATATATATATATATATATATACACACTATTTTTATACATGTCAACAAGTTTATTCAAGAAAGATGAAAGACTAATATATCCTACATATGGTAAAGTTAGTCCTAGACATGATTTCAGCTTTGGGCTTCAGAATGATGTAGACACTTTTCAAGAAACATTCTTTTATTTTAGATATGCTTCCTAACCTTTTTGTGACAGTGTTTTTCAAATCTGTCAAACAATAACCAAGCCTTGGGCAAATACACGTAAAGCATCAGAGAGAATCCTTTTCTGTAGTAAATTTTGCTTTAGGTACTGAGTCAATGGCCACCACTTGAGCTTGTGTCTGATGATACAACCTATGATCTGTTCAAGCTCAAGCTCTCACCCTATTTTTCCTTGATCTGCCTAAAGAAGCCTTAAATGAGCTTCTCTATCTTGCAAAGTTGTCTATACTTGACAACTTTGCAATGAACCCTTTCTGACATGTTCCATATCTGACAGTTGGCCTTCTGTCCTGAAATTGGAGGCACATTCCTTTCAGTATTTTTCCTTTGTGCATATGAAGGTTTTGTAAATCATTATTTCGTTATAGTACATAGATCTATGAAAACCCTGATTTGACTCCCTACCCCCCCCATTCCTACCATTTCTTTTTTTTTTTTTTTTTTAAGATTTATTTATTTATTTGTTTGTTTGTTTATACATGCACTGGGTACAGTCAGAAGCACGGGAGGGTGAGAGAATTCACCAGAGCCAGAGCAGGGAGCAGAGCAGGCAGAAGGACCGAAGTACACTGCTGAGGGGAGCAGCGGGCGGCAGGAGAGGTCTGCGCGCCATGTGGGACCCTCCTCCGGTGGCCGAGGAGCAGCCGGGGATCGAACCGATGCTGCAGAGGCTGCGGGCAGCTTCGCAACCCAGCGCTCAACCGCTGCGCCACCGGGGAGGCCCCATTCTTGCCATTTCTTTTGATTATTATCTCTTCCAGTCTCATCTTTGCTAAAATAGTGTAAAGTAATAAGTAATCTATCTTCATGGAGAATTACTGGGGCTTTGGTGGTGGATATGGTGAAATAACATGCAATTTTAAACAACACCCATTTCCCTAAGGCATATATTGTTATAAAATCAATATTATGTCAATAAATATATCATGATATAAATAAATAAAACCTTAAAAACAACTATTTGGAGCTTTATGGAAACTGTGTAGTTTTGGTGACTTTATGTTCACTCATATTATGTTTCTAAGATTCTTTCATGTTAAGCATACGTATAGTTTACTTGCTTTACAGAATGCTTTTGCTCATTGTTTTGTTTTGGTATATTAATGTACAAATTTATATTGCTTTCCTGAGTAGGCAATAGGTGATATATTTTTTCCAATTTCTGACTTATTTTTTTTTTAAGTTTATTTATTTATTTATTTGTTTTTAAGATTTATTTAGTTATTTATACAAGCACTGGGTACAGTCAGAAGCACGGGAGGGTGAGAGAACTCACCAGAGCCAGAGCGGGGAGCAGAGCAGGCAGAAGGACCGAAGTACACTGTTGAGGGGAGCAGCGGGCGGCAGGAGAGGTCTGCGTGCCATGTGGGACCCTCGCCTGGCAGCCGGGGATTGAACTGGCGCTGCAGAGGCTGTGGGCAGCTTCACAACCCAGCGCTCAACCACTGCGCCACCGGGGAGGCCCTCTGACTTATTTTTTTTACTTTAATGAATATTTTTAATCAATGTGTTAAAGTTTTCATTTTTCTACAATGTTTGTCCCTTTAATATTTTAACAGTTATCTGTGAATGCTTGAGATCATAAAAATATTTTCCCAGATAATGTTCTAAAATTTTTAAAGTTTTGATTTTCATTTAAAACTCTTTCATTTTAAACCAACCTGATTTTGTTTCATGTGTGAAGAAGGAATAAATCTTTTTAAAAATAAAAAAGGTCCAATTCTTAATTTGTATTTGATGTTAATGGAGATGGTAAAATCCATTATATTGGATTGTAAGTAGTACAATTGGATTGTAAGTTTTCAAGCAGAAAACCTTTTTCAAAAGCATGTATATGGCAAAAAACTTGTCCCACGTTTAAAAAAAAAAAGAATAGAAAAAGAGAGAGAAAAATCCACCCTCAACCCCCACGTACGCAAATCTTCTCTAAGACACACATGGAATCTCTTAAATTACATTTGTATCAAATTAACTTGGGTGGTCTGAGCATCATCAAGCATGCAGAAAGGGTTCCCATAAAAAGCTAATTTAAGAAAGTCGTTAGGGCATTGACAATAGAAGCAACCTGTTCCCTTATTGTCAATGTGTTTTCTTTTAGGGAAACTTGCTCTTTTCTGCCCATGCTGAAAATATCTACCGCTCTGGAAGAGCTCAGCCTTAACATCTTCATGGGTGGCTCCAAATGGCTGCCATTTTTACCATGTGCAGAGTGATAGTTTCTCTTATGCTTTTTCAAGTAGTATAATCACTAAAATACTGTTTGGGGGGACTCATATGTGAGCATTTACGTCAAGAAGCACTCAAAGTTATTCACTTCTTTTTGTAGTCAGCTAGTATTTGAGCAATTCAATTATTCATTAGAAAATGAGTAAGTCAAGTGAATTTTATGTTTCACATTGCTCCCTAAAGTGTCTAAGTGATGGTGTTGAATTAAGAAGAGTGAAGCAGAGAGATGTAGTGAATGCTGGCCTGCTGTTAAGGGGGAGGGAGGCAAGAGGCAAGCAGAGATCAGGGGGACAGGACTGCTGGGTGCTTGTGTGCATAAGGCAATCACTACCCAGCAGGTAGAGCCCCCTATTTCTCCTTCAAAAAGGCATACGATGCTGATTGCAGCTCTAACTTAGGCAAAGACTTATTAAAACAAAACAAAATCCACAAACTCTAGCTTGCTTCTTCTCAGGACACACTTCAAAGGCCTTTGGAACTGGGTTGGTCTGTAGTTGCAAAGATAGATGCTTGGTTCCATTTAGTTCATTTCTAAGTTGTCCATGCAGATAAAATATTGTACTGTGTAATATTTTATTCATTTATTCAATGGATATATATGAAATCCTTACCATAGCAACATTTAATTGTGAATACTGTGCCAGGTGCCAGAAATGCCATCAAACTGAGTTCCTATTAGTGTTGACTATTAGCAGTGTGTGTTCCTTCAAAGAGCTATAATAGGGAAAAGAGTCCTTTGTGTATTCATATTCAACACTCATTCAAAAATTACTTTTTGTGGACTACTGGTTCTGAGTTTTTACTTCCATTAAACTCCTTTAATCTCACAATCTCATGGAATAGAATAAATTTACTATTGCTCCATTTAACAGATGAGAAACTGAGACACAGGGAGACTAAATGACTTGGCCATGGTCGCTTACAAGTGGCAGGACTGGGGTTGAACAGATGCAGCTGGTCTCCAGTGTCCATGTTCTTGTCTCCTGAGGGTTTTTATCATGAGTGAAGCCTCATCAAGATTGATGAGTAGGACCTTGATGCCATCCCGGCCATTGGATGCTCCTCAGAATGAGAGGTCACATTGACCTTGCTTCTCTGTGGGGCTGGTTGGAGTAAGGGGACTCAAGTTCAGCTGCAGATTGTCTCAGCATGTGCCCTGTCTTCCTTAGGGGGGTGTATCAGAGATACTTGGAGCCTAGTTAAAATGCCTCTGACTGTATGCAGGGACAAGGCCTGCATCTAAGGTGAGGGGTTCCTCATGGCTGCTGCAGGGGGCCCACCACCACCTTGGAGAGACACAGCATCTTAAAGTCTATCTCACCCGCATCTTCCACTGTTTTTATGGAGGGGCCAGCTGCATAGTGCACAGAAGGGTTGCTTTGTGGGTCCAAGAACTAAATTCTATTCTTTGTTTTGCTTGATTCACTTAACCCTTCCAACCTTAAGTGTTTTCATGTGCAAAATGGGAAAATAATACCCCTTTTGCCTATCTCCACAGAGTGTTATGACAGCACTTTGAAAACTCTAAGGTGCTATACAAATATAAGACATTAGTATGCATTGTTGTTTTTCCTGCTTATCACAAGTACTGTCAACTTCACATATGCACTGTTAATAGCCTGCTTTCAAATTGTGTTGACATTTTAGGTGATTCTTAATGGACTTCAGTGTATTTCATTTGGGGGCTCTTCATGGTTGTGTCTGGCTGGCTCTGGGAGTAACAAAGCAAGGGAGGAAAGGATCCAGAGGAAAGAGGCTGGAAACTGCTGAGTTCAGTGTGCAGGTCAGGGATGGGGTAAGTTTGTACCTGAAAACACTTAAGGATGGAAGGGTTAAGTGAATGAGGCAAAACAAAGAATAGTAGGGGTCAAGACCAAGGACAGGGTCAAGAAGAGTAGCAGTTAATTTACTGAGGCACTTAGACTGAAGCTTTGGCAGCACCAGAGTCCCCAGACTACAAGTTGCATGTGAGGCTTCGGATGAAGGAAGGGACCTGAAGTTTGTGGGAGGTGGGGCTTCTGCTGGGCATGGCCTGTCCTGCTCTTCTGGGTGCTGGGCTGTGACAGGCTTGTGCAGTCACCAGGGAATATACAGACTGCGTGTAGGACAGAAGGTGGCTTGGGGAAGTAAAACTGTCTGCAAAGGGACTGTGTTTGTCCCTCCCACTTTATTTTTTGAAAAAGATTATTTATTTACACATACAGGAACTGGGGTACAGGCCAGAGGTGTGGGGGATGAGAGGATTCACCAGAAACAGAGTGGGGAGCAGAACAGGTGGAATGACTGAAATACACTGCTGAGGAGAGCAGGAGGTGAGACAGGAGAGGTCTGCTGCGCCATGTGGGTGGCTCCCTGGTGGGGGATGGAACTCGTGCTGCAGTGGCTACAGATAGCTTCATTGCGCTGTCTTAACTTCTTGCACCACCAGGGAGGCCCTGCCCCTCCCACTATAATTTAGCCTCTCTGGAAGGAAATCACTGGCAGGTTGATTTCAAAACTGCCATTTGATTATTTTTATATATTACATAACAGGTTAAAGCAATGTTGTGTGAGTAGCAGTTATTAAAAGCCCTCCATTGAACAGATAAGAATGATCAAACTCATGCTTAAAGTAGTAAAAATTGAAGTGAATATATTCTTCTCAATTGATGTAGAGTATTTGGGAAATTTCAGGACTATCTTTGCTCAGTTTTTGGGTTCAGAAATAAGTGAATTCCTATTGCTCCTTGAAAGAGCCTTGTCTATGTAATTGGGGTCATTTTATGTTCATTGCAGCACTATTCACAAATAGCCTAGTATGGAAACAATCTAAGTGCCGAAGGACAGATGAGTGGATAATAAGATGTGGTACATATACACAATGGAATACTATTCAGCTATAAAAAAGATAAAATCTTGCCATTTTGCAACATGGATGGAGCTGTAGAGGATAATGCTAAGTGAAATAAGTCAGGAGAAAAAAGGATTCTGGGTGGTTTTGCTCATATGTGGAATATAGAGAAACAAAACAAAAGAACAGAAAAAACCAAACAAACCAAAATGCTAGAAATCTGACCATAGAATTGAGATTTCTAGAGAACTGGGAAGCAAACTGGAGGGGGCTCAATGGATCATGGGTGCCTTGGTGATGGAAGTGGTGTGGTAACATACATCTGAAGGTGTGAACCTGTATTTCTGAGCCGTATGCAATATTGTAAACCAATGTCACTTCAATTAAAAAGATACAAAATTCGGGCCTCCCCTGGTGGCGCAGGCGGTTGAGCGCTGTGCTGTGAAGCTGTCCGCAGCCTCTGCAGTACTGGTTCGATCCCGGGCCGCTGGCGAGGGTCCCACATGGCGTAGCAGACCTCTCCTGCTGCGCCCGCTGCTCCCCTCAGCAGTGTACTTCGTCAGTCTGCCTGTTCTGTTCCCCACTTTGGCTCTGGTGAATCCTCTCACCCTCCCACACTTCTGACTATAGCCGGTGCTTGTATAAATAAATAAATAAATCTTCAAAAAAAAAAATCACACACTTCTTTTAAAAAAAAAAAAAGATACAAAATTCATATAAATAACTTACTTAATCCTTCACCTTCTTAAAGAAACACAAAGCAATCCAAAGTTGGATTTGCACATGACTGTGTACTTGGCACATGACAGATTTTCCAGTTTCTTCAAAAAGTCCAATCAGAGTTTATCAGTGCTTGGAGGAAGGAACTTCCAGAGTGAAGCCTTCACCTGAGATATTACACTCCATAGGCCTCCACTTTTTAATTTGGTTTGAAAAATAGAAGTGAGCAGGAGCGTGGCCTGTCAGCTGTGCAGCCTAGACCCAGTGCCCTGTGCTGGGCATATCCTGCCTGCAAGGAGAGGACTTTGTCCTGGGCGGCCAGGTAGCGAGTCTGCAGACTTGGAGGACAATGATGAAGCAGCTACCAAAGCTCCCCTTTCTGCTTCTTACTGGAAACAAAGACCTGTTGGTATTCCCTGTGTTCAACGGAAGTAGCAGTGGGAAAGATTGAGGCACTTTGGAATCCCTAAGTCATTATTAATGTTTATATAATTTACATAAAAGCAATATGCTTGTCCTATAGATTTGCTTCCAGACAAGCCCTCAGATATCTCTGCTAAGTACCCCCTGGATCTCCGCCCTCACCCATTCATTTGGAGGGTGTGGCTGAAGGGGATTGGTCTTCATAGAGGTGCAGAATGAACTGGAGGTGAAATTCAGAAAGCAGCGTAGTTCTTCCTCGCTCCTCTTCTGTGACCTTCCTGTCGCTGGCCAGCTTCTTACCCACAGATGTGCAAGCCCTCTAGCCTTGCCCTTCTTCAAGGGGATCCGCTGCCTAATCACCAATCCCCTTCCTGTTTCCCTTCTGTCAGATTGCAGCAATCAGCTGGATGTCTCTAGGGCCAAGGCAATAAAGAATTCACAGTAAGGAACAAATATCTACTAGCAGTTGAATGTTTGGTCTCTGTCCAGAAGAACTTGTTCTTAGAAATAAGATTCTTGGACAACCAAATGAATATGTCTCCAGAAGTGGTATTTCAATCATTGCAGCTAGGGGTGTGTGTGTGTGTGTGTGTGTGTGTGTGTGTGTGTGTGAGAGAGAGAGAGAGAGAGAGAGAGAGAAAGAGAGAGAAAGGCAGAGAGAGATGGTGCTGGGGAGGGGGCAAGAGAGCTTCTCTTGGAGCCACTGTATGGTCTTACATTAATTCTGTTATTTATTCAATTACTTAATTTACTTTTGTATGTTGTCTACACTCCCTCAATGTAACCTCCCATTTTGCCTCCTTTTGATGTATCTAAAACTGGGGTTATATGATGTCACTGGGCCAAAGGTTTTGTACGGAATGTCTTGTCGTTTCAGTGAAATAATCAGCCATTTAAGTCAATAGTATATTTGCTCTCCTTCTTAAAGAGATTTTTTTTTTTTTTTAAGATTTGTTTTATTTATTCAAGAGCTGGGGTATAGGCCAGATGTGCGGGAGGGTGAGATGATTCACCAGAGACAGAGTGGGGAACAGAACAGGCAGACTGACTGAAATACACTGCTGAGGGGAGCAGCGGGCGAGACAGGAGAGGTCTGCCCCGCCATGTGGGTTGCTCCGCAGCCCAGCCGGCAGGGATCTAACTGGCACAGCAGAGGCTGCGGACAGCTTCACAGCAATGTGCTCAACTGCCTGCGCCACCAGGGAGGCCCCTTTAAAGAGATTCTTTTGTGTTGTAAACTAAGCAGGTAGAGCCAAAGAAGGCAGTGACTCCCTCCTCCTATGAACTACTGAGTCCTTAGCACAACCCCTATGTTAAAGAAGAGCTTAACTAGTTAAATATATATCTTATTTTTTTATGATGAAAATGATTCTTGAGGCAAAATATTTCAGGTGAAAGAGATTAGCATTATTTTGTATGTGTACACGACCTGTCTTGTTTTTAATGGCAAATAGCTCAGCCTTCCTCATCTATTGGTAAGCCAATCTGTTAGGTACTTAAAACACATGTTTCTATTTATTTCGTTACATTTGCTTATTTGGAACACTGGGTAAAATCAGTAGAATTTAGAAATGATTTTTGAGCTGTATGGTGACAAGCTTCATGAATCATGTAAAAATACCATGTTTGTCAAAGTTTAACTCCAAGGGGTCCTGCATGGAATTATGGACTTAGTTACCCACTTTGTTCCTTCAGTGACAGGTATTGATTCCAGGGCATGCCTTGTGTTAGAGTCTGCCATGGGGCAGGGGAGATTTCTCAATCCGAGTCCGTCTAACCAAGTGTGAATCTGTAAAATGATGGAATATAGACTAGAAGTTAAAACAAAGAAAACAACAGAACTATAAAGAAGTGTAAATCATTCATGCTTTTTAGTGTCTGTAATTTGGGGGGGGGCACTGGTGTATTTCATATAATCATAAATATGATGACATTTCAGTTTTATAACAGTCACTACTTTTTCATTATTTTTATCATTTCCCAAGACTTGAGACAGTCTTAGGAACAGAAAATTTCTTCACATGTTGAAACCTTTTGGTAATTTTCTTTTGAGAACTTCATTCAGATGAATATTAAAATGCTAAAGAAAGGAATAGAGAGTCTATAGACCAGAGAATAACAGAGCTAAGGAAAGAGAGAAAGATGCCATTCCAGAATTCAATAGTCTAAACTCCAGTCAATTAAATTAATATTAAAGTGGAAGAAATGAAAACTAGATTGCTTACACTCCTTTCATCTGGTCACATTCCTCCCAGAATTCCCATTCTTATGAATATTTAGCTTTCCTGGACTCAGGAATCAATCTGATTTTTTTACCTTGAGGAAACACATACCATATATGTCTTGAAAAACACAAATGCAAATTCAATGAGACCCCCTAATATTGAACCACCTATATTGAATCCCTGTGTACAGCAATCAAATTGGAAATCCAGGTCTATTACACGCACATGTGATATTTCTAGAGTATATCAAATTCCATCCTCTATCAAATTTTTTCCTTGGGTTCCTAGAAATTTAATATAAGCAAGTTTCACTCTATTTGAAAAGGACATGATGCAATATAATGTGTTTTTCAATGAATAGAATTCTTGGTAATTCAATTTATGTTCAGAACTTCTTAAAGGCAACTCACTTCTTAGAGGCCTCACATCAGAGTTCAGTTCTGAGAACCTTACTGGGGTAACGTTCCTTTTGGTATGAAAAGACCAAAGGAAAATCAGAAAGAATTTTGGTGATTCATATACAGATATTTATAAAATAAGTATGGTACATTCTGGTCATATAGAGAGAGGTGATGTATTTGGGAGTTCCCCGAAGTTCTTGATTTGTGTCTGCAATGTCGAACTGTCCCTTAGACAGGGAGCTTCTCATTAGTGGGAACTTGTTCCTTATTCCTCATTTTATCTCTTGATGAACCCCCCACAGTAAATGCTTAGGAAGACTAGGCTGAATTCGTAAGTGAACCGGTTAAAAGGCCAAGGTCACAGGTACAAAGGAAAGCTTAAAAGTCATCACCTCCTGTTTTCATGAGGTCAAGCTGTCTTTTCACCTATACCTATAATTCAGAGTTTATTTCAATCATCCATAATTTTTAATCTCTGTTACTTTGCATTTTCTGTCAATATTTCTTTTTAATTTTTTTCGCTAACTAATCTCTGATTCTAGTTGGTTCTCATTTTATATGCACTTCCATATATCACGCAACTCTGATTATGGTTATTGTTAAATAAAATATACTGTTATATCCGATGTTCAGCATCCCCTGAGTAGTAAACCAGGCCCGTTAAAAATGATATGCACTCATTAAAGAAATTCCATTTAAAATCTTGGAAAGCCTACATTAAAAATACTTTCTCGTATTGCTCTGTCAATCTTTCCTGCACCTGTTAGCATGTTTAGAAAATGGCTTTTTATAATTCACTCATCTTATTGCAAGTGGAAAAAGATTCACAAAAGTAATTTCAATTATTCAAATTGTTTTGTAAAACATAAAATTAAGAACATATCCTATAATAAGCACTAATAAACTTAGCAACTAGATATAAATAAAATATAGGTTTTTAAAGTATTCTAATATGATGGGAAGGAGTTATAGGCTCATATGATTAGCCTTGCTGAATGAAAACAGTTTCTGAGAGAGTTTTAACTATTTTTAGTGCTTGAGAGTTTGAAGCTTTCTTAAATATACTGGTAAGAATGGTATAGCTCCTCTCATTACAGTTCTTGTTTTTTAACTCCCCAATGCATAATAAACCTATGAACTCCATTAACTGTAATCGATATGCGTGCAAGCATGTAAAGGCCTTTCCTTTGCCCGTTCACTGCCTCAAACAAGAATCCAAAATGAGAATGACGCCAGGTCCCATGCAAGTAATCAGGTACGCCATTTTTCATTTGAGAAGAAGTCCTCTCCAATAACAGAAATGCTGAGAGAGGTTATTACAATAATAAATGAGTTGGCAGGGTGATTTATGTTTGAAACAAATGTAACTTCTGATGGAATCCTCTTTAATTCCTTATAAATCTTGGGCTTAGTGGACAGGGTCTGATTCTGGAGTCCGTCAGTTGAATACCCACCGTATTTTGAATTCACTTGGTTCATTTCTTATGGACTTAACAGCTGTTTTCCATAGTCTTCCCAGCAGGTATCTGTTTGGGGATTAGTAATGCTTCACATGGTCGTACATCATAAGAAATGGATGTGTAATTACATTAACTATGCTTCATCTCTCTGGATTCACTTATCCCAAATCACTGATATTGGAGCCGTTCAATAATAACTCTCCATAAACTGTTTTACTTTAACAGTATCACCATCCTATATTAATGCTGAGGTTTTAACGCTTCAAAAATGCTTCTGAAGCATCCTCCTTGGCTTTGTCTTTCAGTGTGTTTACCTCAGTCTAGAGTTCCTGAATGAGAAGATTCTTTCTGAGTCTACTCAAAATAGATCAGGTATGAGTATCTGTTGGATCTAGATTAAATTCTCAGGCGAACTCGGAATCTGGAAGGGTCCGTGCAGAATCATGGAAATTTCTAGCTTCTTCAGGCTGTGTAGACCTTCAGCATTGGCTCTGACCCTGGGAGCTGACTGAGAACGACTTAGGAAATATTCTGTCCTGCAAAGAATACCATCATTCTGTGCAATTTTGTCATATTTCCCTTCCTTAGACTATATGGTTTTCAAAATCCAGCTACATTCTAGGTATAACACAGAAAACCTACCCAGTCCTCCCCCAAGAGACATTCCTCCCAATGTTCTTCCAATTTTGTAGTGTTTTGCATCCTAATACTCCTTTTGTTTGTTTTTGTTGTCATAACACTTCCCCGTCACTTCCAACTACTCAAAATTATAAATTCCTTTTGAATAAACTTTCAAGAATACCCCCACTAGGGTCAGAGACTGTGACAATATTCTACTCCATGTCATACAAACCATTTACTACCCTGCCTGGCACAGAGTAGATACTTAATAAGGTTGTCCTAAGTTAAATTACACTTAATCTAATGAAATGAATGATGGCTGAAAAAATGATTTTATTGAATCTAAAACAATGGTCATGGTTAGGATAATTGTTGCGTGGCAAAATAGTGTTGGTTCATTTGTTGATTTCATTCAATGAATATTGATTGAGCCTGTACTAGGTGCCAAGTGCTGTTCAAGTCATTGGGGATATAGTGGTGACCAGACAAGTAAAATTCCTGCTCCATTTTCATGGGAAAAGATAGAATGAATAATACAAATAAATATGGTCATTTCATAAAATAATAAATTATTTGAAGGAAATGAAATAGGGAAATTATGCTAGAATATGTCTGGTTTAGGGAAGGGAGGGGGACTTTCCTTTTTAACAAAAGGGATCTTCTCAAGAAGATGACATTTGGGTTGCGGCCTAAATCACGAGATGAAGTCATGACATGGTAGTCAGTATGGCATGGGAGGTATAAGGAAGACCTGTGTGGGTAGAGCAAAGTGAACTAGGGAGAAAAATCTGTAAGAGAAGAATGAAGTGGATGAGACATCAGATCTATTCTATATAGCCCAGGGAACGCAGATCTAGAAATTGAGAAATTTAAAGTGGTACAACAAAAATAAATCTTTTGTTGCTGGGGCTGCTCTCTCTAGAGTTCCCCACCATTAGCAGTGTTCAGGGGTGGCAGGGTGACCCCTTTTGAGGGTTTTGTAGGCATTATTCCTGCTTTGGTGGGAAAGTTGGATTAAGATGCTGCCATTGCACAGCAAATGGATTGATATGGAGTAGAATATCGTGTATATTAGCACTTAGAACTTCTTACTGTAAATGATTTGCACTACCAATTAATATGTAAACATACAAACATTTTGGTCGTTGTAAACCTGAGAAATCAACAGTATTATACTTTTGTGCATATTATATTATTAGCTTATCTTAATAATCTTGTAGTGTTGATATTATTATTCTATTTTACAGATTGGAAATTAAAATGAAGAGAGACGAGATTATTTCTCATGAACTTATAAGGAAGTTAGTGTAACAATCACCCCTCAGTCCCATGATTTTCTCAATTCTCACCCAGTTCCTTGAAGCTGAGTGTCTTAGAGTTCATAATCCTTTATGCATTATTTAAAGTTGCCTTCTTATTTCATTTTTTAAATTATTTTTTAAAGATTTATTTATTTATGCATACAAGAACTGGGGTATAGGCCAGAGGTGTGGTGGGGGGGGGTAGTGAGAGGATTCACTAGAGACAGAGTGGGGAGCAGAAAAAGCAGATCTACTGAAATATACTGCTGAGGGGAGCAACAGGCGAGACAGGAGAGGTCTGCTGTGCCATGTGGGTAGCTCCCTGGACGGGGATTGAACTCATCCCACCATGGCTACAGATAGCTTCAAAGACTGCGTCTCGACCCCTTGCACCACCAGGGATGCCCTATTTTTTTTTTTAAAGATTTATTTTTAGGGCCTCCCCGGTGGCGCAGCGGTTGAGCGCTGGGTTGCGAAGCTGCCCGCGGCCTCTGCGGCGCCGGTTCGATCCCCGGCTGCTCCCCGGCCACCCGGAGGAGGGTCCCACATGGCGCGCAGACCTCTCCTGCCGCCCGCTGCTCCCCTCAGCAGTGTACTTCGGTCCTTCTGCCTGCTCTGCTCCCCGCTCTGGCTCTGGTGAATTCTCTCACCCTCCCGCACTTCTGACTGTACCCAGTGCATGTATAAACGAAACAAACAAACAGACCAGCAAACAAATAAATAAAGCATGCCTCTATACAAAAAAAAAAAAAAAAAAAAAAAAAAAGATTTATTTTTATTTATACAAGAACTTAGGTATAGGCCAGAGGTACAGTGGGATGGGAAGAGAGAATTCACTAGAGAGAGTGGGGAGCAGAACGGGCAGATTTTACTGAAATACACTGCTGAGGGGAGCAGCAGGCAAGGCAAAGAGGTCTGCTGAGCCATGTGTGGGGCAGAGGATCAAACTCAGGCCACAGCAGTGACAGTGTGATAGCACTGAGACAACCTCTATGCCACCAGGAAGACCCTCTATCTTTTTATTAAATACGAGAAAAGGGATGATATGCCTTTAAGATTGTTTTAGATTTAATAATTCATTTTTTTTGTAATGCCCAGTTATTAAAGCTAATTTATCTCATCAATTCTCCTATGTTGCCGAGGAATTTTCGGTTCAATTTGTAATGTGCTATTGTAATTTGCTAGTATTGTCGTATTTCTATAAAACAGCACTAACGTGCAAAATGTTATTACATATAAATTTTATGATGAAAAGGGCCAGAGACGTTCATGGGAGATACTATAGGCAAACTTAAAAAAAAAAAGAAAGATTTTATATTATTAGCTAAACGGAAAGACTTCAGCTAATAGAGTCACATAAATCTGAATGGATTAGTGTTTTTGTTGTGAGAAAGACTAGTTCTTATAAGACCTTCTCCATAATTGAAGGCTTTTACCAATTATACTCAAATATTGTGTGAAAGGAAGATTTTCCACCACTATTTCTGGTTATATGGAGAAAATATTTTACTGTGGTGAGAATCAGAAAAGCATTCAGTTGTTTTTTTTTTTAAGAAAATATTCAGTGCAAGCTGGCTAATGCTCCTTTTTATAAAGTGGAGAGGAAATATTACAAAGCTCACTTTCTTAGATATGGAAAATAATACCATTCTTTAAAGGAAAAATTAATACATTGGTAAGCAGATCAACTTCTGAGTTTTCTGGAAAATTATATAATCTAAAGAAAAGAGTTGAAGCCTCAGCAGCATTTGCTAGAAATTGGAACATAGTCAAAGGTGGCTGAGTGGGGGAAATTAGAGGAAACAGAAGAAAGCTGTGCTGTGGACAGGATTCAGTTCTGGCAGATTAGATGCGATGGTAACCAGATCGTTTCACTTGGTAATCAGCCTGATACTAAATATCTTCAGAGTATAATGACTTTCAGAAGAACCCTCTATTTTTTTCCCCTCCCAACAGTAGTAGGAGGTAAAAATAAGGAAATATCCCTCACTATTGGAAACAGAGTAGAATTTAACCCAATGACATAAAACAACAAAAAATTCCCAGCATCTTTGATTATCAGAATGTTTCCAAAAAAGAAGAGCTGATAGCACGAAAATCACTGACAATGGACTCACTCATATTTGCTCCGCCCTCCCTTTCACCACCTATGAATGATTTCAAAAGATGTTGCATTACCAGGGTTGCTATAACAAAGCCTCACACACTGGGTGGCTTATAACAACAGAATATTATTGTCTTACAGTTTTGGGGGCAAGAGCTTGAAAGCAGGCATTGGCAGGGTCATGCTCCTTCTGAAGGCACCAAGGAGGTCTGTTCCTGGCCCTCTCTTGACTTCCGGTAGCCTCAAGCGTTCCTTGGCTTTAGATACGTCATTCCAGTCACACAGCTGTCTTCTCTTGTGCATCTCCACATTATTTTCTCTTTGTCTATGTCTGTCTCTGTGCCCAAATTTCCCCTTTTTATAAGGACACCCTAATGACCTCATCTTAAAGACTATTTAAAATAGTTAAGACTTAAGACTATTTAAGACTACCTGCATCTGTAAAGACTATTTCCAAATCAGGTCACACTGAGGGACTGGGGTATTAAAGTCTGAATGTTTGATTCCTCCCAACATTTATTGCTGCACCTCCCCCTGTCTCTCAACCCTGAGACGGCCTCATCGTTCACTGCTGTGCTGGTCCGCAGCAATTTATTTGTTGAAACTCAGTCCCCCACACAATGGTGTTAAGAGTTGAGGTCCTTGGGGGGTGATTAGGTCATGAGGGTGGAGCCCTTAGGAATTGGTCAAGTGATCAATCATAGGGATCACTGAGAGTCCTCTTGTCTCTTCCACCATGTAAGTTGTGAGGACACAGTGAGACCATGGCTGTCTAAGGACAGGAAACTGGCTCTCACCAGACAGGAAATCTGTAGGCACCTTGATCTTGGATTTAGCTTCAAAGTTGTGAGAAGCCAGTTGGTATTGTGATTGGCCCCCCAAGGTATACTTTTCGGTCATAGCAGCCTACACAGACTAAGACAGGAGGGTTAGGGCTTTAACACATCTTTTTTGGGGAGAAGACACAGTTCAACCCATAAAAAACACCTAAAACACCTTTTTTTTTTTTTCTTTTTTGAGAAAAATTGGCTGTGTGTGGAGAAGCCCCAGTTCTTTCCACTTCTCATTTCAGCATTTTGAAGAATATTATCATATTGAGGTGTATTTAGTGTTATTATGGCAGTTTGGTACAAAGCACATGCCCAAGATACATGTTCTGACTGACTGTGCTATCATGTGATGTGGTCGTCTTTCAAAACTCTTTACCATCTTAACTACTTCTGGCACCATCAGGGTATGAAGGCTAATTTGTTAGCTGGAGCCAGAAACAAATTTCTCCTTGGTTCTTGTCACCTCTGAGCCATATACCCGAGGGCTCATCTGAGTAGCAGAGACTCAGGAGGAGAGACTATAGACAAGATGCCCAAGGTAAGATGAGATAATTTATCTAAGACCTTCAAATGAATTTATATGGGTTTCAGAGTCTGAGTCAGAGCCCTAGAAGTGCTGAAAGGAGCATTAATAATGAAACTAGGTGGTTTATTTTTCCTCGGCTCTGCCAAGGAAAGCTTCACTAATTCCTGTATTTCTTAAATGGAAAAGTTGGTCTTCAACTATAATAAGAGAATATCATATTACCTGTTAATCACCACAAATGAATCTTCAGGACCTTCTGCCAGCCCAGGAAAGGGCCTGTAATCATCATGATTTTATACACGGCAATTGTGTGGGTTGGGATTCCTTGCCATGATCCTGTGATTATTAAAGTACAAAAACAAAATGATAGAATGTTAGATGTGATTTGATGTCTTGTGGAAACCAGTGAAGGAGCTGGTTTAATGTCCATATTGCTTTAGAGCTGAAAAAGAGCAGCACAAGTGGGCAAGTGGCTAGTCAAGATCTGGATGACACATGCCACAAAACTGTCAAAATGGTTAACTGGTACATGTGTGTAAGGCTGAAGGCCTAAATCAATTGGCTCTCTCATTGTGATGGAAGTGTCATTTACTGGCTCTATCTATCTATCTATCTATCTATCTATCTATCTATCTATCTATCTATCTATCTCCATGTCCATACATCTATGCAGTGGAATTAGACACCATTGAAATAGATATTTTAATTTCACAGAATTGGTAATGTTGGCTTGATGGTCCACAGGAAATTGAAATAATAGAATTTTCTGGTAGCATATGAGTTGATCTGGTACATAGACCCCAAATCTAAATGCCAAATTGAGGAATAAATTCTAATTCTTTGATTATAGAAACCCTTCCCCCAAGCACAGCACCTTGGCATCTGTCTTTTTCATCTCCGCAAGGAAAACCTCAGACTGATTCCAAACTCTCTCTCTCCATAATGGGAAATCTCTCTGTGTTTGATGAACCTAAGTGAAAAACGCTGTCTCATATCCATGTATTTATTAAATCTCCGGTCGCATAAAGGCCTCACTCCAAAGTAATGCTCAAAATAAATTGCTTCCATGATTGTATTGTTAGAATGGACATGTATGATTTCTTCTCTCTGCATTCTAAGATGACAATGTATCTTGGGGCACCTTAATGATGCAAATTCAAACTGCCTAGGCAATCAGCAACAGACAGATCAGAAAATTGTAGCGATTGGCCTAAAGACTCTTTTTGAGTTCTCACCGCCAGCAGGGCTGAGGCCGCCTCAAGGAGATTCAGCTTACCTTCTTTTCCTCTGACGAAACTCTAGGTCAGAAAATGGAAGTTTTGTTTAGAGTGCGAGACCTTCCCTTGCTTGAAGAAATACTTCCTCAAGATGCCAAATCTGCCATGACAGTCAACAAAACCACCGTGGATCCCACAGCCACTCCAAGTCCCTGGCACTTCATTCTTCCTGCAGGGTGCATGGGAATGGCCTCTAATGTGGGTCATTTTCAGTTCAGCCTGGTGCTTGTTACCTACTGACTAGGTTGGGAAACTGGCAGTGGGCAGGTGTGCCCTTGTGAGGTGCTAACAAGTGGACTGTTCGCAGAACAGTCAGGAACATTCTCTGCACAGTCTGAATCCTACGGTCTAATAGGCAACAAGAGTTTTACTGACTTATCTCACTTGACAATCACATGGGAGGGATTTTTATTATGCCCCTTTACAGATAGGGAAATGGAATCGCAGCAAGATTGAAAAACATGCCAAAGTTTATTGTCTCTAGTGATCAGTAAAGTTGGGATTTGCACCCAAGCAGGCTGATGCCAAAGCTGGGAGGCTTGTGGTCCTGTCAGTATATGAGACAGTGTAGCGAGCGGATAGCAGCCCTACAGTCTGGGACCAAGGGCCGGCTGGGCTGTGTCCTCTTGGGATCTTGGGCAAGTTTCTACACCTTCTTGACTTGTCCCTTCCTTCCTGTGAAAGGAAGCTAACAGGACTCCGCTACACCGGCTGTTAGAGAATTAAATGAGAAACGCATGTAATGTGTCGGACTCCTAATGTGTTCATCAGTGTTAGCTCTTGTTGTTGTAATTATACCCTTCAGCTCGGTCAGTATCTGTCTCTCTCTCTCTCTCTCTCATTTAAGCACTAGCCCTGCTGTTTCTTCCTTTAAAAGGCAGAGCCACTAAGCTGACTGTGTGAAGGAATCTAACGGAGAAATCTGAGCTGCTTCTTAAACACAGTAATGTTTTGACTCCATTAGTTCATTAGTCTTCAAGGTTCAAAATAAAGAGCTCATGTCTTTTGCTTATGGAAAACTCTGGCAAAGCTTGCATCCAGAGTTGATAACTGCAATCACCCTACCCCTTAATGGAGGGGCAGATGGGATTGGGCTCAGTCTCCGGATCCGGGAGCAAGGAGAGGCCTGGCATCCAGGGCCTATTAAGGCAGAGTGAGGGGATTTTGTCACAGCTCTGAGCTGGTAAAATGGGAGGCCCAAACCAGGTATTCCTAGGGTTCTTTCTGCTTCTGATATATCAGCTCCACACCTCTCCTAAATGACCTCCTTCACGATTTGCTTTTAACAACAGTTGTGCACTTGGGTTATGGAACAAGAGCAGTAGAGAGAAGAAATATAACAAAAGAGGAAAGTAATGAGATGCAGATGCATGAAGGAGGGGGTAGGTGGACTTGGGCTCAGGCAGGCAAGAGGAGAAAAGAGAGCAGGAAAAACAAAAAGAAAAATTCAAATTTAAGAAACAGTTGTATAGAGGGCCTCCCCGGTGGTGCAGCGGTTGAGCACTGGGTTGTGAAACTGCCAGCAGCCTCTGCAGCACCGGTTCGATCCCTGGCTGCTCCCCAGCTACCGGAGGAGGGTCCCACATGGTGCGCAGACCTCTCCTGCCACCCGCTGCTCCCCTCAGCAGTGTACTTTGGTCCTTCTGCCTGCTCTGCTCCCCGCTCTGGCTCTGGTGAATTCTCTCACCTTCCCGCGCTTCTGACTGTACCCAGCGCTTGTATAAATAAATAAAAAAAAAATCTTAAAAAAAAAAAGAAATAATTGTATAGAAAGCAAGGAAGTTCTTGGGGAATAATGAATCCATTATACTTGATCAAAATCAGTGTGATTTGATGCCTTTATTTGAACTTGACAGGGGATACCTTGTATTGCCTTATTAAAACTAAAAGGACATGGTACTGAACTTGTTTTAATCAAAAGAAAGGCATGAAGCAGATGAGACGTGGGAACTTTTCAATTGACCCACTATTATCAAAAATCAATCCAATAACTTAAATGTAGTGGATAATTTTATGAAGATGAATTGAAAGTGAAGTTAGGAAGTCACATAAAGTATATGTGTAATAAAAAATAATTAATAGTGCAGAAACAGAGTAAGTTGTATGTAAAAGTTATTCTAGTTTCAAATCAAGGGGGAAATAATTATTAAAATTAAGTTAACCTTATTTAATTTAATGATTTTAAACAGGTTTACTTCTAGTTTCACATATTTTTACCTAAATTAAATTTATGTTAAGTTAAATATTTTCTATGTAAAAAATGGAACCATGCAGCAACTAGAATAAAATTTAATATAATGCTTTGTAATGCTGAGGTGAAAAGTCTTTCTACACCTGATTCCTGGGTTACAAATCATAAAATGAGGATTGATAGTTTAGATCACATAAAGTCAAAACAAAACAAAAACGCTAAAATACAAGAAATGAAATCTTATGTGATCAAAAATACCATTTGCAAACCGAAAAGAACACATTAAGGAATAGATTTGAATCATCCATGTGAAAAGGGTCTTTATCTTTCAATTATATTGAAGTCTGCCAAGTTAATAAGAAAAAGGCAAATGCTCTTATAAGAAAATGAGGAAAAGGATAAAAGCAGGAAATTTACAGATCCCTCCCATGTTAATGAAGAAATATGAAATAAAATATTAAGATATCATAAGCTTTTGAGATATATTATACAAGACAAAAAAATAATAGCATTATTGGTGAAGTTGTCAGAAAATACAACATCTATCCCATTTTAGGAATGTACAACGTGCAGACACTCAGAATGATAATAAGGCAAATGTACTCTTTCATCTACTCATTTAAATGACAAAATTTTCCCCCATGAAAATAATAAAATAAATTCAGCCATGACAATCATTTTACTGCAGGAAATAAAAGCCCAAATGACTTTCAATCAAGAACTGACTTAATATAATATGAATTGATTTGCGTGTATTAAACCAACCTTGTATTTCTGGGAAAAATCCCACTTAGTCATAGCGATGATTCTTTTTATATGTTGCTTTATTTGCTTTGCTTGTACTTTGTTAAGGATTTTTTTTTACCTCTGTAATTATAAAAAAAAATTTGAAGTATTAAAAAAAAGAACTGACTTAAAATATTATGTCATACCCACAGAATGGAAGGCCATGCCGCCGTTGCTTTACTTAAGTAGACCTATCTTCAATCATATAGAAAGTAGACAGATCTTCAATCATATAGACATAATAGAAAGCTACATAATGAAGCTGTCTGTACAAATAGTAAAAATTCATCTTTATATCACAACATGGAAGTTTCCAATAAAGTAGTTTAAATAATAAAATGAATAGGTAAGTCACAAAAAAACATAATTTTATATCAGAAGGGAAAATGTTAGCTGACATACAGCAAAAATATTAAAAATGACAATGTCTATGTGATAGATTATATCATTTTTGGCAATTTCTGAAATTACTCCTTTTTTTAAAAATTGAGGTAATGTTGTCTACATTGTTGTTTGAATTCTTTTAAAGATTTATTTATTTATGCATACAAAGGCTGGGGTACAGGCCAGAGATGCAGGGGGTGAGAGGACTCACCAGAGACCAAGTGGGGAACAGAACAGGCAGATTGACTGAAATACACTGCTGAGGGGAGCAGTGGGAGAGTCAGGAGAGGTCTGCTGTGCCATGTGGGTAGCTCCCTGGCTGGCTGGGGATCGAACTCATATTGCAGAGGCTGTGGATTGCTTCATAGTGCATTACTTAACCCCTTGAGCCACCAGGGAGGCCCTGTTGTTTGTATTTTGGAAGTATAGGAGCCCCCTCTTCTGGTGATGTTACCATAGTGCTCAACTGCCGAGGTGCTCATAGCCCACCACCAGAGTCCATTGTGTGCTCACCCCTCCCCCCTCCCTCTCCTTCTCAATGTTTAAGTTCTAGAGTCAGCTTTCAAGGGCTAGTTTTTAAGTTTGGTTTTATGTGGCCCTTTGTCTGATTTCTCTACCTCCATACATAAGTGATACCACCCCGTATTTGACTTTCTCCTTCTGACTTATTCCACTTAGCATAATCCCTTCCATTTCTATCCATGTTATTGCAAATGGCATGAGTTTGTCTTTTTGATTGCTGTGTAGTTTTCCATTGTGTATATATACCATACCTTCTTGAACCACTCATCTAGTTTTGAGCTCTTAGGTTATTTCCATAGTTGACCTTTGTAAATAGAGCTGCAGTGAACATGGGAGTGCAGGTTTCCCTTCGAATTAGTGTATTTGTATTTTTTAGGAAGCTACTTAAGCTTGGAATTTTGCTGGCTCACAGGGAAGATCCATTTTAAATCTTTTGAGAAACCTCCATGCTGCTTTCCGTAAGGGCTAAATCAGTTTACATTCCCACCAACAGTGTAAAAGAGCTCCTTTTCTGAAAGTGTTCTTAATGAGCATGTACTTCTTATATAATAAACATTTTAGCTACTACATGTGAAATATAAACCTATATAAAGAATATGTGTGGAGAAAATGGTAGCGACTATAATCAGATATGTTTGTGAGAGTTATAGAAGAGTAAAGGAGGACATTTTCAGGACCAGACTCTTCCAGCCAGGCTCAGGTGCAGTCTGTGAGAATGCCTGCAGGCAGAGTTGCAGGTGCTTCAGAATGGAGAGTGGCTGAGGGATAGGAGTGGGAGGCTGGTAATGTCTGCTGCGGGGTCTGAGTTAGTGCACCAAGGATGAGGATTCAGCCTCAAGCAACTGGAGGTTACTTTTCATTTGATTTACTTCTGAACCCACAGAAGTAAATCTGTGCTTCTAACAGCAGTACAGAGAACCAATGCATGTAGTTATGCAGAACACTTCCCCTGTCATCCCCTACCCCCTACCCCTGTCTCCAGCCCAACACTATCTTTCTAGTTTGTCTTGGACATGGACTTGGAGTGAAGTGGTCTTTCTAGGCCGCAGGTGCCAACTTTGTAAAATGAGCCCAGAGTTTCTAACTTAATGCATTTTAAGCTTCAGACTGAAGCTTTTTTTTTTTTCCCCTCTGTCTCTAATTTGTACTGAGTCGTTGGGCATATAGTATGTCTGGTTCAGACCTACCATACATAGCTCCTGTGTTGCAGGTTATTATACAGTCCATCTTGCCCCTGAAATTGATTTGAGATGGTTAAGCAAAACGTACATAAGATAACTTCCACCAATACAAAGATAAATACATGAAACCATCGGGGAAAAGAGAGATATGAGAACAAAATACAATAAATCTAAGGGGAGGCTTCCTGCACACAATCCACGGCATGTTTGTCGTGCAACTTGTGTGAGAATTGAGCCTCTTTGTTGGGCTTTGAACATTAACATTCAAAGCCAAGAAGGAAAAGATCAGTTAGAAGTGGCATGTGTTCCTAAGGGTAACAAAAAAAGTCAAACACAGAAACACAAACCAAAGTCAGTTACCCACAAGTGCAGCATTTCTGAGACCCAAAGGAGGGCACTGGCGTGGGGAGATAGCATCTTCGACACCTACCTCGACAGTACAATAAACGCTGTACTGAATTTTGTTCTATTGTCCCATTGTTCTGTTGTCTCATTGATGATTCTATTTGTACTGTCAAAGCAAACTGGCATAATGCCAAAGCAAAATTTAATAAAAGCTATTTTAGGATGCAAATCAGTGCAACCTTAGTATACAGTTTTCTGATGGTTTGGTTTGAACTAACAGGCAAATTTAGATGATCTAGAGAAATTGATATAATACATCCTCTTTGGGCAATAAACTATGAATATTATTTTTCACAAGCAAGCTTTTGATATCATTCTTTGGATGGCAAAGAGTTCAAGGTAATAGTGTCTGGAAAAATCATGCAGTGAGAAATTTTTGTGTGCAACTGGGTCAGGACAGTTTCATATGTTTTGGCAATCAATCAGTCAAGCCAAAAGCTAGAGCTGACACTCTCTTATGAAAATTAAGAAATGTAACTAGAATATATACTGACTAGATGATACTACCATCTCTCTATTCGGAGATTTCCATAATGTGTGTTAGACTTCTAGCATTTAAAGAATTTCTATATTTATAGTCCATAGATTTAGCTCGATTTCGTTCTTTTAATTGCAGTTTTTTGGGTATGCTGTGTGAAAGAAAGTGCCTTGTAACAAAAATGTTTATGGCTTGGGCATTTTGATATCTTTTTAAAACCTGTGCAATGAATTGGCTTCGCAGCCTGGCATTTTCAGGGAATGTGTGAGCAAGTAGCCTCATTATTGATAAATATTTTAAAACACGTGGTATTTACCCAGAAGGTCCCAATGGCTCAATGTGCCTCCTGCAGAAATGGCATGTAATAAAAAAAACTCCAGAATGAAATTTCAGAGGAAAAAAGGATACTGCACTTAAACAAAAATTCAATAAAAGAAATGTTAGAAAATCCCCAAAGCATTCCAACCAAGTTATGGATTAATTGCTTGGCACGTTTCCTTTTTTAATTCCAAGCTGCCTTTTTGTTAGCTGAGTAAACAAAGCATCCAGAATAAGTCAACTTCAGCCAACGATGACAGCCCATTAACATCATGACTGATAATAATGATAATTCCCAAAGGCTTTGACAAGGTCCACACATGAGCAATATTTGACCAGCAGGGACCATGTTGAGAAATAAGGGGGAAACATTCTTGTTCTTTCCGATAAAAAAAAAAATGAAATTAATGGGAAGAATGAGACTAGGTTTTGTCTAGATTTCCGTCTAGCACAGGCAGGTCCCCTTATCAAGAGGGTTTAGGGACACAGCTTGCAATCAGTCTTGTGGGGTTGAGGAAAATGAGGAGGAATTCTTAAATCCTAAATCCAGCAGTCTCGAGGCTATTATACTAGTGAGTTTTAAGGCAGGAAAGCAATTGATTGCTGCATCACGAAATTGGTAGTTAGTATACTTGTTCGCGCCTCAAGGAAAATGTTTTCATTGGCGATCATTTTATTTACATAATGTAGATCCTGACGCCTCCTTTCCTCCCTGAATTCTCTGAGTTCCAAAAGAGCAAGGGCTCTGCCTTACATTTGCAGAAGGTGTATAGTGAATATTAAGTAACATTCAGTTACAGAGAAGAGGCATTTGGATTTCATTTAGAACGAGCAATAGCAACCACACAACACATATACCATTCTGCCTCCTTCCTCCCAACAAACAAACAAATAAACAAACAAACAAACAAACAAGGCAGTCAAAATGAATTAAAATTTACACTTTGGTTTTTATCTTTTGCAATGCCATGTTGTGTGTATTGTCATTCTCATACATACAGGATTTTCTCAGACACTACCGTGGAGAGATTCACTTGAGGAAGAATTCTTCTAATGCATCGTTGACACATCTCTTCGTGGGAAGAGTGTAAGATGTGTCAACAGGCAGCAAACCAGAATCTCTTTGACCTCTAAAGTCTTAACAGTGTGCTCATACATTTTAAAGTGAAAACTTTGCCCCAGGTAAATCTACAGAGAAATCAGGTGTATGCCTGCAGTTAGAGTTTGAGATTGCTGCTTGCTTCGTGAAAGCCTGAAGTTGGTGGTCCACTTGGGGGCCTGAGTATTGCACAGCAAAAGCTGTGATCTCATGTTGATTCTCAGACTACCAAACTACTGAGATACCCACCCCTCTTATTTTAACCAAGGCCAGAAAGGAAATGCTTTCATGAATCAAATCATTCAATTTTTCAAACTCAAAGATAGTGGAGATCAGTTAATCCAATTCCTTAATTTGACAAATTAGGAAACTGAGTCCCCAAATAACTTTGTATATGATTCAAGGTCATACAGATACTCTGTTGCAGAACTTAAACACAGTCACCTATTTACTATGGAGCTCATTCAGGCAGGAAAATATGGGGGGGGGGGTCACGGGAAGCTATTGGTTTAACTTTAAGATTAGCATCTCTTACTCCTAGAAAAATCTTGCTGGAGAGTTTTATTATAATATATGGCTCTGTTTTCTGGACTTAGAGACACAGTGATGCATCTCTTTGTTCAGCAAATGTTTGTTGTGGATAAAGCACTGTACTAGGTATGATGAGGATACACAGCACCGGAAGCATCATAGCTTTGCTCTAAGAAATCCAGTATGGAAGATGAATCAGTCACATAATCCCAATGACAACATGATTGAAGCCGAAGATATAGGCTTCAAAAGGAAGGAATATATTTTAATGGGGGAAATTAGGGAAAATTTCCTCGAAGATGTGGCCTTTGGCTAGCATTGAAAGTAGGGATTTAAAAACATGTTGGGGAAAATCCTTCGGGAGGAGGAAAGGTAGGGAAGAAAGTCACAGAGCCAGGGAAAGGTGGGGTGCAATTGGGGGTAACAAGTAGTGATCTGATGGACACAGGAGAGATTTCTATAATGAGTGGGACTGAGACAGATTTGGGATTAGAATGTGGAGGCTACAACCGCAAAAAAAAAAACAAAAAAACAAAACCGAAAACAAAAAACCCAATATTTGATGTGCTGCTTTTAGTTGATTTACCTTTTAATATCCCCAGCAAGTGGTGAGTTGGAGACATACAGGTCCTTTCTTTCCAAAGAATCCCCAGGTGTCTACTGTCCACCAGCTTCACTTGTGTCTGTCCACTCGCCTAGCTTTGGAAAGAATGAATCATTTCACCAGTGTAGGACCAGACAGTTGAAGAATCAAACAGGGTGATTTACCAACAGGATGCAGGTTAAAGCAGCAGTTCATGTAAGCAATGTATGTTAGAATTGTTGGGGTCACCAAACCATGTCTGGCATGACCCAGTAATCAACTTTTCAATCCCCCTAAACAGAGGTTGGGAAAGGAGAGATTGTCTTCTTGAGTTCCAATTTTCATTTCTTGACCATCAATTTCTTGATTATTCATTCAACAAAACTTATTTTTAATGAATCTTGCAGTATGCTAGGACCTGAAAGACAATGAGTTAAGAGAGACAATGAGTTAAGAAAAAGGCAAGACAATCAGTCCTTGCCTCTGTGGAACTTAAAATCTCAAAGGTTTTACATATTAAAGAAAGCCATAAACATGCAGACCCATACATGTATAAATGCCACATGGAAGGGAAATGTAAGGTCATGTGTTGGCTTCAATAGTGTGGTGGTCCAGGCAGTTCTGGAAGAACTTCTTGCTTAGATCTGAAGCATGAGGGGAAAAAGCAAGGCAGATAGGAGTGGAAGAGTAACTGAGACAGAGAAAAGAGGAAGTATTAAGATGGGCAGGAGAGCATGGGGCATTGAGAGAATGAAAAAAAATTTTGCCTCGAGTGTCAAGTTCAAGGGAAGATGGAGGAGGGAGAGAAAGAGGGAGTGTGAGATGGGATGAGGTCTACGAGGTTTGGACACAGGCATGAAGCCCCTTGGAGATCAGGTTGAGAAATTTGGGTGAAACTCATCTTCTTTCTTCCCTTCTTATTTACCTTTGTGTGTGTGTGTGTGTGTTTCTTTGGCTAGTAATTCTATAGTTTAAGTTCAAAGCTAGAAATACCTGTACAAGTTGTTTTATGCAAAAGCTATGATCACAGGTTGATTCTCAAAGATGAACACCTGAAACTTATATAATGTTATAATGTCATGTTACTTCAAAAACAAAAAGGTTAAATTAAAAAAAAGAAAAAGCTGTGATAAGAGGTATGATTATTTAGAACTGTGCTGTCCCCACTACCAGTGACTCCTGAGCAGCTGACATGGGCGACAAGTACAAAGTGGCTTTAGAAACCTTAGTAGGGTAAAAAAAAGACAGAAAATCTCAGTAATGGTTACATTGATTAGATGTTGAAATTACAATATTTTGCACATGTTGGATTTAGAAAAATATATTATTAAAAACAATTTTACCCTGTTTAGTTTTACTTTTTTTTTTTTCAATGTGGGACTTCAAAAATGTAAAATGACATTTTTCTGTTGAACAACACTGGGTTAAAATAACTAAGATGTGCTTTTTAGGAGTAAGGTGAATAGTCTGGAGCCAAAGCAAATTTGCTATTAAAGCTGCATCACTGTCATTAAATAAACTTCAATAATTTAGGCAGGAGCTACACTGGTAGTCAACTTTGCTTGATTGTTTTACAAGGAGTTTATTAAGCAAATGAACTCTGGCAACTGGTTTGACCACAGGCTCAAGACTATTTAAGAATAATAATGTAATAATCAGCTAGGAGCATCCTGACATTTGAACAACTAATGGGAAAATTATGCATAACACAAATATGTATTTGTTAGAGGACCTTTACTTGGTAATGACTTATTTCAGCTACAAATAACATAATTAGTATTTAATAATTCCTTCAAAGTTTTAAAATGCACACTTAAAAAAAACTTGAAAAGATTTTCCAATAAATCTAAATTCAAGAAGTTTGAATTTATTTCCCATGGCTTAATCCATTGACTTTTCCTAATTCATAAAGCTGAGCACGGTTTTAAAAAGATGATGTCAGATAAATAGACAAAATGCCTCCTAAGGAAGACCTGTTGGGTAACATGAGTCTGAGCATAACCTGACATAGTTCAGGCTTAAGAAATTAAATCAATGAGCGCGTTGGCTCATTGAAAGTTTGAGAATTCAAACTTGGGATAGAAAATGTTGCTGTTGTCTTCATCATTAACATCATCTTTAATTTCATTCTGGGCAATTTGTTTTAGCTGTAGTCACTATACATTTCATAAACAGTCAGACACATGTCAGATGGAACATTCACTCCAGGGTAGGGGCAGATGGAAACCCACCACCCAAAGTCAAGGGCTTGTGTGCTTGTCTCAGTAGACAAGGCAGAAATGTTTTCAAACATTGTCCACAAATTTATAGAATAACAGCCCGTTAAGCTCTAAATCTCAAGTGTTCTTTTTTAAGTATACAATATTCACACTAAAAGAACCAATTGTATATGTTTTCCACTTTCCTGGGGGTTTAGCAGAAAATTCATGATTGAGTTATAGCAACAGAAAGAGTCCCCAACTTGGTGAAATAAAAAGGGGCAGGGGCAGGGATAAATGTTTTAATATGGGAACCTTATGTCTCTACAGCAACTTATTCCATTCCTTGTTCTGGTCCTCCTTACTCCATCACTCCTCATAGTTCTATAGAAGAAAATGCCATAATTAGTATTTACTCTAGACCCAAACAAGACCTCCCTCAAATTCATGTCCAAGATTGACCATCTCTAATTGAATCATCGTTGTTTTTATCTGAGTATACAAAGTAAAACCAGAGAATTTCCTAAGCTGCCATCATACAGAAGCTGCAGGAAATTGATTACAGAGAGGGCACAGAGGCTGTTGTATTAACTTTCTTACAAGGACGCCTGATTGTTTTAGGATTTCAGTATGGTAAATGGATTCCTCTGGTGAGTACAATTTGACTGCATAGAATAGGGCTTGTGATGGCCTATTCACTTATAAAATAAGACATTTAGTAATGTAATAGTCCTAACATTTAAACCTCAGATGTATTTCCATGTACAAGTGGTTAAGAACTCAAAAACAAGTAATTATCAATAGCATGTGTATGCAACAAGAGAAGCATCAGCTGAAAAAAGTTATATTTATGACATTGGCAAGAAGGATACATTAATTGACTGCAGAAAGGAGCCAACATAATATTTACTCTGTGTTTTTAAGAGGATATGAAGAAGATTCTAGAAAGTCAAATGCACTTGGCTTTATTTTGTGAAGGAAAGGTCCAAGGGAATGGTAATCAGAAGAGAGCTTACCGAGATATGCCAAATTTCATTTTAGTCACCCAGAAGGAATCAGCAAGTAGATAGTTTCACAATGCATACACAAGATCACATTTGGGGATCTGTTAAGAGACCTGTAGTTTTCAAACACATGGACAGTTCATAAGAGACTTGAGTTGGAATTTCCTATCATGCTGGATATGATCCTGCTTTTCTTCTGTTAAACTCTTGCTCATGTCAGATTTTCTTTATGAAATTAATTCCTTTTTATTTCCAAGTCTGCTTACCAAAGTTCCACCTATACCTTTTGTACCTACATTCATTCAGATCTGTGTCTTCTAAGGAATTTTGGATTTGACTCCATCACCGGCCTTGCTGAAGGTCTTCTTTCCTTTCCTTGAATGCCACAGCCATACTATCTCTTGCTGTTTTTCTCCATTCTGTTGATGGCCTTATGTCCCTTATTAGAGTGATAATTCCAACAGGTTAGGCTCCGTGTCCTACTTAATTTCATCTTCCACTCTCTCCTCACCCTCTCACCCCAAAGTGTCAGGAATGGCCTCACACATAGAAGATACTCAATAAATATTGTGGAAGAATCAATAAAATGCTGTGATGAGCCTCACCTATCAGGGATCTTGCTTTCAATGAATCTAAATCTGTGCATCAGCTACATCAGCTCCTTGACATTGTGATTCCTTGTCTGCTGCGATCACACATGGAAGTGTCCATTTTATCCTCTGACACTCCTTGCTAAAACCCTGGACTCCCTTTATTGAAGTGTTAAATAGATAGAAGAAAAGTAATAGATCAAAAAAGATTCAGGAAAATGAATATAGTTTTGATAGAGTTTTTAAAGTAATTGACTTTTTATCAAGGTATAACAAAAAAATCAAGAATGACTATTACTTTACAGCCCAACAAAATTCAACAATCATTAATAAGCCAGCACTATTTTAGCTCACACACTTGATGGGAGACAATTTCTATTCATTAATTATATATAGTTATATGTAATTATAATACATAATTATACATAATGTGTAATAAATATATAATACATAATTTCATTTCAATACAACTGAAAAAAAAGTTATGGGAAGGAGAGAGGAGAATCTTGTATGTCTATATCATGCCAAGTAACAATGAAAACATAAGAAAATACGCAGAAATTTTTATGTAAAACAATTTTTATTTGTTATATCTAGTGAGTAGCCAAAAGAGCTTAATTCCTTAACAATCCCTGGATTGTTTTGATGATTTTCTCAGTTTTACAGTAATTACTATAATGAGAAACCTAATGACCTAATCGTTCCTCAAGGAGAAATTGTTTGGCATATCAGTTTCTGGTGGAAGGATGTACCCTGGTGTTATAAACATGTGGCTACCAGCCCAGGTTACAAAATCTAGAAAATACTATGGTGGGAGAGTGACGTGCATTATCTGGCTATGACAAGGACGTGCATTATCTGGCTGTGACAAGGTCCTTCTGCCCATGTTTTACACTGAACCTTATTCTTGAGTTCAGTTTCAGATTGCCTTAGTGATCCTCTGGTCTGTCTGTTCCCTCTGTCTTGTTTGCCTCTGCCTCATCCTCTGAGCAGCTCTTCAACTTGACTTCTGTTTCAGCCTTTTTTGCGCTTCCTTTAACATCATCCTTCTGAGTATAAACCTTGTCAGCATCAGGTTCGCCAAAGTGACTGGGTGGTTTTCTCTCAGCTGGAAAATGGTCCTTATTTTCCCAGTAGTTGAGGGAAGATGCATCCTTTGGGGTTTTCCTAGGGACCCAAATGTACCCCATGTTCATGTTCTCACTGCTTACGTAAGTAAGCAAGGACTGACATTATCCATCTTCCTTTGGCTGTTGGTCTCCCAGGCGCTCCCATCTCCCAGTCTCTTGAGGGATGGCAGGAGGGGGTGTGGTGCTGCGAGCATTTTACAATTCATCAGACCATATTTTCTGCTTTTCAAATTACTTTCTGGATCAGTGTCATTATTATTTTTGCTATTTAATTTCAGTTCACAATTATAGAGGGCAACAGCTTGCTGAGAAAGAATGAATATTTTTCTTGTGTTTCAGTTTGCTAAAGGAGGTGATATATTCTAGAAGGGTAGAGGTCTGATGATCTCAGTTGGCTAAAACCCAGTGTTAGAAAGACCAAGTTTCTA
This sequence comes from Talpa europaea, assembly GCF_964194135.1. Taxonomy (NCBI): domain Eukaryota; kingdom Metazoa; phylum Chordata; class Mammalia; order Eulipotyphla; family Talpidae; genus Talpa; species Talpa europaea. Next base: position 86,732,502 of record NC_140080.1, on the reverse strand, counting down.
GGGTCTCATCCCAGATGGACTGATTAGTGGGCTTTGCTCTATTTCTATTTTTTTCAAGCATTTTCTTTGCCTCTGTCTTCTACATTATAATATATAAAAATGTGTTAATACCTCATGTTACAAGGATTAGTCAATGCTTTAATAAATTCCCAATAAATGGTAGTTATTGTTATCCTATTATTGCTAATTAATGATTTTAACAAATAATTACTTAGCACTTACTGTGAACCAAACTCTGTGCAGGGTGCTGACAATTCATAATAGATTGATCTGTTATTATTGTAATGAATCCTCTGAAGAGGTTTAAGGGTTTATCAGTCCAGATCAAGCCCCGTCCAGGGGATTTAGGGAAGACTTCTGAAGAAGTGAAAATTAGAGTTAGGAAAAGTGAAAAGGCGGTAGCTGGGTGAAGGGAAAAGAGAAGGAAAAGCATATTATGGAAGAGGTAACAGCAAGTGCAAATGCACTGAGGTAAGAGAGAGAGCATGGGCATTTGAGGACTCAAAGGAAGACCAGCAATGAGGAGGAGAGTGGCATAAAGCAGAGAGGTAGACAGGGAACAGAACCATGCTACATGGTCTAGATTATGGTAGGAAACCATTCTGCTTTCCCCAGAATGGGGGTTTTCCTGTGATGTGGGACTTAACAGTATTAAAACCTGGGAAGTCAATGGGCAAACCAGGTTGGATGGTCACCCTAGCCCAGTTTGTGACTCAACTTTAAGGCCTGGCATTCAAAATCAGAGATCCAGATCATCTCTTTCCTCAGGAAAAGACAACACAAAGTTCCAGAATTCCTGATAATGGTCATTAGTGCATGTTGAGAGATAGTACATATGTACTTAAAGGCATAGAATCAGTTTGCAAATTAAGCTCCAATCATTCATTTATTCATTCATCAACTTACTCAGGACAAATATGTTTGCCTTTTTCTCTATACAGATTTGGGGCAAATTCTGTGGAGGATGCAAAGTTCAGTGGATTATTGCCCAAACTTCAATTTAAGTGTGTTTCTTGTTTTCTTAAGAAGGATGGTATCAAGAGAAGGGAATTTCTATCTAATAAATGAAACTTAAATTTGGCTCTAATTCATTTAAGAACTCAGTTAATTGAGATTGAGTCTTTTAATTATTTGAAAACATCTTGATCTCCCAGTGTTTCTCATACCTTACATGGAATAGAATTTATTTCTTCCTATTTTGATATTTAATTTTATGTGTCAACTTGACTTGACCAAGGAATGCCCAGATATTTGGTCAAGAATTCTAGGTGTTTCTGTGAGGGTATTTTTAATGAGAATAACCTTTGAGTCAGTAGACAGAATGAAGTAGATTTCCCTTTCTAAAATGGGTGGGTCTCATCTAATCAGTTGAAGATTTGAATAGAATTAGAAAGACCGATCCTCCTGTGAATGAAGGGAAACTCTTCCTAACTAATTCCCTGTGATCTGGGACATTGATTTTTCCCTGTACATGCTTTCAAACAAAAAGATCTTGAACATGCTAGCCTTTGGACTAGAACTATACAATTGACTCTCTTGAATCTCTAGCTTACTGAATGCAGATCTTAGTACTTGTTAGCCTCTGTAATCATCTGAACCAATTTCTAATACTCTCTCTCTCATATATTATATATATATATATATAAAAATGGTATATACATACATTTCCAATACATAAAGATTTTTTGTATACCTACACACACATATACACACATTTTCCATTCATATCATTCATAGGAACAACATGCTATTTGGATGTGTATGTACATTTTGAATGTAAGTGGTATCATATCTTTCTGCGACAATATTTTTTATTCAACAATATGTTTTCCAGATAATTTTATGTTGTTAGAACAGATCTGGTGTATTCCTTTTCAGTGCTGTGTAATATTCCCCAGCAAAGACATAACACAATTATTAAGCCATCAATGTGAAAAACAATGTTGTAGTGAACATCCTGTACATGTCACATTTTGCATACAGGGTTCTTTAAGCAGACACTGAAAATTGGATTTTTTTGGATCAAACCATATGATCATTTTTAGTGTTAAGTGACATTGCCAAATCAAATATCTCTGTTGTGAGTTTTGTAAATATGTCATGAACTTATGTCAGTTAAATAAATAAAACTTGTAATTGGTGGTTCTGTGAAATTTGAATTTTGCATTCATTCACCAAATGCTTATGCAACGTAAGTTTGGGCCAGGAATTATACTAAGGACCAAGATGTGTTGATCTATTTCTGGATTCTCCTTTTTCAGCCACAATAATTTCTGAAAACACTTGGGAAAGAACCTGGAATAGAATATTTGGTCAAAACGGTTTCTTCTTGTCCCTCTTCTTCTTGCCACTTGACAGAAGTGATTGTTCTGTCTTGTAACTTCTGTTATTACTACTGGTTCAGCAAAACATTTTGTCCTTGCATTGTTATTATCTTTTTATGCTTGTAACTATTGGTGAGCTCTCTTGGGAAGTCCTTTTTGGAATGCTGTCAGTGTTTGGGATCATGGGGGAAACTGGTGGGGGCTTGTTTTCTTTTTGTTTTGTTCATGTGGTAAAAAGCACAGAATGTGAAATTTACCCTCTTAACAAATAATATAATATAGTGTATAATATAGTATTGTAACTCAGTGTATATTGTGGTGTAATAGATCCCCTACTGCTTTTATTTGATTCAAACCCTATATCCATTGAACTGAAACTTCTATTTCTCTCTCCCTCTCCCTTGCAAAAACCATTCTATTTTTCTGTTTCTATGAGTTTGACTAATTTAGATACCTTGTGTAAATGAAATCACAGCATTTCTATCCTTTTGTGGTTGGCATACTTGACAGTCTAATTTCCTGTTTCTTGGGTATTGCAATGGTCAGTGCAGATCCTCAGGACCCCATAAGAATGTACCTCCAGATGCCTAATACTGTAGGACTTGAGGGGTAGGGTAGTTGCATTAATGGTCTATTTCTATGATAAAGGCTTTCTATACATTGCTACTTTAAACCTCTTAAAATTTTTGGAAATTGTTGCAATGATCAATAATCAATGTTTCACCAACAAGGAAAGAGAACCCAGGCACTGCTACCTCATAGCTGCTCACACGGCTTGGAGGTAGAGATGCAGAGATCTTAATCCAGGTCTCTCTCATTACAACACCCATGTTAACCAGTGTCCTCATAAGGCTTTTCTATGGAGGTCCAAACCCTCCAGGTCTTCCTCTGAGATCAAGATGTGTCATGATTTCTAAATTCTCACGTCTTTAGTTCTGCTTTTGAAAATAAATGCATTGGCATCTGAATCTGCTCTTTCTCCTTTCCTTCACGGATTGATGGCACCACCCAGTGACACACCCCAGAGACCTGGGAGTCCTATTTGACTCCTTGTCTTTCACACCCAGACCATCTCAAAACCAAGCACGGGCCAATATTACTTACTTTGACAGATTGTGTTAACGTTGAGGCTGGTTTCTTAAAGTTACATTGCGGTTTTTAAGTAAGACCACCCTGGGCTCATTAAATCAGGACTCTTTGACGATGGGTGGGAGAGAACAAACTCTAAACAGCCCATCTCCCAGCTTTTCCTGCTATTTTCCTAATAGTAGACTTTCAGCCTTTGGGAGAACAGACTAGCTTTCTGGTTCTTTGGGCTGGGTGAAAGGAAATTACTGGGCCCCTTGTACATGAGCAATAACAGACATAGTGGCTCATTACCTTTCCTTTTTATTTCTTCAAGATTTCTTCCATTAAGCATTCTGTTCTCCCATCAACATCCAAAGTATGCTCCAGCAGCCCTCGTGTAGCCAAATATACTATGGGTCCATTCATTTAGCATATTGTCGTTTTCAGACTTTATGTCTTGTCAAAGAAAGACACTCACAGAAATAAAACAAAAGAACAGAAGTCTCCAAATGAATGGGCTCGCTTCATGGAGGAGAAAGTTGAAGTATTAAAATCGCTCATCAGATGTTCTGAAAAATCATTTCAGCTGCTCGGAAAAAAAAAAAAGAAACAAAATTTTATTTTGAAGGATGTGTTCCAAGAACTTCCCCTTTGATTTTTTTTTTAAACCATCTGTCATGTTTGTTTCATTCCAGCCTTGAAGTAAATAGATTTAGAGAGTATACGGCGGCCATTGAAACCTTCCACAGAAGAACAGAAACAGCCTGCTCTGTCAGTGCCCTTCTGGTATACTTTAATCAAAAAGCTTTGAAATTAAGAAAAAAAATCCATAGATGTTTTCCTTGAATTGGAATATGGTGTGCAGAACACAAAATGCTATTTTGACCTATTGTTGCATGTCTCAAAACTTTTGCTTTTACTTCGGCCAGTAAGGAGAGTCTAAGGCAGTGACTTTTTACTGGCACCAGAGAATTGATCTTCCCCTTCTTCAGCCTCTGGGCCGTCCCTCCCTCTGACCGTTAAACTTTATCTTCCTAATAGAGTTGAGCCTTGGGAGTTCAATTCCTTACTTAGAATAAAGAAGCTTGGTTTTCTGTGTCATCTTGTCTATTCAACTTCCCAACATAATTTTTACTTTCTTTCTTCCACCACAAGGAGTTTGTTCTACCCCATAAAAATCCCCCAGGTATTTGGATGCTTTTCCTGATAATTTCTTTTGAACTTGATGCTTTTGTTCCTTAAATGCCTCATGAAATAAGAACCACGAGCTGCTCATAACTCCCTCCCATAAGACAGAACAATTGTTCCCTAGAATGAGGAGACTCTTACAGATCGATAACTGCCTTGGAGCAGGAAAGAAAATGAGAATGTGAGAAACTCATTATAATATAAAAATATTCTAAATAAATAAATGGCAAGTACTAACATGCTCAAAATAATAGTGTGGAAGTGACTGACAAAGTGTGAGCTTGTAAACTCAGATACATAGCTGTGCAAAAGCTCCGTGATGATTAAAAATGATGATGCTTATAGACTATTTCAGTGATAATTTGTTTAAAATAGATGGGCCCAACTCTACCACTTAAATGTGTAGATGGGATTGAAATTAGCATACGGATGTGAAGTAGCCTGATTAATACTAAAAATATCAGGGATTCATTAAAATGTAAACAAAATTTAAAAATCAACGCGACAACACTGAAATGCTTAATGAAGAAATGATACGAATGTTTAGGATTAGCCTCGAAATAACTCCCCGTGTGTAGTGGAGTGGAGCTGGTAAGGGATCAGACGAAACAGGATTGGCAAAGCATTGTTGGTCAGGAATTAGGAGAAAGATACATGTGTGTGCATAATCTAGTCACTCTGCTTTTGTATATCTTTGCAATTTTCCAGAAGAAAATAAAAGTACAAAGATTAGGGAGGAAATTGATGTGATCCATTGAGAGGATTTTGGATATCAGAGTGTTTTTTCAGAGAGTTTTAGCTAGAAAAGCAGAGTTTGTGAACAGCTATAGTTTACAAGTTTCCCTTAAATATTGATAAATGACAAGATAGAGACCTGTGGGATGACTTTCAGGGATTCTGATGTCTGACTTAAATTTACAGAACTCAGAAAGAAAAGCAAAAGTTGCACTGAGATATTAGTTGTTTAAAAAGAACGATGCTCGTCATTCAGATATTTGCATGATTTCTTTTCTTCCCTTCCTTAAATTGCTGACTTCCTTTCCCAAAAACTTCATACCACTCACAGGAGCTAGCAGACAGCCTTGTCTGTTGCTTGCCTTCAGTACCTAGTTGAGGACTGGGTGGATTACAACTTAAAAGTTGCATACTGAAGGAGCTTTTCAAGTTCACACATCTGCCTTAATACCTGATTCACAAATAAATGTGGCCCAAACAATGTTGAAAGCTGGGAGATGTCATCATTCTTATTGATAAATAAGAAGAGAAAGTGGAAAAATAGATCATGGCTTTGGGGTTCCTTAGTCCCCACCTTTTTTCCTGGATCTTGGAATGCCCTGTGCTCAGTTTACGTCTGCAAATATATATATATATATAATTTAGAGCTGTTTGACAGAGCACATTCTCATTTTCAAGCTAAACTGAAGGGGATGCTTATGTCACTGACAGATCCACAAGAGCTGGTTTTTCCAAAACAGTATTCTGTGAAGGCTTCAGAGTCTTCAAAATGCTTTCAATTTGGTGATGTTGTTGGAGAAATATTTGCTTCCAAATCAGTGTGCAGCGTAAAACAGAAGGGCTCAGGCCTCGCTGCTTTGCATTAGCAGGAGTGAGGAGTATTATTACCGTCTTTGATTTAAACAGTAATTCCTGCTGCTTCAAAAGCTGAGCAGTTCTGGAAAAAACAGAAGGCTTTTGCGAGTTAATTTTCTTGTAGTACTTGAAAATACCAGCCCTGTGTTACAGTAGTGGACAGATTGATCGTTCAAACTGTGATTTGTTATAGTTTGGTAAATAGCTTGATATTTTTACGTCATGTTTGAGGTGAGATTTGAAAACAGAAATTTGCATGTTTGGTGATGATTTTGCTGTGATTGCAGCACGCAAGCCCCTCATCCCACACATGGCTGGAATATGACTCTAGGACTGTAGGCCCCAGTCTTTGCCCTTGCAAGTCTGGTGCTTGGCACCAAACAGAACCTGCAAACAATCTATTTATTTTCTATTCTGTGAAGGAACATTCTGGAAGCATCAGATGGGAAGAACTTCTCCGGGTAGTTTTCTGAATGACTCTTGGGACAAAGTTCAAAATCAAGTATTTTCACTTCAAATAGTAGCATCTTTCCACGTTGAACATCCCTGAAAAGTGACGACCTGAATTCTCAGCCACAGAGCACATCCCCCAGGGCAGAGTTACGGGGGCAGGGGGTGTCAGAGACCCTTCTGTCTGCACAAGCCTTCAGCAGTCAGCTGGGGCTGTTTATGGAAACCATGTTTGAGGTAATATTTATTAAAATTAAGAATAAGATGTGAACACAAGACAGAAGTAACTCAGGAGTTTCATTTAAATTATATTTTTAATGACCCAGCAGAATCTTTAGCTTCTGCCTGGAGACAACTGTGGACTGATACATTTTCAGCAATAGCAATTCAGGAAATATGGTTGTGAATCTAATTCCTCAGACTGGAATCAAGATATTTTGATGTGAAAAATCCCCTGCAGAGGTAAGTATTCCAGAGTTGAAGTAAAAGAGGCAAGTGAGACTTCTTGGACTTTCCCATTCTCTTGGCATCATTTCCCCCATTCTTCTCAACTCCTCACTGGCTTTTATCTTGTTTTCTTACCTCCCTTCTGTCCCTTCTCTTCTCCCCCCATCACCTGACTCATTTTCTCACAGATAATCACATTCTCTTTTTCCTTATCATAATCTGCTTCTTGTTAAGAGGTCTGAAAAAATTCACACCAATAACTAAAATGCTGCCCCACCTTGAAAGAAATATCCTGGAGCTATTTGAAAAGAAAACAAACATTAAAAAGAAAAAAATAAAGAATTGAAGTCTTAGCATTTTAGGCATCAGAAATTATAGGTGAGGGGTCATATTTTTGGCAGGGGAATTGTCATGAAACAAGTGCCTACCTGTGAGATCTTTGGATTTTACGTTGCTCTTACCTACATATAGCCAGGGAGATGCTTGGGAACACCTTAGGAGAAAGGACAGGACAAAAATGAAAGTAGAGAGCCAAAAAGGTATACCTAGGGAGAAAATGCTCTCAAATACCTAGAGAGGCCTCATGTTAAAATTTATTTTTTAATGAAACAACTTACTAAGTGTCCAACAATGAATGAGTAGATAAAGAAGATATGGTGCATATATGCATGTTAAAACTGGAATATATCTGAATTGGAATACTACTCAGCCTTAAAAAAGATGAAATTTTGCCACTTGCAGCAACATGGATGGAACTGGAGGGGATTATCTTAAGAAAAGGAAAAGAAAGATAAATATTAGATGATTTTACTTATAAATAGAATATAGAGAAACAAGGCAAAGGAACAGACAAGCCAAAACAAAGCCTTGGTATCTGAATGAAAAACTGAGGTTATGAAAATGTGAGGGGAGCAAAGGGTAGAAGGGATCCGATGGACTGTGGTGAGGGTTATTGGTACTTTGGTGGTGATTGTGGTGTGACAACATACATTTTAATACATGTGAATCTGCATTCTTAAACACATACAATGTTTTGAATCACTGTTACCTCCATAAAAGATAAATAAATGAAGCAACTTAAAACTAGGCAGCAAAAATAGGTGGAGTTTGATTCCAAGCAGCTGAATAGCCCTTCAGAGTTTGCTATGTATCAGAGAGTTTTCTATATCCTTTGTGACCTTCTACAAAAATGCCCAGTGCTCCATGTTTCAGACCCGCTGACAAATCACCTGAGGGCCTGGTTAACATATCTCCTCAACCCTTAATTTGGAAAGCATAATTAGCACTATTTGCAAAGAGCCAAGAGTACATTTGGCATTCTGCAAAATATAGATGAAAAACCCAGAATTCCCTCCAGGGCAGTTGGGGTATGACAACTCCCGACCCTCTGGTTGCCAGTATTAAGCCTTTGATCTGGTCTATGAACTTGAAGAGGCTCCTTAACCAATTAGAAGCTCATAATTGAGACCACACCCATGCTCAGCTTGGGAAAGGTTTTGGAGTCAACTAATCTGAGGAAAAACTTCTCACGATTTGAAAATTGGAAAAGAGGGAGATAGGTCATCCCCATAACAACTTTCATGCTTCCATGGAGCATTGAAGGGTGACCTTTCCAACAAGAAGAATCATTTTATGGAAATTCCTGGCCTTTGACTTTAATCCAGCAGGACCCCACTTTGAGGACGAGGGGAGGAGGGGAAAGTAGAAAATAGAAGGATGGGACAGAGAGAGGCAGATGTGTTGTCCAGAATGGAAGGTCCCTGCTCAAAGGCAGTGACTGAGGGCTACAAAACCCCAAACTTAAAGTCTTCCTTGAAAAACTCAAAAGCTTGAACAACTGTTCATTATCACCCCAGGGAGAGCAGAGAGTGCCAAGAGCCTTGCTCTGTTATCCCGAGAAGGAGGAGGAAGACTTTGCTACTCATTGAAGTTTGCTAGTAACAAGCTCTGTCCTAAGAAAATAAAACTTCTGAAGTCGAGGTCTGGGTGTGAACAGGTTTTCCAGAAATTCCATCAAACTTGTTCTGTAGGTTAAGGGCAATATTTAAAGTTCTTGGGTGTCTGTTCTCTAAATGCATTGCCACCCATTTCAGGAAAAAGTTTAGCCTTAGGGCTTGTGATGTGCATCCTTTTCAATTAAAAAATATTTCTGCTTTTACTTCTCACATTTAACTTTTGTTGAGACATCTACATCAGCCTCTAGCAACGTCTGCTCCATCTACCTGAGACTCTCCAACATGCTTTAAAAAAAAAAAGGAAAAAATAGCGTCATTAATGAGCTTCACGGTTACAAGGGAAAAATAGGCACAAGCTTAGTGATCAATTGATAAAGATTCCGGAACTCAGAACTCGTTTCTTTATACCAGTTAGGAAAAACGAAGCTCCGGATCCTCCTTCCAAGAATTCCAAAAGGATAGACTGCAAATTCATCTTGTTACAGAAGAGTTTATAGTTGAAAAAGTTACAGGCTCTATGATGAAAGTTACATGTCTTAATATTTCTCTTTTACTTTCCTATTAATGAGCCCTGGCTGGTTGTAGGTTATCAGTAGGATCCCTAGGACTTGGTGGGGGGTAATTTCTCCTCCCCTGTTCTAGGTCCCCATTCTTCTACATTACTTCTAGCCCCGCCATTGTTTCAAGGTGACTTCCAAGAGAGAAAAACAGAAATTGTATGAGACAGATGAGAACATAAAACAGGATGGTGCATGAAATAACCTCTTTATGTATAAGAATGGAAGTTATTGCAAGTAGCATCAGTTTTTCTTCAAGGCAGAATACTCTATAATGAAAAAGGTCTTCTTAGGTCAATGACATTGCTATAGAAGTTTTCTACATGAACTTCTACTGGTAATCCTGGGAACCTATGCATGGGGAACAAGTGTCTGTAAACTCTTGTTAATAAGTCAAGAAACTCAATGAATATTGTATGCTTGCCAGAAATAAGATTGTAGTATTAAAGTTATGTTCATACAAAAAATATGGTTACCTGGTTATTATGAGATGATCAAAGGTTCTTATTGACTGTCATCTGGGTGTGTAATTAATTAAATGTTGGAAAGCAAGTTAATTTTTGCTTAATATTTTTTTTGAAGACTAAACCTTTTTAAACACAGGGCCAATAGAAGAAAACATAATTTAAAGGGAAAATGTGAGTTTCTCTATTCTAATAGGTCATTCACCATTAAGACTTTTGGCTACGTACTTCTCTAGCATTTATGGTTCTTTGATTCTTACTTCAAAATATAAACACAGATATCAGATTAGATCTCTAATTAAATAATTATGATGGTTATCTGGTAACATTTGGAACACAGCGCAACCAACGAGCAGACCTGGCAAACTAGCATGATTGCATAGAATGCAAATTTTAATGATGCAAATTTGCAATAACATTATTTTATAGCTTTACATAAAACATGAATACCTCTGTGCACAGAATGAAAATTACATGAATTCCAAAAAAAGTAAAAAGCCTTAATGAATGATTCCATAACTTTAAAGTCAGGGCACCTGAGTGTTTCATAATGTTTAATGGTATTATCCCCTGGTAGCACCATTTGAGCTTAGCTACAGGACTATTTACACTTTTTTTTGGTCACTCTCATGGTTTTTAATCTGCTTAGGAGTCTTTGTGGGTAGTTCTGATGACCACAATACTGTGATTTAACATTTATCACTACTATAGCGAACATCTATCGTCTAGAACAGGCCTAGTTCTAGTTGGTGCTAAATGAATACTCAGAAATGAATGAATGAGTTAAAATATTTTTCTTTTCATCCTATATGAATTTCATCTGGAATTGTATTCAATGGTGGTGTTAATACTCAAAAAATACTGGGCAGTAATAATGATACTGAATTTAGTGGGATAAATGCTTTCATGTATGTGTTATTTTGATTGCATGTGAGAGTGGGGAGAGAGACCGAGATAAGACAGACAGAGGGAGAGAGAGACATAGAGACAGACTATTATGCCACTGTGTTTTGTAAGTTGGTATTAAAGCAAAAAAGGAGGATTTTTGTACATTCTCCCTTTTACACTTGTTCTTATGAAAACAGTCTTGACAAGTGTGAGTTTTTATTTTGTGATGAGGTCTTCACCCACACATTCTTTTCATAAAATGATTTATTTGACATATAAAATTGTGTCCATGAGGCTGACTGTATCCAAGAGTGAATGTTTGGGGTAGAAGTTTACTCTTTTGTTGAACTTAAGGGAACACCCTTCCCTTTGAGTACTTTTGGGTTTTTTTTTTTAAGATTTATTTTTATTTATTTATACATACAAGAGCTGGGGTATAGGCCAGAGGTAGAGGGGGTGGTGAGAGGATTCACCAGAGAGAGTAGGGAGCAGAACAGGGGGACTGACTGAAATACACTGCTGAGCGGAGCAGTGGGCGAGGCAGGCGTGGTCTGCTGCACCCCTTTGAGTACCTTTGAACTGATGTGTAGGTTTCAATAATTGGTGACTTGTACCCCAATTTCATGTTGAGGGTATTTGATGATCTTTTATCATTTACTTCCTTCTTGATATTGTTACCTAAACTATAGCCCATGTTAGTAAAGTACCCCTATAAATTTGCAGCTTTGAAAATTCAATTTACCTTTTTTAAGTGTTTGGAGTAAGTAAAAGAAAGAGGTCAGGTTTAAATAAAAGCTTTTTCTTATACCATTATTGAGTTCCCTGGGGATGCTGAAACACTATTTGGTGCTACTTAAAACTAAACACTGAAACTTAGGTAGGAGCTATTTAGAAGACAAACGTCTTTGTTAAAGATAGCAAAGCAGAGCATGGATTTCTCTTTATGGTCAAATGGAAATTTGCACTAGATATACCCTGCAGTAGCTGTTTGTGTCTCCCTGTGGAGAAGGGCACCATCCACTTGCATTTTCCCACTGTATTTCCTGTCTGTCCTTGCTGGGTTGAAGTCTACAGGCTTAAGGTCAGACTGGCAGACTCACAAGATGACATTTAAGTGGAGAGTTGGGTTCCATGGAAATGTCTATAAGAGGCTATTTAATCACTCATTTTTAGTTGGATTTTGGGATTTCTTCATGGATATTGGCAGAGACTAACAAAATGATGATCATGATTAGACCTGACTTTAGGCCACTTACCTCTGGGAACAACGCTGCAACTCTGTTCATTATTTATAGAGTGATTTGAAATCTATTGTTCCGCTCATCTCCCTTACTAGTTGTGATGAGATGTCTTCATAAGCACCTTCCTTACACCTTCCATTACAAATATGTTCCTACTAACATTATTTAGGGATTTTAGTATTTACTTAGTAAACTATGAAGCTTAAAATTGTCCTGTAAAATGAGAGTATCCAGAACTCAGACTTCCCTCAATTCAACTGTCTTTATTTCAAGTGTCCAAGCAAATCTGTTTCCCCAACTAGATATGTGTATACTTACTCAAATGGAACTCATATTGTAATAGGAGGCATCTTTTAATGTCTGTCACATTAAATAGTTTGCAATGGAAAAAGTGGTCAATTTTAATAATCCTCAATTCAAATGATTCTTATCCTCTTTCCTTGCTTGGCCATTTAGACTTTGTTTCATGCTGACTTTGTTGGCATCAGTGTGTTTGGATGATCATCAATTTTGCAGAGCTTAACCCTTGGAGATAAACCGCCTCTTCCTTTTCCCCTGCATGGTTAAATGGGAAAATCTGCCAGGACTGATGAGCAGCCCATCAGCTATACATGGCGAGCCACAAAAAGACTATAGAAAAGATTATAAACATCTACAGTGTTAGTTACAGGGACATTATCCATAAAGCATGTAATCCTATCCAAACCTTCCTACGACAGTTTCACAGCACGCCAGAATTTTTAGGATATTTTCTATTTTCAACCCGTGATCCCATGTAATACATAGTCTTGGCATTTCTTATCACTGCCAACCATGCATTTCTCATTTTTAAAAAATGTTTGTTCCAAATTTCAATACTGTGCATCCCTTTTGCCTCAGACCAAATGCCTATCACACATTCTCATCATTTTAATTAAACTCGGGCCAATCCAGGGCAAATGTTTGATTTTGACTCAAAAGGTGCATGCAAATCACAAATTCCACACAATTCAGAATGGAAATACTTCCTGTAGCCTTCTTTCAGCATGTGGAATAAAGCAGTTTGCCAGATTTGTGATTGCACATCGTTAAAAAAGAGACCTGCTGATTCAAAAATAGAAAAAATAAATGCATGTCCACCTAGGAAGTAAGTATCACTCATCTGTACTTTTAAGAGCAATCATCAGTCCAAAGAAACAAAAGGCTGAGCCTGGAATAAGACAGTCCTTAATTTTAAATGAACATCAAGTGAAATAAAGAGCTAACTGGTGGCACAGGTGAGAAAAACTGGGCCCTCGGAAGTCAGGCTGGGAGTGGGGGTCACCAACCTGGGAGCAGAGCTCTCTCCAAGCACTCTTACTGCCTGGCCTAGAGCAAGGAAGTTATTCCTTTTTCTGATGTATAAAAATGAGGGAATGCTAAGGAACCATGCCTGTTACACATTTTTCACAGCTTTTGTGGTCAATTAGAGCCTTCAAAGAGGTAGTTTTATAATTGCTGAATTCATTTTCATGAATCAAGATTTTATGTAAACATTGATGACTGAGAACCCACCAACAAAGAAATCTGTTAATAGTGGTCAAAATAGTTTCCTTAATGTCATGTTTGGGGTATATTTTTGGCCTTAGTGAATTATAATCATTTTACTAAGTAGTATTTGGTGGGGAAATGTTTCTGCACCAATGAATTTGGGATGTGTCCCTAAGTTAGGAACATCCTTTACTTAAAAATCCTTACCAGCAGTGATTGAGCTTTTTGGGCTTTATCATTATTCGTGGGGGCATGGGTGTGTGGAAGATTTATGTGCCTCTGATTTTGCAGTGTCAGGGACCTATAAAGGCCACAGTGATGACACAGGGAAGGTGCTATTCAGTCTTCAGTGGAATGAATAAATCGTAGTATTTAGAGAGATCGAAGGTTGAGCAATAATGAGAAGACAAGCCCATGTGTTTACCTTTGATGCCAACATCCTTCCTATCTAGTATTTCTGAATGTGTCCCTATGTCCTGAATAAAATACCCACTGTTACCAAATTTACATAACGACTTGTAAACAATTGATTCAACCCTGCACCCAGTGAAACAGTAAATTCAGTAATATATTTGATGTGATTTGTGTTCTTATTATTCATGGCATCTCCGTGATGTAGATACTATTATTATCTCCACATTATAGATAAGGAAGCTTAGGAAATTCCAGTGACTTGCTCAAGGTCACAAAGCAAGAAGCAAAATCATAATTTGAACCTCAAATATTCTTTACTCCAGAATCGGACTTTTAATTGTCTGATAAACAACTTCTTAAACTAGAAGCTCATTCCATTAGTGGGCAATTCTAATGAATATATTAAACTAAAATCTGCTTTTTTGGGTTAGTTCTGTATTTTAGAGTGAAAAAATATTAATCTAATTAGACCACTCCTGTATTCAGTGCATTAACACTGAAAAATTAAGTTCCCAAATACTACTGTAATTTCTATGCTTTTAAAATGGGTTTTCTTGAAAGATAAATGAAAGCTAATAAAATGTACACATTTGAAATGTACAATTCAATTAACTTTGTGCCCACCTATGGGCCTATCTATTACTACAATCAAGATAATGAACCTATCTATCACCTTGAAAAGATTCCTCTGTCCTTGCTAATCACTTCCTCCAGTATCAGTTTTTTCAAGATGTCTTCATGTTGTAGAGTGTATGAATAACTCATTTATTTTTGTTGCTGAGTAGTAGTTCATTGTATAGATATAGCATATTTTATTTATGGTGTTTTGTGTTGTTCCCAGTTTTTGCCTCTTACAAATAAAGTCCTACGAATATCAATGTCAAAGTTTCAGGATGGACATATGTTGTTTTCATGTTCCTTTGATAAATGCCTAACAGTGGAATTGTTTGATTATATGGTAGATGTATGTTTTATTTTGAAAAACTGCCAATCTGTTTTCCAAAGCAGCACTGTCATTTTTCATCCTCATTAACTCTCTATCAATGTTCTAGTTGTTCTACATCCTTGCCAACATTTGATACAGTCTTTTTAGTTTCTAAGAAGTATGTAGTCATATCACATTGTGGTTTTACTTTACATTTTTCTGAGACTAATTATAGAGAACATTTTTTTCCATGTGCTTAAATGTCTTCTTTGGTAAAGTATCTTTTCAAATCTTTTGCCAATGGGAAAAAAATAGGGTTTCTTGCTTTTTTATTGAGACTTGTATAGTCTAGATACAGGTCCTTAATTTGATATGTTTTCCACTAATATTTCTTCCAAGCTTTTTTTTTTTTTGTCTTTTAATTCTCTTAATTGTCATTTAAAGGGCAGAAGCTTTAATTTTTGATGAAGTCCAATTTATTAATATTCCTTTTATGGATCTTGATTTGGTGCTGTATCTGAGAGATCTTTGTCTAATCTAAAGTCACAAAGGTTCTTATTTATTTTTAATCTAGAAATTCATAGTTTTAAGTTTTACATTGAGTTCAAATATTCATTTTGAGTTAGTTTCTATATAGTATATAGTATAAAGTATAGATCATAGGTCAGTGTTTCTAATAGCATTAGCTGAGATTATACTTTCTCCACTGAATTGCTTTTTCAACTTTGCTGAAATGTCATTGCCCAGATACCTATGGTCTAGTCTTTTTACATTCTATGCTGTTCCATTGATCTACTTCTCTTACACTGGCCTAGTTCTCTTTAAATGGTGTCTTTTCACAAGTACTACTTTGTCTTGATTAAGTGCCTTTACAATAAGTCTTGATATCAGATAGTATTGGTCCTCTAAACTTGATGTTTTTGAAAAGGTACTTATATACATTTGTATTTTCATATGAATTTTAGAATTGATGGTCAATTTCTACAAAAGTTGCCTATGATTTTGACTGAGATTGCGCTGACTCTATAAAGCTATAGAGATATTTGAGATCTTACAATACTGAGTTTTCTCACCCACGAATGCAAATAGTTCTGCTTAAAAAATCTTTAATTTCTCTCAGTAATATTTTGTAATTTTCAGTATATAAGACATTCACAATTTTTAAAAATCATATAACGTCACTAAACTCACTTATTCTAGATTCTTTTGGATTTTCTACATAAACCATAATGTCAGCAGCAAATATAGTTTTACTTCTTCTTTTCCTAGCTGGCTTCCTTTTGTTTCTTTTTCTTACCTTATTGCACCATCTGAAAACTCCAGGATAGTGTTGAAGAGAGTATTTGAGAGAAGGCATCATTTACTTGTTTCTGATATTTGCATCTGCCTTTCTTGTTTTATGTTCTTCAGGGACAGAAGAAGTCTCTTACTTTGGTGTTGCTAGTCTTCAGCATGGAAGCTGATATAACAGTTACTTAGCAAAAGGGTGGTCAGAAAAAAGAAATGCACAGTTTAGTGGAAGAGAGAAGAGAGATAGACATGGGAATACAAAGTCCTATGACATGCAAGTGGAAAACAAGCTGCAGGGAACAAGAATGCCTAGTCCTGCTTACAGCAGAGTGAGAGACTGTGAGAAAGGACTCATGGGAGACTTTCTGGAGAAAGTGATAATGAACTGGACCTGGAGGCATCAACAGAAAGGAGAAGGTGGAAATCATTTTAAGCAGAAGGAAAGACAGAGAGATAGCTCAAAGTGTATTTGGGGAAACAGAAGTAATTGCTAAGGCATTGTTATGTCTTCTTAGGATGGAGCGGACTTTTACTTCAAAGGGAATTTCTAGGAGCTATTTGGATGAAAGGCAATCCCGAGGGCTGTGGGAGATCATCCTGCTATTCTTAGGGAACTTTTATGGAGTTTTGTGGACGCTAGTATTTTTGCTCTAACGAGAAACTGATGCTAAATCCTCCTAGTATAAAATAATTATACTAGAGATCTAATAAATAGGAGATAAGGATCTAGCATTTGTTCTCAATAATGGATACTGTCTGAAGGACTGAACATCCACTCAGGAAGTTGTTCTTGGCAAAACATGCTTTCAAATTCTTCTCAAAGTCCAACAGGGTAGATGGTAAGATCCTATATTAACACACTTCATTATTACTCATTTTTCTTATTAATCTCATAAAGTCTTATTTGCTTTTATTTCTCTATGAAACTTGCAATCCAACAGTTAGTGCTTTAAATAAGCCCACACACTTTCCCCACATAGACTCAAAATACACGCACACATATACACACACATATGCATGACACGCAAAGAGAAGAGATGATTTATCCATATGTGTAAACTAACGTCTTAAGAGAGGATGTGCCTTCTTGTCTTTTCTTCATCAGACACCAGGGTAGATTCTAGTGAGGGATGAGTTTCTTAGAAGGATCCTGGAATGACATTTTGGTGGAGATTCTTTCTTCCATTTGAAGCGAGGTAAATTCTCAAACACAGGACATATATCTTCATTGGCACGAAGCCATGGCAACCTATTTCAGAGTCCATTTAAATGGAGAAAAGTGGAGAAGGGTTAGTAGCTGATGAGTTATGTTTTTGGACCTCTACCATCCCACCCAAAGCCCACTTGATATATGACATTTTAAACCATCAACTATGTTTACATATCCTGGCCTGATCGGACTTAGCAAAGAAGCAGGGAGACTGGGCACACACTCTGACTGACTTTCGAATCAGGACCAGATTAGGAGACCCCATTCTGAGAGGCTACATTTTGACTCTGATTAGTAGCACTGCTTTCTGATCCTACCATGTATGCTTGTCCTTACCACTGCATTCAGTATAAATATGTGTGTAGGTCCGTATTTCTCACCACATGTTTAGTAGCCATAGTACCCTATTAGCAATGAACTACTCATTCAGACTCAAATGCTCTTACTTTATTCTTCACCCTCTCCTTTCATACTAACAATTGAATTGAATGAAAGAAATGTATCGGGAAAGTTGCTTTCAACTACTCTAGATCCAGCCTCCCTTTCTTTCTTTCCACTGCTAGCTTAGTGGGCTCTGTGGGACTAAAGTTTGTTTTTGGTTTTTTGCCTACTCTTAGGCTCTTTAAAGATTTTTTTTTCTTTTTTAAAGATTTATTTATTTATTTATACAAGCACTGGGTACAGTCAGAAGCGCGGGAGGGTGAGAGAATTCACCAGAGCCAGAGTGGGGAGCAGAGCAGGCAGAAGGACCGAAGTACACTGCTGAGGGGAGCAGCGGGCGGCAGGAGAGGTCTGCACGCCATGTGGGACCCTCCTCCGGTGGCCGGGGAGCAGCCGGGGATCGAACCGGCACTGCAGAGGCTGCGGGCAGCTTTGCAACCCAGCGCTCAACCGCTGTGCCACTGGGGAGACCCACACTACTCTTAGGCTTTTACTTAAAATTTAAATTGCCTTTAGAATTTACCTTCTTTGTCTTTTGAGGGGAGGAAACAAGAAGAGGTATGCTTGAAGAATAGGAATTTATTAAGGGGAAAGAAGTAGAAAGAGCTGCAAAATGCGCGCCTATTTGGGAGTAGTTTTAGACATCTCCTTACCCTATCTCATGACAGGCATCAAGATAGTTGCCCATCCAGGCATCTCAGGAATAGTTGTCCTTTATGTAGCTGGAGAATTAAGGGGATATTTATTGGCTATAATCTAGCTAACACTGGGTTGCATTTTGCACACCTGTGTTGTGTTGTTGTCTAGTTTCAGCCAGGACTTAGCCCTGCATTTTAGAGCTCTGAAAGTGGCTGGGGATACCTAAGATTCTCAAGTGTTCTCTGGACACATTCTCCAGACAGCCTTGTCTAAGAAGGTAATGACCCACCCTGTTAAACTATAGATATTTCCTAACTCTAGTGAAATAAGAATGGATTAATTTAAGAAGAAACTGCTTAAGCCTCTTTCTTCCTGAAGCCTCTACTGAGTTGCTACAGTCTTTGGTAAACATGCACATGATTCTCTGCTCCACATTATTCCTCATTATCATGCCAATTATCAGTAAGTGGGGGGATAAAATTTATAACTCTGCAGCAAAGAAAAGGCCTACATTCACTAGGGAAGTGATATAAACAAATGACAAGTGGTGATTTTCATGAACCTCAACCAACCACAGCTGCATTAAACCGATGACCCAAGAAGTCTGGTATTTTGTTATCATATAGTATACAGCCCAATATCAACACTCTGAAGGAAAAACATGTGTGAGAGAAACAATCCAGTTTCTGCCAAACATTGGGATAAAGGCTAAACAAGCAGCTGATGATTTAAGACAGAGATATGGAAAATGCAAGGTCAATGATTCTTGACCATGTCTTTGCAAAAGGCAGGACAAACTCAGAAAATTCCTCATCATACAACTCCAACACCACCTCCATTGAATTAGACAGCTGTGTATTTCACAATGAACATGAGAGATAAAAGCTCATGGCTAGAGGGACACAAGTGGGTCATCTTTCTCATAGTCAAGTTCAGTTCAATTCAGTACAATCCAAAAAACATTTATTGAGCCCCTATCAGGAACAAGACTATTAGGAAGGATGTGAAGGCACCTGAGTTTCTGCATTCAAAGTATATGACATATGATGGCAAAACAAGGAATAGAATACTAACTATGAAAGGTGGGTTGTATTAAGGACCCTCTGCTGTAGAGACAGAGTATCTGGGTCCAGAGAACTGTAGCAGTTCAGTGGAGAAGGAGACAATTGGGTTGGACACTAAGTACTGAGTTGAATTCAACCCAGTGGAACTGGAGAGAGGTATAGGGAAAGTGTGAGAATGCTTGAGAATGATAGAGCTGGATCGTGAGGGACCTTGAATAGCATGCCAATGGGATTAATTTTCAGATTGAGAAATCCATTCATTTGATGAGCATTTATTGAGCACATACTATGTAAAGGTAGACACTATTATAGTGGTGATTTAGATGGGAGTTCTCTTCTCACGTGAGGTTCATATTTTAGTGGGAGAAATAAGGCAGTTAAAGTGTGGGCAAGTCAAAAAGATAATTTTAAGGAGCAATAATTGCTGGGAAGAAAATAAGGCAGGAAAATGTGAGAGAAGCAGAATGGGGATGGTCAAGGGTGGTCTCTCAAAAAATATGGCATTTGTGATAAGACCTCACTGATCAGAGAAATTAGTTATACAAAGATAAGGGAGGTGGGAGAGTTCCACGTAGAGAAACAGAAAAGAATAAAATCCAAGAGAAGAATGTGCTTGGTATGTTTAAGAAACAAATGATCAGGGAATCTAGATCATAGAAAGTGCAGGGACAGTGAGATGTGATTAGAGGGGTGAGCAGAGCCTCTCATGTAGGGCCCTATAGGCCACTGCAGCACCCAGGCTCTATTCTGAGTGCAATGGGAAGTCACTGTGGGCTTGAGGCTGGCAAATATCATTTGCAGGCTTCATCTTTGTGCTGGCATGAATTGATTATAGGGGGTTAAGCATGGACACAGAGAGAAGTCCATGGAGAGGCTCCTAAATTTCAGGTGACATGTGAGGGTGACTTGGCCGTAGAGTATACCAAGGAAGAAGGGGAGAAGGTGACTGACTTGGCATGAATATATATACATATATATGTATTTTAAAGATTTACTTTAAGAATAAAGTAAGAACTGGGGTGTAGGCCAGAGGTGTGAGGGGCGAGAGGATTCACCAGAGACAGACTGGGGAGCAGAACAGGCGGATTGACTGAAATACACTGCTGAGGGGAGCAGCGGGCAAGACAGGAGAGGTCTGCTGTGCCATGTGGGTAACTCCTTGCCAGGGCTTGCACTCATGCTACATGCTTGAACTCATGCTAGCAATAGCTTGATAGTGCTGAGATTTAACCCCTGTGCCACCAGGGAGTTGGCATATGTTTTGAAGTTAGCGCCTATAGCAGTTGGTATTGATATTGGAGAGAGGAAAAGAACAATGCAAGATGGCCCTGAGTTTTACCTTGAGCATGTGGTTGTATCCTTTGCAGAGATGGGAAAGACTGAATGAGACTGATCTGAGGGACACAGCAAAGTATCTTCTTAGATTTTTAAGTTTGAGTTGCCTATTAATCATCAAGGGGGTGTGTCCAGTGGGTGGCTATCATGTGAGTTGTTGTTTTGATATCAGGGCAAAGGTCATGTTTGTAAATACTAACATTAGGCATGAACTTAGCCTAGAGGAATAAATAATATGGGTTGATTTATTTTGTAAAACATTGTGTGTGTGTGTGTGTGTGTGTGTTTTAGGAAGGCTGACTAATGAGAATAAAAGTTGTACAAATACTGATATTGTTATGAAAACAATGCTTGATCATCAGACCAAATTCCCAAGCTTAAAAACACATTCCAGCAAGAGAAACACTGATTAAAAATTAACGTATAGACTAATATGTACATTGATATTGTTTTCCTTGTGTACAACAAATATTTGAATTTCCTACATTTCCTATGTATTTACTTTATTACAATGAGATGAGAAGGTCCAGTAGGTATTTTTTTTTTAAGATTTATTTATTTATTTATTTATTTATACAAGCACTGGGTACAGTCAGAAGCGTGGGAGGGTGAGAGAATTCACCAGAGCCAGAGCGGGGAGCAGAACAGGCAGAAGGACCGAAGCACACTGCTGAGGGGAGCAGCGGGCGGCAGGAGAGGTCTGCGCGCCATGTGGGACCCTCCTCAGGTGGCCAGGGAGCAGCCGGGGATCGAACCAGCGCTGCAGAGGCTGTGGGCAGCTTCGCAACCCAGTGCTCAACCACTGCGCCACTGGGGAGGCCCTCCAGTAGGTTTTTTGAACCAGTAAAATTTTGTTGTAACCTTGGGCTTTGAAGAAAATTTCGTTGCTTATTTACAACATGTTCTGAGTTCATTAGAAAATGAAAAAATATAAATGTGCTGGCCTAAATATGATAATACTTTTAAAATTCAAAATGAAAATTTCCTTTTAATGGTCTCTGAATTCCTAATTCTTGGACCTTTGGATTACTGTAGAGAAAACAATTAAGGAATATAGGCAATATGATTTCAGAGAGAAGACCGTGTAGAGGTTCTTTGAGGCTGGGGTATTTTAGGGATGCTTCATCCATGCTAAACAATAATTGCATCAATAATAATGAACTCCCTCAACAGAAATTTATTAGTTCCTCCATCTCCATGAGAAATCTTTCAAAGGCCTCTTTATTAGCTGAAATTCTCTCTTGCATGATGTGCAAATGGGAATGAAATAAAGCCTGAGAATGTGGTCAGGCAGACTGAGATGGAATAAGCAGACCAAAAAATATTGAACCAAAAAGAAATGCATGAACTGCAGTACATCTGGTGAGTATGCATGCCATTGCTCTATGCTAGAAACCATTACAAACCATTTGGAATGATCAAAAAAATTGCTGCCCAGGTGCAGCAGTTTATACTTTGAAAATGAAATAAATCTAGTGGATACTGTGGACGAAGAACTCGCAAAATCTTATTAGAAAAATAAATCTGCTTTGAGTTAGAAGAGTGAAAAAATCCTAACAAATTACTGGAGAAGAAGTGTTGCAAAACTCAATACATTCATGTTTATTCAATAATCACACACATGTTCCATTAAGAAATGCAGAAAAAAAAGTGCAATAAATATTGACTTTCACAGCAAAATGTAGAAGTATATGTGCAAGGAATAATGAATCCTTTTCATGACAGTTTGAGAAAAATAGAAACTTTGAGCCATTTATACAGGTTGAAAAATAAGCTACCCCCTTCAGGAGTCAGGGAAAATGTATTTTAAGTTAGTTGTACAGAGATTATTCATTGGACTTAATCTTTATATGTAGGAAAAAACTCATTTGTGTTTGGTTCTTTCTTCAATGTAGGACATTTTGGCTTTGAGCGTTTTTTTTTTTTGTTTTGTTTTTTTTTTTTTTTTGTTTGGGAAGGGAGCATAATCATGGGTCAGCTCCCCCTCTCATGCTGTTGATTTTCCTAAAGTTCCCTGAAATTCAGCGTTACTAGCCTTAGGGGGTTTGGGCCTTGGTGGAAACCCACTGTGGTCTAAGTACTTCATACCACCCCCTGGCAATTTTTCTAACCAGCAGTAATCATATTAAAATGAGCTTAAGAACAAATTTGAGTGGGGGAAAATAGCAAAAGAACATTTTAGGAACTCCTTAGCTCTGCTGATCAGACTGTAACTTGATACACTCGTGAGAGGGGAGTGTGCACAACTGGGAAATGTAAATCAAAGAGCTTTAAAAATGTTCATGACCTCTAACCTTTATTAATTCCATGGGATCCTAAGAAAACAATCGCAGATACAGATGCATAACAATTTTCATGCAAAGATATTCAACAGCATTCTGCATTATCATGAAAATTTGGAATGGAACTAAATTTCAATGGTAAAATGACTTAATAAATTTAACTGTGGTTTATGGTAGACTAGAGTGAAACTTACAGCAATTGTGTTTTAAAGAATATTTTTACCTACAAAACGGTTTGTGATGTATTGCTAAATTTAAAAGCCAAAACAATACAAACAATGCATACAGTTTAGCTTCTGTAGTATATGTTAATATGTTGGCTGCATAGAAAAAAGACTGGAAGGAAATATTTAACCAATATTAACTGTTTTGGAATTATGCATGACTTAAATATTCCCAGTTTTGTACTTTTGTGTATTTCCAAACTGTGCTGGCAATTGCTTTTATATTTAGGAAGGCAAAAATAAGTGTTATTAAAGAAAAAGGCAACTGAAAAATTAAAGGGAGAATTCTGCTTTAGTTTTGGAAAAAGAAAGCAGAATTCAAGTCTTATTTGTTTTTCTGAATCAGTGGATGAAATCCATCCCACTCTTTTAAGTGTCTACCTGGCTGGCGGTAGAGTTGAGTCTTCGTATGGGCAGGATCTGGGTCAACAACTCCAAAATGTGAAACACTGGTTGGACCTAGAAGAATGCCCATTAATTCAACCGGAAGGAGCTAATCTCTGGAAGTACCCAATCTGCTGTGTGATTCCTGTTGGGAGAACTGAACGGCAGGCTCCACCTCCAGAAACTTACTTAACCCCTAACCCCCTGCAGTGTAGAGCTTTCATTGGCCCCCCACTGATTTCTCAAGAGTTCCCAGGGTTATCATCAGCTTGGTGGGGCATAACACACTAAGAGACACGGGCCCTGGGTTTTGCAGCTCCACGTGAAAATGCGGACACAATCACTCGTCCTCAACATTATAAGATCATATAATGATGCTTGGTAAATTGCTTTGAGATCCACAGGCAAGTCTAAAATTCCATTACCAGTCTTTAATCGGTATTTCTAGTCACTCATGTAAGAACCATTGAAAACCATTGATCCTCAACTTTATATAGTCCTCAGTAAGTGAGTCTGGGAAAGTTTAGGTGCCAAGATCTCAGCAAACTAACAGACTAAGCAAATGTAATAGGTTTAGGCAGATAAACCAATGCAAATCAACGTAAATATGAAGATAAGGAAAATTTGTAAGAAAAATAAATCTGAAAAAGAATGCTTTGGTACAAGTTGAAATAAATGGAAATATTCACTATCGGTTTGGACTATCATTTAGTCCTCCCTTTAATAGAAACAATATTTGAGCATTTGTTTCATTACCAAGAAATTAATTTCCCAGTTTGAAAATTTTTGACCAATGCTCCTTTGCCCAGTATGAAGATTTTAGCTATTTTTCAGTAATGTTAAAAGGAATTCTTTCAGCACTTTTAATATTTACATATTGATATTTATATGGGAGTTTGTATTATGAGTTTCATTGGCTTTACCCATCTGTTCTACCAGGGGGGATGGTGTTAAACTCAATGAAAAATGTCTATTGGTTTTATGTGTAATTGTTGATTTTTGTTTTTTCACTAGTTCTATGTACCTTGTTTGTCAATTAATATTGTGGCACTACAGTTAGTTTTATAGAGATCTATCCATCCATCCATCCCCCCATCCGTCCATCTATCCATCCGTCTATCCATCCATCCATCCCTACCTGCCTTACGCCTGTGTCAAAAGTAGTTTCAGATGTCTTACAAAATATAAAGCAAGAGGAAATGGTTAAGAAAAATAGGACAAAGGCAGACTGGTAAGAAAGATTTAAAAAAAGTGAAGAATGAGTTTAATGACTCATTTCTTCTGTGTTTTCCAGAAGGACCAAAATTCTAGTGGCCAAGAGAGTCAGTCACAAAATTATCAGAAAACAGTTATGAGTTTGTTTTAGATGGTGTAATTTCTATGTAAGATTTAAGGTTGAAAAGACATTCTCCCCCAAAAGACATGCTCATTAGGCACACAATTCACAGTGGTCCTGAGAGTAAGGTAGATGTGTGTGTAGGTAGAACACATTCATTCTTGGCCCTTCACAGGAAAACTTTGTTGACTCCTGGCCTGGATGTTGTACAATGTTTTGCAATGTGCAGATATCTTGTTTCCCTTCTGGAAAAGTTGTCACTTAATATATGCTTATGTTTTTTCTCTCTTTCACAGATTGAGTGGGGTCTATTACTGAAACCTCTTTCTGTATCCAAGCATATATCACTGAGCTTTCCATATGTTGAGTTTACTTATCATTCATTCTAATAAACTTGGGGGCATTAAGATAATTTTCTCTGTTGAATATATATATAATCAAAATTTCTTATTAAAATTCTACTTTAAAGAGTTTAATATTCTGTTTATGGATCAGCAATTTAGGATTACAGTCAGAATGTATTGTTTATGGTTTTGATAAATTATGGTTCTCTGTATGAGAGTAGACAAGTCAATGACAAAGTTCCCATGTCTGTAAATGGGGAATAATAATACTTGTTTATGTCTGTTTCACAGGGATGGTCTGAGGATACCAAGATTAGAAGCACTTTGTCATTTAAGCTATATTGGTGGCTGGAAAGTAATTTTCAGGATCGTATTAGCAAAGTAAGTTTTCTGATTCTTATTTGTGACAAAGCTAAAATGTGGCTGTAGACATGTTCTTTAATAAATTAAGAAGAATGGAATAAATACTTACTATGGATTAACATAGTGAGTTACACTTATCAAATACTTTCTACATGCGGGGCAGTAGTTTTAAGAGTTGGCTTTTACAATGTCTTATTTAGTTGTTTTGACTGCTGTAACAAAATACCATGCACTAGGTGACTTGAACAACAGAAATGTATTTTTCACAGTTCTGGGCGCTGGAAGTCTAAGTCCAGGGCATTGCTCTCAGATAAGTAAGGGAGGACTCTCTTACTGAATTACAGATGGTCAACTTCTATCTGTGTGCTCACACGGAGTGGGGAGGAGGCAGAGGGGATGGATATCTGATGTCTGCTGTCTTTCTTTATAAAGGTTTAATTGCATCAGGAGGAACCTACCTTCTTGATCTGATCTAACCCTGATCACCTCTCTACCCCAAATATCATCATATCGGGGATAGGACTCAACATGTAAATTTGGGGAGACACAATTCAGGTCATAGAATGTGGTAAATTAACATTGCCAGGGCTGTGGGATCTAAACTCGCGTCCTCCTTCTGGACTCTGCCTGCTGCTATGGTCCATGTTGCATCCCTCTGCACAAGTGCTGCTTGGGCAGGGCTCCTGTGTCTGGATGGACAGCCCTATGACAGAGATGGGCTGCTCGCAGTTCAGCAAAAGCTGCTACTGAATAATATGGGTCATGCCTGAAAATCCCTTCAATTGGAAGTTCTGGTTCTTCACACAACAGTTTAATGTATAGTTTTGCTAGCTCGGAAAAGGTGACACATTGATGGGTGTATTGAAATCAGCCCATGGAAAATTACAAAAGTTTTTTTTTCTACTAAAAGACTGATGGGAAAGGGAACTGGTGGGAAAAGGAACAGGAGGGAGTATTTATCCCAAGGTAATAATTCCCAGATTTTAAAGCAGTGTTACTGGGGATTTTGCAAAGTTTTGTAGTTCCTATTTATTTCCCCTTCCTTTAGATAACAAACAATATCCATTGAAATTTTAATGGGCTCATTTTTTTTTCCTCATCTACAAATTAGAGATGAAAATCTTTCTGCTGATATTCCACTTAAGATTGCGGAAATTTTTCTATTTGTCATTGTCATCGTCATCATCATCAAAACTGTAATCAACTTCAACCAATTACTGAATAGTCATGATCATGGGTGTCAGGTACAAATATAAAGAGCCATCCAGAAAATACTTGACCCACCCTCGCCTTCCTTTCTTATTTTCCCTCTCTTTTAAAAAATCCTCAAGAAATCACTCCATTCCAAGGGTTTTTGCTGACAGTCACTTTGTAGGCACACTATTTCTTTAAAACTTTAGTAATGTCTGACCCACAGCGGTGATGAATAAATGGTAAGAATCATGCCTTTAGCTACTTAGATGAATGGATACCAGTACTGTACTTCTGCTCAAATAATGAGTCCACATTCCATTTCTGAATCTTTAAGTCCTCATTATAGTCACTTATGCCAATTTGTTAGAAAAAAATACAGCTAATTACATTTCCAGTGTCACTATATATGGGAAATCAGAATATCGGATATAATGTTTATTATTTCTTCATACAAATGGGAAAACACAAATTCTTTTAATTGCATCTTTAATAATAAAAAGGAACATAATCATTTACTAGTGGAAGATGTATGAATTTCATGGGGCTTTGCGCACCAGCATTTTGTCCTGTTACTTCTCTATTATTCTCACAGCATTAATTATTGGGGCCTAATTAGGCAAAATTACAGTATAGATTCTAATGAAGTCTCTAGATTCTTTAAAAAAAACCAAAAACCCTAACTATCTTTCCACATCTTTTTGAAGTTAGTATTAGTAATGTAAGTCTGCCTGGTCTTCTTTTTCTACTCAGTCTTGGAAATACTTAATATTTTTCTTGGTTACTGGTCAAAGGTTGGGAGTTGTTTTCTTTCAGTCAGTTTTGGTTTGCTTCTACACCTACCTCACTAAAAATGATTCACCAAAAATGATTTGGGATCAGAAAACAAAGGAGTAAGGCAGTGGAGAAGACATTGAGGTTTTACGGTTGGAGAGTTGTTTCAGACTTGGTTCCAGCAACTTCCTTTCTCACCTGCTGTGAAGTCCTATCCACCCAATATCTAACTGGAGGTGCTGTTAGCTCTATCTGAAGGAAGCTAAAAAGAATCATGTCGGTGTGATAACAATTTTAATGTAGTGACACAAAGTTGGTGGTAATGAGACTGGTAACCCTCTTGAAAAAAATTGCCAGTGCTCATAGAACTAGCTGAACCCATCAAAGGGAGCAAATGTGAAAAGAAAAAAAGAATGTGACATTCCTAAATGAACTGGAAGAAGAAAGTTTTCTGAATAGTGTGGGCAAAAAATACTTTTATTTTCCATTAATAGGAGAGAAATACATTCCCAGAGATATTCTGCTAACATTTGCTTTTTAATTAAAATCTCATCTTAAATTATGAGCTATTATTGTTTTTTTCTTTTTTGGCTTGGATTGCTAATAGCTGTAAATAATCATCTATATTGGGTTCATCTTATCTTTTTTGGAGGCCCATGTAAGCTCAGGCACCTAGAGATTTAATTATAGAGCTCAATCCTTCTCTGTTATTTTCATAGACAGGCTCCTGTAATCAAGCTGATCCTTGGCAACTGTTCACTGGAAACTCCTTTGACACCCATCAAGTCGTTCTCTTCATTAATGCCTTAATAAGTCTTCAGAATCAAAGAATAACTCAAAAAGAAACGTAATTTCAGAGACCAGAGTCAAAATGAACCTTAAGGATGTTTGATATGCTACCATGCAAACAAGAAATGGACTGATTAGGGGAAAGGGAAGGGATCAGTAAACCCCAAGGGGTATTGAATGGAATGGGGATGGCCCACACATTTGTGAACCTCTAATCCTCCTGAAAGTTTTGGAATTTGGGAGATTTGTGTAAACTTGACCACTAGGCCACCTAACACATTTTGTTTACATTTAGATTTAGAGATTTTGAGAAAGTGTTAGAAAACTTTGAGATTCTGCCTCCTGAAATAGAATCCTTAAATGAAATCTAAAATTTCATAAATAGTGAGATATTCTAGTAATAGTTGAAATGCAACATGATATCACTCACATGCTCAACAAGATCCGGGAAACTATCTTGAGTAAGGCAGGCAGATAAGAAATTTATTTAACATATTTAAGTCAAGTCTTTCTGAAGATGTGATTTGACATAATGTCCATGTGGATAAATGAGATTATTTTAGTAAACAAAAAGCAAACACCCAAAGCAAAATGATTGAATTCAGTGAAGCAAGTCATTAAAAACTTCTCTGATATTTAATAAACAGATTGACTAAAAATTTTCACTTTGTTGCTAAGATTGTGAGAAAACAGGCTGTAGTTCTTCTACTTGCAAAAAAAAAAAAAAAATTTCCTCACATAAGAAGCCATCTCTGCTACCATTTCCACTCCATAGCTGCAAATGAAACTCACCTTCTAGTCTGAAAGAAAATAGAAGCCATGTTCCAGAAGATTTCTTATACACACACACCCCAATTTTTTTTTTTTTCTGTCGAACCTGCAGGTCAACCTGTACCTGCATCCATGCTTTCCTGTCACCTCCTGTTGGAGTAAGCAGAGTTAGTTGGCATGGAAAGAGGCCTGACTTCTTTGTAGTGCTCCGGGAGAGAGAAGCAGACCTAAGGAGACAGGAGAGAGTGAGCGACCTGGGGGGATAGTCCCTATCCTGGAGGTAGGGGGTCAGGCACAGGACTCTCACTGTCTGAAAAGGCCCACATCCAGGCACAGATTAGATCAGCATTGACTGTGAACAGAAACACAGGCCTCCCCATCTGCAAACAGCCCAGGAACTTGGCCTCTCCCATGGGGGAGCAGGAAAGAAAGGCTGTGATTCAATTTCCCACAATATACCGGGGGAGGATTACTCTGAGTTACATTTCACTTGAGTCCAGAAAAAGAAAGAAATTTGATGTCTTGCACACCTGTTTGTAGATTAAAATTCATACTAGTGTGAATGAGCCCCAAGCACAAGAAACATGAAGAAAACGACACCAAAGCACATCATAATCAATTTGTTCAACACCAGCGATAAAGGGAAAATCTTAAAAGCAGCCAGAAAAACAACAGGCATTACGCACAGCACCAGAGATAAGAAAGACCCTAGATTTCTTGTCGGAAACAATGTGAGCGAGAAGGCAGCGGAGCCACCTCTTCAAAGTGCTGAAAGAACAAAACTGCTGGCGTACAATTCTTCACCCAGAGTAAAGAGCGCTCAGAAATGAAGGCAAAACCAAGGTTTTCTTTTAGAAATACAAAAGCTGAAGGGATGTATCACGAGCAAACCCACATTCCACAAAGTGTTAAAAGGAATCCTTCAAGGAGAAGAAAATGACACCATGTGGGAACGTGGATCTACACTGACGGTTCTCAACTGGGGTGAATTAGACACTTCCCCACCTTGGGAGAGTTGAAAATATCCAGTGGCAGCTTGGGGGTGGGAGGAGGGTGAAATGCTAGCTCTAGTGGGGAGAGGCTGGGGGTGCTACTGAACATTCTATGGTGGGAGATTCCCCACCTCCCAGTCAACACCCCCAAACCGTGTCAATGATAGTAAGTCCAAAGAATCCTTATCTAAACCAAGGAATGACAAAGGTGAATGTATTTTTCTTACTATTTAAATCTCTTCAAAAGATGATTGGTTATTTAAACTAAAATAATAATGTAGTGCGGGCTTTATAATAAATATAAAAGTAAAATCCGTGGTAACAGCACAGAGGCTGAGGGTCAAAAAATGGAAGTAGACTATTGAAGATAGATTGGGTGAGTTAAGTATGTACACTGTGAATCCTAAAGTAATTATAATCCTAAAATAATAAAAGAAAAAAGATATAGCTAGTAAGGTAGCAAAGGAGACAAATGAGTCACAAAAATAATCAGCATTCAAAAGAAGAGAAACAAAAGGGGGGGGGAAATAGAAAAAAAATAGTAAGATGACAGATTCAAATCTAAATATATTAATAATCATTGTTAGTTTAAAAGAACATAACACTGCAATTAGAAGGTAGACATTATCAGATTGCATTTTTAAAAAGACCCAAATATATACTACCTACGAGAGGCTTACTTTAAATGCTGCCAAAAGATTTAAAGTTAATGGAAATAGATAAAAATGCTAACACTCATCACAAAAAATGTTGAGGTAATAATATTAATATTAGACAAAAAAAGTCAGAGCAAAGAAGATTTTCAGATACAAAAAAGGTCTTTTCATGAAGATAACAAGGAGTCGAAATTTCACAAGAATGTGACCCTAAATGTTCATGTTCTAGGCATAGAGTTTTAAGATGCATGAAACAAAAATCTGTAGTATTTCAAGGAGACATAGATACATTCACATCTATAGTCAGAGATTTTAATACTTTTCGCTCAATAACAGATGGAACAAGTAAACTGAAAAGTATAGACTTAGAAAATTGGAACACTTGCCCAACATGTGACCTAATGACCTTTAGAGAACATTCTACCCGAAAGCATCAGAATACAAATTCTTCTCAAGTGCTCAGAGAACATTGATCATATGCTGGGCTGCAAAACAAATTGCAAAAATTTTTAAAAAGTGTTCAAGTCATTCGTGTTCTCAGACCACGATTGAATTAAATTAGCAATCATTAACAGGAAGATCTCTGGAAAATCCCTAAACATTTTGAAACCAGAGAGTGTACCCTGCCTATCTTTGGATCTAGAGGGAGGTATTAGGTCACAGTTTTCTTCTGCTGGAGATCTTAATAGATAAAATAGTAAAGACATCATGATGATTTAGATTTAACTTGCCTTCCCAGGAATAGTGGGAGGAACAGAATGAACCCCCCGTGGTCTTTGTGGTCCAAGCTCATTATCTGTACATTCAATAAAATCACATGAAGTCTTAGCAAGGAAAAGCTGCTTTAAATTTCTAAAATACATTTTCATATAATATTTCAAGACAAATATAATTTTATTGCCTTCAAACCAAATATGAAGCCATTTAGCAACAATGTTAAGTAGAATATATTCAAGGTTATTTTTAAAAATCATATAAAATAATTGGGGCTTCCCTGATGGTGCAAGGGTTAAAGTCAGTGCTACCAAGATATCACCAGCCACTAAGGCATGAGTTTGATCCCCGGCTGGGGAGCTGACCCACATGGCGCAGCAGACCTCTCCTGTCTCCGCCTCTTCTGCTCCCCACTCTCTGGTGAATCCTCTCATCCCCTGCACCTCTGGCCTGCACCCCATTCTTGTATGCATAAATAAATAAAAATAAATCTTGAAAAATATATAATTAGTATGGTCTTTTCAAGTTTGCTCTAGAGAATGGATCAGAGTCTTTATAGGTAAATGGATGCTTCTGACATGTTCATATAGTATAGGCCTAAGTAATGTGTTCTTTAAATATGATAAATGTTTTTAAAAAATGGCCACAGCAATAGTTTTTTGTCAAACATTTCCCCCCAGGGCTTTTACATCCCTCCTAACAAGAGTTGTAGCCTGGTTCATCTCCTCTGGAATACGGACTCGCTAGAGTGACTTGCTTCTGGTGAATAGGTGGGGGTGAGAACCATGATGTGAGGCTTGCCAGTCTCTACCTGGCTTTTTTTCCCTTAGGAGGTGTGCCCTAAGCCCCATTCCATGAGAAAATCTTCTGAGGGACTCCATTGAGATGCCCACGTGGAGAGGATCTGAGGACCCCAGCGCATGACAGCACAATCCCCAGACAGGTGAGTGAGGGAGATTTCAGGTGATACCAGTCATCAGCCTCAGGTATTCCAGGTGAGAGACTAGAGATCATGGATCAAGGGCAAGTTCTTTCCACTAGGTTCTGTCTAATTTTGAACCCACAGAATTCGTGGACACAATTAATAGCTGTTTTATGCCACTGAGCTTTAAGGTAACGTATTATAAAAGCATAGTTACTGGAACAGCAGTAGCATCCTAATTACTTAATAATTTGTTTAATAAATCCGTTATGATTTTATGTTCATAAAAATTACATATTTTGAATCTGAATTCTTAATAAATTTTCAGTAACACTGTTTCTATAAAGAATGTCAA
This sequence comes from Talpa europaea, assembly GCF_964194135.1. Classification (NCBI taxonomy): domain Eukaryota; kingdom Metazoa; phylum Chordata; class Mammalia; order Eulipotyphla; family Talpidae; genus Talpa; species Talpa europaea. The sequence goes on along the minus strand of NC_140080.1, from coordinate 86,699,406 downwards.
TGCACAGTAACTGAATGTAGGGTGCACCAGTATAAATTGACATATTCCTGAATTTCTCTTTGCATGCAGAAATATTATCGATGGATCTCAGAAAAGGGCCTAATTTCCCATAGCCCAGTGTGGGGTAGACCATTGATCTCAGGCTGAGATCAGGTACACTATGGGTTTCACCACTAGGGTCCTGGAGCTCACAGGATGGGGTTTCAATCCTACTTCTACTGTGCAGCAGCAGCGTGTCCAAGAATGAGTTTTGCCACATCTTGGAGTCTTAATTCCTCATCTATCCTTTGAGGACAATAATAGCTCCAATCTAATAAAATTGTTGCTACTAATAAATGATACAATGCATATGGTGTATGCTCAATAAAGGTTGGTTACTAGCATTCTGTGCATGGAATCTATCCATTTAAAGACATGCCTGTCTTACTACCCGAACTTCCAAATCTGGAAACTTTACCCCAATGACCCACTGCTGAGCAGAGATTGTAAAACTGACTTTTACAGGAATTTACTGTGGCTGTTAATTGGGGTGACTTCCCAGAGACAGTCTGATCGCTGCTCTTGATTTTTCTGAACACCCCTGGAGAAGTACAAACTGTGCCCCAAGGACCCCAGGGTAGTGCCTACTGCCTCCGAGATAAGTAGATGTGTGTCTTGGTGAATTTCACTGTGGTCCAGAGATCCACTTCTCTTGGCTTGCCTCACTGAGAGAAGCTCAGGAACAATTTTACAGGATGAGAATTTCCCGCAGACTTTTTTGAGAAGTTCCACTGTTTGTTTTGGAAAACAGCGAGGGTAAAATAAAACGCAAAGATTTGCTTTTCTCCTCTGACAGTCTGGCTGGGTCGACTCTGGCACCCGCTGTGGGGACGTGCCCCCGTCTCTCTCCCTCAGCCCTTCCAGGGAGAACAGTCTTGTGTGATTTTAATGTGATCGTGTCTTTACCATGTGGTCTATCAGCTGTCACTGACAGTGTGTTTGAGAGTGTCTAGAAGGGGTTTTAATTGGCAAGATCTTTAGTAAAATTTGCAAATTAGTGATCCACCGGCTGATGTTATGACAATGTCTAAACACTATCAGTGCCATTTTAAAATAATCTTTCATCGATACAACATTCATCTTAATTAGCCAGAAAATGTTGGTCCCAAAGGAAGCTGCCTACAGTTTTGTGGATTCGGCATGGGGTTATGGGATGGCTGGCTGAACTTGATTTGTATAGGAAAAAAACAGAGATTTTTGGAAGTGGAATTTTATTCAACTGATGAGATGCTGGTCAGCGTCCTGAATGATCGGAGCAGACTCAAGGATACAGGAGGAAAATAGCTTTCTTCTTGATGGAGTGGCATGGTATGAGTATTAACTTGAGAGTCCAGAAATAATTGAGTTTTTATCCTAGCTCAGGTGGAATTTGTTTGTATGCCCCTGGGAAAGACCAAGAACAAGTCCACGTGATGGAGCAAGTGCCTACTTCACCCAGGTCCCCTCTGTCTGCTGTTCCAGTCCTTGCAACAATAGGGAAAACCATTAGCATCTCTATTTTAGAGAAGGGATACAAACTAGGTGCATGACCATCCAACTAGTGGGTAGAGAGCTATGTCTCTCTGGCCTAAAGATTGAGCTCTACACCACCAGGAACTAACAACCACTTACTGAAATTCCCTTAATATTCATGAGCCTAGATTTTCTCATGTGTATAATGGAGCAGTTGCACTGATGGCTATTGGCTTATAGTTTATAAAGAGTATGATTCTAGCTTACATACCCGGAGCCTGGAGTTCTGAATATGAGCTGAAGGGGGCGTTCTATTGTGACTTACATTCTCACACTACCTGGCAGGTCCTTGCAGTATCCTTGCAAAGGTGCTAATAAATATTATGGTGTTGATTATTTTAAGTGGATTAGCATCCTGACAAAGAACCATTTGTCTTCAGGTTAGTTGCATGGGACAATTGAGTTGTACAGAACAACCTCTTCTCACTAGTTTATTTACATGAGTCATGCCAGCCAAAAAGGCCACCATATATACTTTTAAAAATTTGCTTTCCAATGTATCAGTAGGTGCCTGGTAGGGCTCAGAATGCTCTACGTTTCCTATCAGTGTTTACTAAGCCTGCCCTACTAATATCCTTCCAAGTAGATCAGCTTAAGGGTCATTTAATTTAAATCTGAACAAATTTGTGACTTTATCCAACTACACAAAAATGCATCAAGGAATATATATATATATATATATATATATATTTTTTTTTTTTTTTTTTTGGTATGAATTTAGTATGAAATTCAGTACAAACTCAGCTCAGGCTGCAGACTAGAGATGCCAGAATGGCTGTTAAAATGGCCTCTTGCTTGGCCTTTTCTCCCATAAAAATAATTTATGATCTGCTGCTCGGAACTTCCGACGGTGGGCTCTGCCGGCTCCTTGGCAGGTTTCTCCCACATCGGTAACTTCCCCGAGCTGCCTCTGTGACAACATTGTTCTTGGCAGTAATCTTAAAATATCACGAAAGGGGATCGTCGAGATCACTTGACGTTCCAACCTCCTCATTTTACACAGTGTTGATATTATTTAGACACAACTCCAGGAGATAGACTGTCAGAACTTGGGATGTTAAGTCTCTTTAGGGTTCCAAGGATGAGCTGAAGTTTCTGTGCTCCCCAGGCTTCATTTGTAAGTGGGAACAGTAATAACTGCTTTTCAGAGACAGTGGATGGGTGGATGGCAGGAATCTGAGGCTTCAGGAATGCCTACCACACGGTTGATGTTTGCTGTTGATCATTATTAGCAAAAGGAAACCGAGGAGGCTTTCGTACATATTATATGAAGATTTAAAAAATATTTTTCTACGTCTTAGGATCCCAGAGATTTTCATGTACCCTGAAGGACTTCTGATTTCTGGATCCCTGATATTGCCTGGGAATCAGGAGATCTCACTATTCAGCCAGCCAAGTATCTTTCTACCAAAGGCATAATTTGGTACATCTCTTCTTACCACCCTTTCCAAGGCCCCCTCTGAGAGAATGACTTGATTTTTGTTGCAGTTACTATTGCTGGGTAACAAACTTTGATTTTAGGCATCAAACATCGGTCATTTTATAATGTTCATAGGTTCTGTGGGTTAAGATTTTGGATGGGGTACACAGAGATGACTTGTTTCCTGTTTCTTGATGCCTAGACATGGCTGGGAAGATGTAAAAGTGGGGTGCTCAGGTTCACAATGGAAATCCCACATAAATATGTCAGTGAGAGGGAACATAGATCTCTACTCATGTCCTGCTCATTGAGCATCCAGAAGAATGAGTTTTCTAACTGTATTAGTTTCCTAAGGCTGCTGTAACAAATCACCAGAAATGTGATGATTTTATGGCTCACATTTTGGAAGCTAACTGTCCAAAGGTGTCAGCAGAGTCGTGCTTCTTCTGAATTCCTCCCTGTGTCATCTCAGCTTCTGGTGGCTCCTTGCAACACTTGGCACCCTTGGTTTATGGCTGCATTAACTTCTGACTCCACATGGCCTTTTTTCCTGGATGTCTGTGTCTTTGTGCCCAAATCTCCTTTTCCTTTTAAGAATTGCAGTCATTAGATTTAGGGCCCACTGTAAATCCAGAATGATTTCATCTTAAGAGCATTAACTGATTACAGCTGCAAAGAACCTATTTCCAATTAAAGTCACATTCTGAGGTTCTGAGTAAATGTGGATTTTTGGGGGGGAGGTAGGGGAATACACCATGACACCTCCTGCACTTGTTTCTGCCTTAGGAAGTCTAGAAATTTTTCACAAAGAACAAGAGTGCTAACATATGCTGGGCAGCCAAAGACCATGCTGAATCCCCAACATGAATGCCCTGAAGTAAAGAATAAGTTAAAGAGAGAGATTGTGATGCTGGTGTGGGGGGTGGGTGATCCCCTTTAGTGTCTGCCATCAGGGAAGGCTTCTCTGCAGAGGTAACATGAGACTAGAGACTTCTGAAAGCAGCAGAGAAGTGAAATGACAACGTGAAATGTAAATAAAGTGAAAAATTGGGAAGAACATTCTAGGTGGACAGAACAACAAATATCGAGATACCAAAGAAAGAACAAGGTGGTATGTTTTCCGAAGCACAGCCAGAGTCTAGTATGGCTGGCTGGGCACAAGGGAGAAGGGAGGAGACCAGGCTGGAATGGTAGATGGTAGTCACTTACTTAAGGTGGGTCATTAGAAGATTTGGGGCTTCATTTCAAGGGTAATGAAACACTGGTGGGAATTTTTTAACATGATCACAAACTGATTTGATTTACATTCTTAAAAAGTCACTTGCATTGCTGTGTGGAGAGTAAGACACAGGATGGCAATATAAGGTCAGCTTGGTGAGCTTAAGTATGTACCAGAGATTGTCACCTTGGACAAAGCCAGTAGCAAAGCATACGATGAGAAGCAGGAATGGGGTATCTTTTGAGGGTAGAACTGACAAAACTTGCAGATGGATTGGATGTGAGGTGTGAGGCAAAGAGTCAAGGATGAGTCCAAGGTTTTGGCCCGAGCACCTGGGAAATTGACAGGATAATTTTCTTTTCTTTTCTTTCCTTTTTTTTAAAGATTTATTTATTTATTTATACAAGCACTGGGTACAGTCAGAAGCGCGGGAGGGTGAGAGAATTCACCAGAGCCAGAGCAGGGAGCAGAGCAGGCAGAAGGACCGAAGTACACTGCTGAGGGGAGCAGCGGGCGGCAGGAGAGGTCTGCACGCCATGTGGGACCCTCCTCCGGTGTCCGGGGAGCAGCCGGGGATGGAACCAGCGCTGCAGAGGCTGCGGGCAGCTTTGCAACCCAGCGCTCAACCGCTGCTCCACCGGGGAGGCCCACTGACGGGGTAATTTTCTAAGATGGGGAAGAACAAGGTAGAATATGACTTGGGGAATGCTGTGGAAAATCAAGAGTTCAAGATTGGATACATTAACTTTGGGAGCTCCATTAATATCCAAGAGGATGAACAGACCATCGGCTTTTGAGCCTGGGGTGCAGGAGAGAGGTCAGTATGGGGGTTTACAGTTGGGAGCCATTGGTGCATAAAGGGCATGTGAAAGTAGTTCTCCCCTAAAAGACACCCCATTCCTCTTTCTCATTGTATCCATTGCTACCCCTTTGTCCAAGGGACAAAGGCTCACCGCCCTGAGTGAAGTCATCCAAAGGGAGTGTGGACCAGAAGAAATGGGGCAGGACCAAGACTGGCATTCGAACATTTAGGAGTCAGAGAAGATGCAGTGTGCACCTAAGCTCCTGCCCACTCGACTTCAGCTCCTCATCCCCTCATGTCTCTGCAGGTCTTCATGGGTCCTGGCAGTTTCAGTCTCTTGGTCTTGAGATCAGCTATGTGGTCAAAAATGTATGGGTTGCCTTTTATCCAGATCGGAGTGCTTTGGAGCAAGAGGCAGGTTCCTCCTAAAAAGTCCAGCTGCTACGTTCCTGTTCCCTACGTGTGGTTTTGCTCTGCATCCTGAAGACAAATGAGGCATGGGTGGGGATGGCTGAATGGGCCTGTCTTCTCTGATCCACAGCCCCATTTCTCCTTCTGTATCCAGTGTCCGCTCGGGACAGATGGCTGCGGCAGCCACCACACCTGCACAAGCACTTGCTTTCACAGATCCAGCTGTCTGGGGCTCACCTGAACACACCTGTTACTCTTTCCTTTGAAAAGCAGGCCGTTGATTTCTGACTTCAAAGCTTCAAATCTTATAAGGGAAAACTTTAAGGTATTTATCTGCCCCCAAGTGCCCACATTCCACATAATCTTAGTCGGCCTGGATTTTATCTTTTGCTTTGGGGTGATTTGCAGTTTGGTGACAGGAGAGTGTGGAAAGCAGGGGGAAGGCTACAGAGATGCCTAACTCCACTAACCCCCACTCCACTTCTCCTGGAGTCTCCTGATCCAGTTTATGGGGACTGAAGCCAGACCTATTGAAAGCCTTGATGAATGTGGCATGTGGGGCAGGTGGGAATTGGTTAGAAAAAAAGAAGAAAAAGAACTCCTGGTGGGGGGATGAATATTAAAATGTGACGCCAACAAAATGTTGCAAATGCTTCATTAGATTACTCTATGCACTGGTGGAAAACTGAGCCCATTGCCGCAAAGATGTAAATTTAGTTCTCTTGGAAATACACCTACACACACACACACACACACACACACACAGCCTTGCTTCATACCAGGTCTTTGCCAACACTGACTTCTTATTAAGTGCCTCCGATTTAGGATGAAAGAATATGTAAGAACAGGAAACTTCCCCCTCCCTACCCCCTTTGAGCATGAAAGAACTTTGTGCCTGTAGAATATGTACTGGCTTGCTTTCAAACATAAATATATACCACAGCACAATTCCCTCCAGCTCAAAGCTGGATGGCAAGAGAGCCTTGGAATTGAAAAAGCGCTGCCTGAAGTTTTATCCCATTACCCAGTGAAATCCCATCCAAACTCTGTCTCATTCCTTGTGTAAAACAACTTAGATGACACTTGAGCTTCTCTCTGAAGCAGCAGATTTCAGCAGGTAAATACCTAATTCCTCCGGTTTTGTGGTTGAAGCTGTTCGCCTCCAATTCTTACTCATTCTCCAATAGTTAGGGTTTCTGTGACAATGGCCTTTTTTTTTTTTTTTTTTTTTTGGCATTTTCATCTGCCTATCCTCTCTCTCTCCAAGTGTAGTATGTAAAGGCCCCTCATATCTGAACTCCAGTAACCTTCTGGTTGCCTCTGCCTCCCTCCCGTTCTGTGCACCTGACAGTTGTGTATTTCTTTTCTCCCCACTGTGATAAATGACTGTCAGCTATTGGCAGTGGGCTTGAGTGAGCCCAAGCATAGAGGAAACGAGACTTGCAGTTAATGCCCCCAGGGAGAGGCCCCTCGAGGCCACAGGAGCTGCTGCACTCAGCAGGCAGCCCAAGCCAGCAACTGGTATCTGTGTCCTTGGCTGTGTAGGACCCCCACCAACTTGGCTGAAGCACCATAGTGGGGTACTCACCAGACACCCCTCTGTGCTCCTGCAGCTCCCCAGGACTCCCTGCTTGCACAGCAAGTCACACACAGACGCAGGAGGTGTGTTTCCCTGGAGGCTCGGACAGGGCTGGGACTGATTAACTTAATGCTGCAGCTTCTTGTCTAACACAAAGACGCATTCAGGCACTCGGCCTGCCTTTACAAACTCATTCATTCATTCATTCAGTCACTCAGTTTCTATAATTTATTGCCTTTTCTAGGCCAGACACTGTTCTAGGTATTGAATCAATGAACAATGGACAAAGGTGGTAGAATTGTTGATGTGCCTTCAGGCTACTGTCTCTTTGTGGGGTCTTGAAGTTAATTTTAAAGTTTTCAACCAATGCCCTGCAGCAAGGCTTTGCAGTGGTGAGTGACAAGATTTGGCTATGCCCAGAGGCTCCTCTCTTGATTTCTTCCTTCCTCCTCTTCATTTCCATGTGTGTTTGCCCCATTCCTAGTCTCTCCTTGTTCTTACTGGAAAAGTAATTTGGGCTGTATCCGTGATGAGGACACGACATATCACGGCTTGTTGACACGACATATCACGGCTTGTTGAGTGAACTGGTGGGGCAGGATGTAAAGGGACGGAGACCAAATTACAGTGCCCCTGGGGTCCCAGAGTGAATGTATTCTATGAGAAAACTTGAAGCTGACTTCGCAGGTAGCTCTGAGGTTGTGAGGAAAGGGCCTTCCCATTCCTAGCCACAGCCAGCCAGGGGGTCTCTCACAGAGTGTTAGGGTCTGGATGTTTGTGTGTCCTTTGAAAAATTCACCTGCTGAAACCTCACCAGAATGTAATGGTATCAAGAGGTGGTGACTCTGGGAAGTGATTAGCTCACGAGGATGGTGCCCTCGGGACAGGGATTAGTGCTCACTTGAAAGACACCTGGGACACAGAAAAAATGGCCACTTATGAACCAGAAAGTGGACTCTCACCTGCAGCAGCTTTGCAGGTGTCTTGATCTTGGATTCAACTTCCAGAATTGTGAGGAATAAACTTTTGCTGTTGATCAGTCATGCAGTGTGGCCTTCAGTCATAGCAGCCCAGACAGACTAAGGTACAGAGCAATAGGTGGGGTAGGGAGGGGACAGACATTTCCCTTAGTCTTCTAAGTAATTCATGGGGCTGTTCTGGGACCAGAAGGATAAGAGCATCTGATGTATGGGACAATAGTTCCCAGCGTGGAGCAAAGAGCAGTCTGACACCTCAGGGGATTTGAAGTAGCTCCTGGGGTCTCCCAAAAGCATTTAAGGGAGCTCATCATAGGGACAGAGGCCGTTGAGCCACACTGGCAGGGTCTAACATAGTAAAAATCTAGAGCAGTAAAAACCATTGGTATGACTGTCACCTCTCACACACCTACAGGTGAATGGACACCTGGGACATTTTGGTTTTGGGGCTTTTAGATCCATCCTGTTTACACAGGTCCAAGGGGAACCGAGGTCTGTGATTCCAGCCCTGGCTCCCTTTGCACTCACTCCTCTATTTCAACCTGCCCATCTTTGCTTTCCTCCTCCCTGACTTCCTGACTCTATTCTTTGCCTCTCAGTCTCTCCTGCATCTGGTTACCCATTTGGGTAGATTATTAACTACCTGTTAAAAGTCTGCCATCCTAGGGATGCGGTGGCCCACACCTGCAGCCAGGCTGCCCAGGATGGGTGAGGAGCCCTCCCAGCCTGGCCTCCTAGTGACCAGGGAAGTCCACTGCATGCTGTCCAAGAGGGTGCAAAGCACTAGCTCATTCTCCTTCCTTTGCAAACATAATTTCCCCATAGAAAGAAGCAGATGAATTTCTCTGTTCAGCTCGGTCTTGGTAGTTGATTTGTCTTTACAAATTGCTCCTCTTGGGTAAATTTGTCATTGAAAAGTGAAAAAAGGTATAGGGAGTGCTCAAGTAGTAAATCTCGGCAATGGGCATTTCAGGGAAGGGTGAAGGACTGGTGGGGAGAGCTTTCAGGGGATACTTCTGATCAATATTAATGAACACATGAATTTCTGAGATCCTGTTAAAATGGAGAGTCCAGTTCAGTGGGTCTGAAGTAGAAACCACACTCCTGGGCTTCTAATCGCCTGCAGGCAGTATTTTGACTCTGCAGACCACACTGAGTAGCAAAGATTTCAGTCACAGCTGCCACGTGAGCAAGACTCTCTCTTTCACACCCGGATGTCTTCTCAGGATCCAGACAATGGAACCCCAACTCCAAATGTTGCATGTTTGTGAGGGCTTTGGTGCTGGGTGTGATGTGGAAACATAAATCTACAAACAAGTGGACCTATACCCTTAATTCTATACCGTGTTATAAATCGACATTACCTCATTTAAAATAATACAATTAAAACAAATGAAGAAATGAAATAGAACAACAACGAACAATCAAAATGTTGAATGAACTTATTAGGTTGGCTCTGTGAGGGAGGAAGGGAAGTTTCTTATAACTGAAAAGGAAACCATTCCAAACTGGAATTCAGTTACATAAACAAAATTCTGTGAATGATGTCCTTGTTTTCCTGCAATCGGTATTAATACTGTTTAAAAAAGGCTGCAAAGATGGCCTGGGAGGCTGCTGCTTCTGCTGTGCGTGTGTGTGTGTGTGTGTGTGTGTGTGTGTGTGTGTTGGGGGTGGTAGAGGCTGCTGTGTAATGTGGTGGGGGGAGGCTGCTGTGTGTGTGTGTGTGTGTGTGTGTGTGTGTGTTGGAGGGAGGCTGCTGCTTCTGCTGTGTGTGTGTTGGGGGTGGTAGAGGCTGCTGTGTGTATGTGGTGGGGGGAGGCTGCTGTGTGTGTGTTGGGGGGTAGAGGCTGCTGTGTGTTTGTGTTGGGGGGGTAGAGGCTGCTGTGTGTGTGTGTGTTGGGGGAGTAGAGGCTGTTGTGTGTGTGTGTGTTGGGGGGGTAGAGGCTGCTGTGTGTGTGTGTGTTGGGGGGGTAGAGGCTGCTGTGTGTGTGTGTGTTGGGGGGGTAGAGGCTGCTGTGTGTTTGTGTTGGGGGGGTAGAGGCTGCTGTGTGTGTGTGTGTTGGGGGAGTAGAGGCTGCTGTGTGTGTGTGTTGGGGGGGATGGAGGCTGCTGTGTGTGTGTGTTGGGGGAGTAGAGGCTTCTGTGTGTATGTGTTGGGGGAGTAGAGGCTGTTGTGTGTGTGTGTGTTGGGGGGTAGAGGCTGCTGTGTGTTTGTGTTGGGGGGGTAGAGGCTGCTGTGTGTGTGTGTGTTGGGGGAGTAGAGGCTGTTGTGTGTGTGTGTTGGGGGGGTAGAGGCTGCTGTGTGTTTGTGTTGGGGGAGTAGAGGCTGCTGTGTGTGTGTGTGTTGGGGGAGTAGAGGCTGCTGTGTGTGTGTTGTGGGGGTAGAGGCTGCTGTGTGTGTGTGTTGGGGGAGTAGAGGCTGCTGTGTGTGTGTGTTGGGGGGTAGAGGCTGCTGTGTGTGTGTGTTGGGGGAGTAGAGGCTGCTGTGTGTGTATGTTGGGGGGGGTAGAGGCTGCTGTGTGTGTGTGTGTGTTGGGGGAGTAGAAGCTGCTGTGTGTATGTGGTGGGGGGAGGCTGCTGTGTGTGTGTTGGGGAGGATGGAGGCTGCTGTGTGTGTGTGTTGGGGGGGATGGAGGCTGCTGTGTGTGTGTGTTGGGGGGTAGAGGCTGCTGTGTGTGTGTGTTGGGGGAGTAGAGGCTGCTGTGTGTGTATGTTGGGGGGGGTAGAGGCTGCTGTGTGTGTGTGTGTTGGGGGAGTAGAAGCTGCTGTGTGTATGTGGTGGGGTGAGGCTGCTGTGTGTGTGTTGGGAGGATGGAGGCTGCTGTGTGTGTGAGGGGAGGTTGCTGTGTGTGTGTGGGGGGGGAGGCTGCTGCGTTTGTGGGGTGAGGCTGCTGTGTGTGGATATCATTAAGACCAACAATGGTCTGTGCAGAAACCATCCCTTTAATCAAAGAAACCTCCAAACAGGCCAGGTCTCTAAGGTGGAGCAGGGTTATGAGAATTGACAGAAGTCAAGAAACAAGTCATTTGCAGAGACAGAGTGAAGACAACAGCTGCCCCATCCTGCCCTCGTTTTTCCATGTGACTGTACATTCTCTGAGGTTTTGCCACCTCCCCAGAGAGTCTGGCGGGCCGCCCAACCTCCTTTGGAAGGTTTGATCTTTCTCTTTTGCGGGGCATGGGTGGGAAGGGAGTGGAAGGAGTTTGGGTTTCTTTTTCACTTTGTGTTTGTTGCCCCGGGCATCCTCTGGGTGATGCTAGAAGATAAGCTCTTGTCGCTGCTGGAGGTTGCTCTGATCCCCAGCAGGCCCAGGCCCAGGAGCCGCCCCCAGCCCAGCTCACCGAGGGAGGCCCGAGGGGGTTGCCTCCAATGAACAGAGTGGGTTCTTGCCATTTTGGATTTTACAAAGTAGCTGGAAAGGGAACAGCCACATCTTTAAGATCACTAACCACATCCAGCAGGAAATTGTAAGTTCCAAACGAGTGATACACACAATAAGGATGTGGGCTGACGAGGGCATGGGGAAGCTTTTAAATGAGGTGATCAGAAAGGCTTCATCGAGAAGGTGGTAATTGATTTGGGCCTGGAAGCGAAGGAAGAATTAAAGAGTGCCTGGAGGTCTGAGCCGGTGCCATTTCCAAGAACATCCTCAGGCCCAGGTTCCTTTCTGGGAATGGCTCTGGGAGAGAGGAAAGCTGTGCATGGTTTAGTTCTGATGACGGAAGACACCCAGGCCCTGATGGTGGCCCACCTGAGGACTGTCGACCGAAGGCAGGGCCAGAGAGCACAGCACCCCTTGTTACCTTGCTGGAAGGTCTCTGTGTCCTGCTAAGTGCTGTATGGGATCAGAGACACAGTTAATACCTACCTTCTTCGTTATTATCCTAAAAACATGCTTTATGGTGAGATACTATAATTGAGCAGCCCAAATTTCTCTCTGTACTTCAGGAAGTCTCTTAGCACCTGATTTTCAGCTTTAAAAACTATCATTTTTTTTTTAATCCCCAAGCATTCCATTTTTCAAACATGGGAAGATACAGATTAATAATAGCAAGGCTAGAAAAAGTCCTTAATGATCTCAAAAATAACAACAACCCTCCCTACTAGAGCTTTCTTTCTTTCTTTTTTTTTTTTTTTTCCAAACTTCAGGCTTCACATTTCAAAGTTTTATCAAACAGCCCCCCATCCATAATTTAAACCATTGTTTTCCAAGGGAAATTTAATAATAAGAACCGCCATGTGTTTCTGCTTAATTTTGGAAGCCTGTGTTATGCAGTCAAAGATTCTCATTTGAAAATAATTCCTGTCCTTATTCTAAAACTGCCAGGGGAATAAAATTTAAAAAACATGTTGCAGCTCTCAAGTTTATGTTTTGCCTAAAGCCAAGCCGTGCTGGGAGATCAAAGTTTGGAGTGCAGTTCTAAAGTTAGAACCACTGCCTGGCAGGGCACTCACAGAACCAAGCACAGGCCCAGCAGCTGCCTGTCCAGGTCCTGCAGTAATTAGCTCTGGTGCAGACGGAGGCCCCTGCCCCTCCCCTGGGCTGGGCCCAGGCCTCAGGGCCCCAGTTGCCTGGGAAGCAGATCCCCACAGAGAAGGGCCCAGCCGGGTATTTTTAGCACACATGTGTGCACTGTGCAGGCCTCCTGCATTCCACAATTTGCATTGGGGGGCGGGGGGGGGGGTGCCAACACTCTGCCTGTTCTTGCTGCCTGCTAGTTCTGCCTTAGTGGGACTATTTGTCAACCTGACAGATTCGCCTAGTAATCGTTAAGGATGGGCAAAGCGGGGCATGTTTGCTATGCTCAAACCATCTCTTGTTCGCTCTTTAAAAATGAACATATATTTCTCTCTGTATGTATTTAAAACATGTTTAAATATTTAAACCCCAAAACTCTATTTGCCCCCTCCCCTTATTGAATCCCTAGTTTGGTCCTTTAACTCTCTGTTGGGTGTAGACCAGACTGACCGACCTCCAGGGCAACCCCTGAATTTCCGAAGGCTGCCTGCTTCTCTTCATTCACTCCTCTGGGGAAGTTCTACTTGCTGGGGATGAGCCCGGATGAGGGAGCATGACTTGAATGCTACGGCTCACGATGGGCTCTGGTGGAAGAGTCTGGGGCTTTGATGGTGGGCAAGGTGTGATATCATACATCTGCAGAGGTGTGAACCTGTACTCCTAAAATATACGGTGTTGTAAATCACTCAATAAATGAAGTTTTAAAAAATCAAAAGTTATGGTTCAGATATTGTAGTGGCTCAAACATAAATGTGACTCTTTACATTTTACAAAAGCGCCTACCCCAACCTGGTACCCCTGAAAATAATCTTGGCCTGCAAACACCCCTTGGGCCATCAAGCTGAGCTTTGCAAGGCTGGCAAATGAGGCTGGGAAGCCCCAGCCTTTCCCCCTGGATGTGATCTGCTGGAGTCCCTGGCTGGCAAGTGTTCCCCTACATGCTACCAGTGCCATCGAGGCTTCCTGTTGACTGTGGTTCCCCAGGCAGCTGTTCAAGGAGAGCCATGGGAAGCAGCTGTCTATTTTCAATCCGAGTGAGCTCCCACCACTTCTCAATTTCAGATAGATGCTTTTTACACAGAGCCTTGGTTTTCCAATGGCTTCTAACTTTGCAATCCTTGATATACTCTCTTGTGAAGTTGATAATAGGGAAAACAGGTGAACTGCTAAGTTTCACTCAAGCTGTCCACTTAGCTATTTTTACCCTGGGTAAGCTGAATCAGCTCGCTCTGTGTTCCTTTCCTAGAACAGAGGCGATCAGCTTCTTTTGAACAGGAGGTGATAGGAGACGCGTTCTTCTTCGCTGTAGATGTTTATACCTAATTTATTCTGAAACTTTGGAGCAAGAGTCTGGGGAGAAACAGATCCCTTTCTTCCAATCAAGTTCTGAGTTGTGGAGCCCACAGGAGAGCTCCCCCCTCTCCTGAGAGAAGTAGCCCGTTAGTCATAGCCTCTCTTGGGGGTGCTGTAAATCAGGACTAAACTCCAGTCTTGGGTGAAAATGGCAAATTATTTTAATCCCTCTTTTTCTCTTTAAATTCCAGTCCTAAAAGCTGCTTAAGGTAGAAGGCTTAGAGTTGGTAGAAGGGCCCAGACTTTGGGGGCTGCTGGGGTGAGTGAAAGCACTTTGCATGTTAAATGTGGAATTTGATGGGGGAGGGCAGAGTGTTAGGGGTTGAATTGTGTACCCCTCCACCCCCCAAAAAAATCATATGTCTTCACTCCCAGCACCTAAGAATGTGACAATATCTGGAGACAGGGTCTTTCAAGGGGTGATTAAGCTAAAATGAGGTCCTGACCTTGGGTCCTAATCCAAGATGATTTATAAAAGGGGGAAATTTAGACACAAAGTTAGGGAAGGAGAAGGCAATGTGTGGAGATGCAGGAGAATGAGGCCTCTATAAGCCAAGGAGAAAGGCCTTAGAAGCAACCAGTCCTAAGGTCAATTTGACCTGGGTCTTCAAGCCTCAGAGCTGTGAGACAATAAATGTCTGTTGTTTAAGCCACCCAGCCCGTGGCACTGTGTTATGTCCGCACTTGCAAACTAAAACAGATTTTAATACAAGTGTGATTCAATGTTCCAGCCAGGCATACCCCCTCTTTAACGCCGTACCTGGATGGGCATTCCTAGAATGACAGGGCACACACAGAACCCATTTTGTTGGGAATATTTAACAAACCTACTTCTTTGGGGGAGTTGTGAAGACAAATGAAAGGGGATTAATGTACCCTGAGGACATGACATTGTGCAGTTTTTATTGTGGGGGAAAAAAAGCAAGACACCACCAAACTGGCAATTTCTCATAATACCAGGTGCATTACAGATTGGTGTGTGGGCTTTTGTGAGTTGGTTGCATATAAATGAGGAACATTTAAATAAAAAGGAGATCTAGAAACTTTCACTAGTTTGGGGCTTTTATTTATAGCTACTTCTGCACAGTGCTGATTTCCTTGCCCTGGGAGTTTCGTGTCACGGCAATCTAGCAGGCTTTGTAGGAAGTGCTGTTGGTTACAGGGTTCTGATAGGGTATTGCAAGCCCCTCCTTGATGTGAAAAATGGAAAGAATGGGGTGATAAGATGGGATGTTAAGAAAACTGATTTTGCAGAGGGTGTGGTTTTGTGGAAAGACTAAATCCGTGGACTGAGCATTGAGAGCCTGTGCTAAATCCCAGCCCGAGGAGGACCATCCAAGAGGTGTTGGCACATTCTTTACCTTTCCAGGATTACTGTGTCCTCCACTTCAAATTGAAAGCCTGGACTAGGTGGAGGCTAAGGTCACTTCTATTTCTGAGTCTAGAAAATCAGAAAGCCAAGGACGATGACAGCTGTGGCTTTGGAGTGGAAGAGCAAAGCCCTCGCCCGGCAGGTTCGGACCTTTCCATTTGGCCAAATGTCATCGTCCTCTCTGAAAACAGGCTTGGGGGTCATGTTCCCAGGGTATTCTCCAACCTGGTGCCATCTGCACGCTGTCGCCAACCCACCCTTCTCCTGTGCCATGCTGCTCCTACTCTGCTCTGCTCAGGTGTTTGTGGCTCAGTTTCATTTTTTTTTTTCTGTAGCTCTAGGAATTATGCAAAAGGAAAGTTTGAGTCCTGAAATTTTGTCTTGGGGTCTTTTCCTCCCAATTCTGGAAAGACCTGACCGAGAGCAAGTGCCATCATCTTGCATTCACTCTTTCATCTTCAAATGCACTGATGTTGCCTAAGATAAGACTGCTGGAGAGTGTAAAGGAAGTGATGTCTATATTATAGTGAGCATGTAGTCAGCATGCATACATTAGGTTTCTTCCTCTTTTGCAAAACTTCTGTATGAATTATATGCTCCATGTATTAGTACTTAGTAGCTGTGGCCTTATGTTGCCAACACATGTCTCAATTCCACAACTAGAAGGTAAACCTCAGGTTAGGCTTATTTTAGACTTGGTTATATACTGATTTCACTCCAAGTTAATACTTTGCACAGCACATAGTAGGCCCTTAAAAATGATTGTTGATTGATTAATTATTGGCTCATGATCTTCACTAAAAAGCCATGCCTCAGTGACTCCCAGTTTACAGGAACTCCTTGGATTCAGACAAGATCATCATTTCTTCTCAGTGTTGACTCAGATTGGTCCCTGAGCACCTCCTTTGCCACATGGAAATTTTAGACTCACTTGTAAGATGTTCACACATATTAATGGGGTATTACTTATTTTTAAATAGGTGTGCTAGTATTTAACATGCATCTGAAATCAGACCTTGAGTTCTAATTGTAGACAAAATTGACCCAATACAAAACAGCCCCATCGGGTTTCATGATGTTAAAGAAAACTCGGCTCTTGGCAAAGCAAATCCACTTTTTGTCTCGAGGATACAAGGATTTTCTAGGAAGTATAGATGCAAGTGAATCAGAGGAGCACAATTAATTTTGCATCTTTCCAAAAGGTCATAAGAAGTATGCCCATATAAAGATGTGCCACCCAATGGAAATTTACAGATGAGTGGACATTGAGGGAAGGTTGGGGATATTAATATTCAGTGAAATTTCTCTTACTTCCTGGGCCCATATTTGGAGAAGAGTGGTCAGACCTGAGAGCAGGTTTGGACCAAACTCCTTGATTTCAAGCTGTGGGAACTGAGGATATTTAGCAGGGGGAAGAGAAAATTCTGGGTTGCAAGCTAGTAGTCTTAAAATATCAGAGGCACTGTCTTATGAAAGA
This sequence comes from Talpa europaea, assembly GCF_964194135.1. Classification (NCBI taxonomy): domain Eukaryota; kingdom Metazoa; phylum Chordata; class Mammalia; order Eulipotyphla; family Talpidae; genus Talpa; species Talpa europaea. Next base: position 86,682,725 of record NC_140080.1, on the reverse strand, counting down.
GGAAATGTATTTGTTCAGGGTGTACCCACAGGCAGAACTACAACCTGTGGCTACAAGGGCAGGAAGAAAAAAATTCTGCTCCCACATTTGGCAGTGCTTTCTAACAATGAACACTGGGTGTGCTGAAACAGAGATGGAAGAACTAGACAAGATTATTCTAGAGTTAGGAGTGGAGTCACTGCGCCAGCGAAGCCCCTTCTCATCTTCAGCACATGAATCTCTATATCTTGGTCCATAATTTTAAAGACTGGACTTAATTCTAACACAGCTCAAAAATCACAAGCACAGGTTGCTGATGACTTGAAGTAAAACAAAATACTGGCTATCATCTGGGTTCGATTGTACATTTTTTGGGTTCCCCATTAGTTTCTGGTTTTGAAAAACATTCGATAATCAGTGATATCCCCAAAAGGAAGGTGGCTCTGTGTAGGATCTCAGAGGTCTCTATATGGAAGACAGTGAGCAGACTGGGATAGTTATCGTCACCCAAATGGCATGGGGACGTCTCTATAGACACACTTGTAAAAAGGTAGGAAGCAATTATCTGAATAATGAGACCCCAAAGTGATAACTTTGGCTTGAGGGATTCAGCAACTGCTCTGTTCTTCAGATGACATTGGACACAGTGAACTACATTCTGTAAGATGTGGAGAGAGACATCTAGCTTTTTCTGTTTCATCTGGGAAATTGGGAAAGAAAAATCTTTGACAAACCCATTGCCGGGGGACGGAGTATATGGTGCAGGCTGCAGTGAGGATTGTAAAACTCTCCCCTGAGGGAGTGTGTCTGACACTAACATGCAAAGGGCTACTGAATAATATCAGGGAACAAGAATTTCTTGCTTGTTCGAATATCCAAGCAGCAGTAGCATGTAAGTTGAGTTATTTGTCCAAGTATTGGAAAAACACAAATACAAACCAATATGGCAGGGTCAGGGATGTGAATTTCCACTTGTTGTGTAAGTACAGTTTGGCATTTTTCTAAGACTCCCTTTCCTGGGAAAATATCAGTGATTTGATGCCTTGGAGATTTAACAAAAATTAAAGTAAATGCAAGTAAGGTGTGTGCAGTCTTCACTTGTTATAATGCAGCATCCTTGAAGAGCCAACTAGAATGAAATCGACTAAGTCTACTCTCAGTCCATTCATGAAAAACCACTTTGTCTCACTGCTAGGAGATTAAGTCTTCTCAGTTTAGACAGGACAGTCTTCTAGTTTCAGCTCTATCACCAATTAACTGGGATGTCCATGAAGAAATTAAACCTCTCTGAACCTCTACTTTCCAGGTGGATCTAGCAGAATGTGTTTAATTTTAACAAGGTCTTTGACCAAAACATGATAAACATTAAGGCAATTTGTTACTTCACACAACAGAAGATGAAATAGATGTTAATTCTATAATTCCATGACTTCATTGGGACCTTTTTCAACTTCTTGCTTGGCATCATTAGCAAACAAGTCTTGTGCCAAGTCAGGGTTACCTCTTGCTTGCAATATGGTTGCAACCGTTCCAGCCATCACATCTGGTTAATCCTTTGGCATGCATGTGCACACACGCATGCATGCTCACACACACACACACACACACACACAGAGACTTTAAGGAGCTGGTTCTTACAGTTATGGAAGCTGGCAAGTCTAAAATCTTCAGGTAAAACCAGCAAATTGGCATCCCAGAAAAGAGCCTATGTTGCAAAGCCAAGTCCAAAGCCTTCCTGCTTGCAGAATTCTCTCTTGTTCTCTTGGTCAGAGTTGGTCAGTCTTTTGTTCCATTCAACTGATTAGATGAGGCCCACCACATTATGGAAGGCAATCTACTTGACTCATAGTTCACCAATTTAAATATAAGTCTCATCTAAAACAACTTGAAGCATCCAGAATAATGTTTGACTAAAATATCTGGGCATTGTGGTCCAGCCAAATGGAAACATAAATTCTCCATCACATATTCTTCGCTCCAGGCCATACAGCAACAGGTAGCAAGGGCAGATTTGGCCCTCTGCAATCTTTTGCCAATTACAGGCTTCAATTTATACCTGAAATGGAATTAGAGACACATCACAGGTAACTGAGTAAAATCTTGGTGGGTTAGCAAACTACAAAGATGATGGGTTGATGGTCTCTCTGCCAGTACTACTTATTCAACATAGGTTTTGAGATAAGAGATATCGAAAAGCTTTGAGAATCTTCAAAACATTGCAACAGGAGGGAAGGCAGAAATCTTGATCCAGCACAGACCCCCCACTTTGTATTTTTATGAGTGAGTCAATATTTCTCTTTGTCAACATATGTTTTGCCTTATTCTTCCCTTCCCAATCAGGAGGTACTTGTCATCCCACAGGCTGATCCAGCCTGTGACTATGTTTTGAGAGAAAGGGGCTGAGAAGCCTAGAGTGAGGGACATTCCTGCTGGAGGGGATCAGTCACTGATGGGTGTGATGGAGGTTCTGCATCCCAGGAAGCATTTACAGGACCAGGCGCTCTAGGTGTAGGTTGAGGGGCAGGCGCTGCCATGGGTTGTCTCCCAGCAGGTATGGGTGGGGAGCACGTGCGTCTCCGCACATGCAGGTGTGCCTCTGGTGGGCTTATTCCCCTGGCCAGATCTGTAAGCTCCTTTTCAGTTCAGATCAAATCGCAGGCCCTTCGTGACAGGCACTGGGGACAGTGGTATAAAGTAAGGCATCTGCACTCCCGAAGAGCATAGGCAGGTGATGGAGATTAGCATGTGATCCTTATCTGCATGGATGGGGGGTCATTGTCACCTTGGTGCACATTGGAAAGTGTGGGAGAGGATGTTTTTGGTTTCTGCAACAACAGGGGGGTGGCCCTGACTTTTGGTGCCTGGTTGCTGGGGCATCATATGCCCCACAGCTTGTGAGTAAGCCCACAAATTGTCCCACTAAAAAAACCCGCAGTCTAAAGGGATGAACTAAGGGGATGGGTGATGAACTTTCAGTGGAGGGGAGTAGAAGGAGGCACTAATCCCTCCTCCAACCCACGTGACAGCGAGCTGGATTCTCCTGGGCTGCCCATGATGGTGTAAGCTCATATTTCTGCTGAAATTCAGGAAAGGACCAGGAATACTCTGGGGGAACAGGGCCTCTGCTTCTGGTTTTGTGGATCATGAACTGCACAACTCCAGGGGGAGCCACTCATGTTTCAATCACTGTGCACTTAGGCAGCTATTACCATGCTTTTCTGGCAGATGGCAATAAAGTATCTTGAGAAAGAGCTCCCTATTGATTCTCACTGAGCTAATGGTAGAGTTGGATGGGAGGGTGAAAAGAAAGAGGATGTGGTATAGATGGTTTCCAGTGTGGACAAGGCTTGGGCATCAGGACTTAGCTGGTTGATTGCGTAAGAGCCGGATTCTGGTCTCCGATCATTGTGTGGCAGGAGCAGTAGGGCTTCAGCAGACCCCAGTCTGAGGGTGGGAGGGGGAGAATCAGGTTTCCTTCCATAGTGAGAGATGCCCCAGGGCCCTCATTCTTCTTCACTGACCTATTTGGGAGGGTTTTGGTCTCAAGTGGAGGGAAATAGATTGGCAGGTTACCTATAGAGGCAGATGACTCCTCCCCAAATTCGGTCTGAATATTAAGACTGACACTGTCCTATGCACACTAAGAGGTTAGGAAATGTTATATTACTGACATAATGAAGCCTCTGGGAAGAGCAGGGCAGACCCTCTCAGAAAAGACTTCCCAGAGGTGCTGGGAAGAGGCAGGCTGGTCTGAGTTTCCTAGCACAGAGCCTTGCAGTGTTTGACTCTCTTATCAGTACCAAAGGAGGGAACACTCACACTTTCTTATGAGCTTGGCTAGATGCGGGACCCCACTGGAAGAGGGGGCCAAACCCCTCATCACACACCTCTCCTCCTGGGGTCCAGCTCTGATTACTCTTGGCTATTTGGGACAGTGACTAGGGAGGAGGAGCACAGGGCATCATCATCGCAACTCCACCTGTTCAGGGAAGAAGGCCAAGGAGGTGGGAATCATGGCTGACTTGGCTCAGGGAGTCATGGGGGCCAGTGGCATAGTGGGGCAGCCGGCTCATTATCATTGAGACTGAGCCAGAATCATTGAGACTGATGGAGATGTTACAATCTGTTTTCACACCTGAATCCTGTAGGATCCCAGGTGCTTGACTCCTTGGGTGCCAAACACTTTCTAGAGACCAGGTCAGAGCACTCAACCAGGGTAAAGAAGTAACGTCCTAAGATTTTGTTCCCATATCTTCTAAAATGGAAAGTGCCACTACACTTCGCATTCCTCAAGAGGCTGGCAAAAAAAAAAAAAAAAGATGATGAACTGAGCTTTTAATGTACTGCAAGCTAAATACACTTGGGAATATAAGTGAACAAGAAAAGAAAGAAGGCAGCGTTATTGAGGCAACAATTTAGATTTAATTGCATTTGATATAGACCACCCTTTAAAAATAGTTTGGTCGGTTAAAGGCTGCAGTAATTTATGGAACTATCTTATTGCTTCCAGGGAAGTTGACAAGTCTGGACTGAATCAAGAGAATCAGCATAAATCTCAGCCGATGCCTAATTTTAGAGATGTCTAGTCCTCGAAGAGTCTTGCCACAGCCAGATGGGGTGGGAGACAACATTTGAGGATGGAGCAGGAGGTGCCAAACTGAAGCTCAAAAGGTTAAACCCATTTCTGAGGCTGATAAATCCTGAGCAAAAATGAATCGGATAGTGGGAAGAGTTGTATACTGTGCGCTGGAGTCCATGGGGTGGCTGTGGACCTCTAGAAGGATCACAGCTTAAATTATTTATTTCCTTCGGTTCTTGATGTTGTACATCTCCTAAAAAAACTGAACTCATTCCCCCTGAAAGTTGCCTAAAAGAGAGAGCAGAGTGACATGGGCTGGGTCTCCAGGACTTGGCTTCCTTAGGTGTGCAGAACTGAAAGTCCCTGTCCCTGCTGTGAGCCAGACTTCAAAGTCCTGCTGGGATCTTTCACGATCACAGAGAAGCTTTCTTTGTTACTACCTAGAGAAAATGAAGCCCCTTCCGCTGTAGCCTTCCACTGTTTTTCTATGTATTCTGCTGTATTATTTGTTTTATGTCAATTAAAGCAATTTGTAGCTCTGCTTCTAGATGTTTCCAAAGGGAAACCTGTATTCCATTCACCTGCATAGTGCCTGCTGTATCACAGTGCTTGGCACTTGGGGAGAATTCATTTAGAAAGTTATGATAGAAATTGAGTTGAACTGAAAGGATTAGGCTGGTAATCTTAATGGTAAATTGTAGCTCTAAGCTTCATAATTTAAAATTCAACTCATTGAGGTCCGACTGAAGAAGAGGATGCAAATGTTAGCATGACCTTTAGCCTCTTCAGCGCATTGGCTCGAATGCACTTGCTATTATGATTGTGATCATTATTGCTACTACTACATGATTCTGGAGGGAGGGAGAACAGGAGTAAAGAGACTTTCTAAAGCAATTGAATAGCTGTTTATTCATTTATGGGGATGTATTGCCAGGAACCATCAGGGATCATGTTATAATGTATTTGAAACTTAAGATTATGATGAATCTGGGATGTATTTCTCCAAGCTTCATTTCTAGACTGTCTGCATCAGAATCTCTTTGCCTAATTCAGATTTCTGGGCTTTTGTCCTGGATAAATGAAATCAGAATCTCTGAGGGTGTACATCAAAATCTGCATTTTAAACAAATTCTCCAGGTGACCCCTATGCACACTAACATTATAAAATAATTTTGGTGGGGACAGGGAACTTTCGATGAAGCAGCACCCTCAGATGGGAACGTGTTATAGTGTAAGGAGAGGAGAGGGCAATGTCTTTGGAGACTGAAAGGTCTGTGTGGGAATCCTAAGAGAAATGTTTATTAGTCCAATGAATGAGCAAATGATGTTATCTGTCTAAGCCTCTGTTTCTTCATCTTTGAAATGTCTTCCTGGTTGCAGAGATTAAGACAAATGTAAGGGAAAAGGGCTGACACATGGAAAATGTTCAGTAAGTGGTAGTTGAGTTTATCTTTTTTGTGGCACCTATCAGGAGGATATGATGGCCCCTTCCCCCAACACACACACCTCTGCTAGGGGGGAAGATAGAGAATTTTCTAGTCAGATTTCTTTCCTTGTAAGACTAGGATGAATGGGGATGAGGTGTGTAGAATAGGGAGCGATCTCTGTTTTTTGATAATATTGCTCATGCTTTTACAGAAGAATGTTTTTCTGAGATTACATCTTCAGCAGGATGATTTTTATAAATTGTTTCTAAAATATTAAGAAATTAAGAGAAATTATTTCCTTTATTTTAAAGTTTTAGAAAACATTTCATCATAGAAAATGTCAAATTTTATATGAAAATAGCGAGATGAGTATAATAAACCTTCCCATACAATGATTACCAGCTCTTGGTTAATCTTAATTCCCTTGAATAGATTACTTTTGAGCAAATCCCTAACATCATATAGTTTGTCCATAAACATTTTGATACATGATTCTACAACAGGATTCCTACAAGAACAACAATGTTACCGTTATTAACATAAAAAAAACCATCTTTAATATCATCAGATACCCGTCAGTGGTCATATTTTTCCAATTGTCTATAGCCTTTAATTTTTTTTACATCTTTTGTTTTGTTAGTTTCAGGATCTAAGGTCCATATATTTCAATTAGTTGATATATTTTAAATCTTTAAAAAAATATATCAGGTTACTCTTCCATATCATCCCCAACCTACCCTTCCCCCCAGCCCCTCACCCCCAACATTCCACCCCCACCACCGTTTCTGCAATGTACTTACTGAAGGACTTTCTACAGTCTGGATTTTGCTGATCCTATTCCCTACAGATGGGATTATTCCTTTGTTTCCCATATTTTTCAGAATTAGTAGTGCAATCTGGAGGCTTGATTGGATTCAGACTTAATTATTTGGTAAAAATACTTCCTAAGTAGTGGGATTTCTTCTATCAGTAGGCAAAGAATGAACTCATGGATTTAAAGATTTTTGATGCCTTTAAATGCATTGTAATTGTTATTATATTCTAATTGTCCCCAGCTTGGTCAGAGGGAGCCTCTTGGAATTCATCTTTGAGAACTTTGGATATGATGTTAGTAGATTTGATAGCTTCTTTGCATTCTGTTGTGACAGAATATTCTAGGCTCACCTCGTATATTTTTTTGCTTAGACCTGAAGTCAGCTATTCCTTCCAGAAATAGTACTTAGTGACCATAATCTGTGTGCTAAGGGTGCTCATTGATGCTCTGTTGATTATTGGTTCCAGGTCTTTTTAGTAAATAAAAACTAACAAATACCATTTGTATATTGTGATACTATATTGATATTTCTGATTCAAATTCAGGACTAAATTTTTTTTTTTTTACCTTCTGTATTATGTCTATATATTTCTTATGCCCAAATCCTAATTCTCAATGACAATAAATAATTACTCATTGGTTATATCCTATTATACATGCAAAGACCTTTTAGAATAAAATACTAAGACAACCATCAAAATATAACTGTAAGGAGTTGAAAATTATTTTTGAAATGATTTTGTCCATAGGTATCTCCCCATTAGGCCACAGAGTCAACATCTGTGTTATAAAGTCACTGGCTGCTCTGTGTGTGGTTATGCTGCCAGTTGAAACATAGATTCATGTGTTTTGCTTATTAATTTTAGGGTTTTCTTCTTATAGTTTAATTTTCTTGGTAATTATATAAAATATTTATGCAGTTTCAAAGTTACATCTTCAAAATAAGTTATAATCATATAATTATACACTGCTTTCTTCTTCTAATCCTATTCCCTCTACCTGATTCCATTCATCTACCCGAAGCAATCCATTTGCTGAATTTTCAGGGTTTATCTTCATTTTTGAATAAAATATCTGTGCAAACATATATATGCTACATATATTTATTATATTGAATTTATAAAACATACATAGTAAAAACAGATATATACGTGTACATACATACTTACACACATGCCAGGTTTTGTTTTTTTAAAAGATTTATTTTATTTATTTATGCATACAAGAACTGGGGTGTAGGCCAGAGGTGTGGGGAGTGAGAGGATTCACCAGAGACAGAGTGAGGAGCAGAACAGGCAGATCTACTGAAATACACTGTCGAGCAGCAGGCGAGACAGGACAGGTCTGCTGCACCGGTGTAGGTTAGTTTCCTGGCCAGGAAGCAAACTCAGGCCTGGTAATAGTTTGATAGCATTGAGAATTTAACCCCCATGCCACCAGGGAGACCCACATGGCAGGTTTTTTAACCTAGATATTATTGATGTTTTGGACTGGGTAGTTCTTTGTTGTGGGGGTCATCTTGTGAATTATGGGATATTTAGCAACATCAGTGCTTTTTATCTCTAGATGGTGGTAACATCCACTCAGTTGTGACAAATATAAATAAAAATGTCTTCAGATATAACCAAATATACTCTATAGGATAAAATTCCTTCTGATTGAGAATTACTAATTACATATATGTATAACTATATTAATTTACACTCATGTTCTTTTTCCTACTTTTTAGGTAACAAACTACCCATTTTTCTATGTTTATTCATTTAGAAAATATATCCTGGGATTATTCCTGAGTAATATGTAGAGATATCTTACCTTCCTTTTGACAGTCAAAAATCCTACTACCATATCTTTCCTATATTTTCACATTTTTCCAGTTTTTCTACACGGGTATACAGAATGAATCCACAACCATTTGGGCTTGCAAACTGAGTTTTAGTTGCTCACATGTTAAAGAAAATTGAACGGCAAACTTAAAATAAAACCAGGATAATTTATTTTACTATATCTACCTATTGATATTTTCTTAAGCTCCAAAACAAGTTTCATTCTTTCTCTATCCCATCAATGACTGTGTTTTTTCAAGGAAAAAAAGGTATATTCTTAAAATTCAAGGTTTTTCTTAATTATTGTCATTGTTTCATCATTCCTAGACCTGGATCCTAGTATGTCCTATTTGCCAATTTTTAAGTGGGTAGATTTGGACTTGTAAGTGGGCCAGTAGTTTTATCAATTTTATACAGTACATTTTATTTTTTGTTTTCGGATTTTGGGGAACTTTTTCTTAGCTCACTGTGCCAAGGGTAGTGCTCCGTCTACAGTATTGCCCTCTATGCTTGTCACCAACTGCGAGGATCAAGGAGTTATTCCAACTCACTAAGTGGGAGTAACCTAGAAACTTGGAATTCCCAATTGTTGCTGTTGAATAGCAACTAAAAATGAGAGTTTCCTCTGAAGATCAGCAGGCAAAAAAATGCTACAGGATATGATGTGGGACAAGGAGGTCCCTTGGTGTGGAAACAATTCTCAGAATGAGGATTCTGAGGCCATCCCGAATGAAGCCCCCAGCTGGGCCAGAGGAAATTAGGCCTCAGCTGCCACCAGGGGAGACACAGAGGAGCCCTGAGCTCTAAAGTGATGATGGGCTGATTCTTTTACCGCTTCACAGAAACCTTAGAGCTCGGCAACCTGCTCTCCCTGACAAATGAGAGACCAGGATCAAATTAATTATTTTGGCACGATTATACAAACCAACTCCGTACATTTATTCAAGCTAAATATTAAAACCGATCTATTTTCTAGCTCACAAGCTGTCCTTTCCTCCTAACCCTACTCCCCACCTCTGGTTATATTATGAGAGCTGAAACTTCTAGAAATTCTTCATTTCATATAAATGTACCCCTTTCTGATGTGGCCTGCCCCCCAAGGAAAAGAGCTAGCGATTTTATTAAAGGGGGGTGGGGTGGAATGTCTGTCGTGTTTGTGCTGAGTCGGCAGAAAGACAGCATGCAATAAAGGATGTGATCTTTTTTACTTTTTAAAGGAAATATTTTATAAGAATGAGGCATGCAGTCTGTTAACTCAGAAGTTTAGAATGTCATTTTCCCAACGGCCCTCGAATTATTTCATGGAAAGCCTCCCCCATATAATCCATTAAGCCCACCTCTCTGAACCCTTTCTTACAGAATTGTACATTTTGAACATCTGTTTTAAGAATTACCCTCGTCTACAAATAATGGGCAATGATAGCACACATTCAGGAGCAAAATCCAAAAGATAACTTTGTGCAATGAAAGTGGAAGAGATTTGTTTTGGCCAGTTCAAATACCATCTCGAACAAATTATTTGCTCTTCACTTATTTCTCATCTGATTTTTCTGTTCTCAGGCCCTAGATGAGCATGTCTGCTGACTACTGTTCTTGCTTGTCTTTAATCATACAAACAGCATCAAGCCCTTTCTTCTCTCTCCTTCCCGCTCCCCCACTCTCCTTCATTAGGAGCTTCCCTCTGTTCCCATTTTCTCTTTTACTTCATTGTGAGCAGCTGGGCTATGTGCTTACAGCAAATTAGCTGTAAAATAAAGCAGCCTTTTTTCCCCCCTTTTTCTTTCTTTTTTTTTTTTTTTTAGGGTGTTGTGGGAGAAAAGGTGGTTAGAGAAATTATCCTACAATAAGCAAGTGTGGACAAGGATCAAATAAGCAGAAGAAATAAGCCTGTTGGCAGTTCAGTCCCTCTGATGAACCATAGTTTAGTACATCCCCCCGGGGGTCCCTTTATGATCCTTCTGGATGCTTACTCTCAAGTTCTGTAGCATTTCCCACTCAGTTCTTGATTTTCACAGACATTCACCCAATGAAGTCCCAATTGGAATGTGTGTTCTTTAAAATATTGAAATCTAACTGCAGTCTTAATGTTGTTGGCTTCGCTCACGGTGTATGTTTAAAAATGCAACAGCAATTGTCACCATCATTTGTCAACTGAAAAAGGCAGGCACCGAAAATCATGTATGGACCCAAGAGGAAAATTAGTTCCAAAGGTAAGGAAATAGGAAAAGGCTGGAAGAGCCTGATTACTGCCTCAGCGACCACTCCCAGTGGCTGGGAGTTCTCCGTTCTGGGCAGGCTCTGTTGCTTTTCGTCACAGTCTGCAGGTATTCAACAAGCACCACCCCCTACCCTCACCCAAAGGTGCTCAATGACATACATCATGAGATGCTTTGTAAGGTCAAATAAAAACCTCTGTGCTTGGTGTCCAGCACTAACAAGATGATGGCAACATTAAGATCAGAGGCATTGTAGTCTCTCAATCCTTTGCCACACAGCCCAGGCCCAAATCAAGGGAAAGAATGGAACACTCGGGTGGAGGTGTGAGGAGGTCACCTCCTCCCTTGTTGTACATGCCCTTGTCATGCTCAGTGATTGTCAACTTTCCTTACTAAGCAGTGAAATACTTCTCCAAATAAAACATGACTTGGCATTTAAGTAGAAAGAGTAACAAGAAGAACATTTGATTACTGGAATTTATTTTGTAGTTTAGAAATGTATGAAACTCTAACTTTAAGCTTAATTGATTTTGAAGGCCCTCCAAGAGAATTCTGAGGTTGTTGGGTTGAACATAAAAAACTGATAGGCTGAAATGGAGGACTTAGAGGCTTATGTTGGGAATTCCCTGGAAGTATCACAGAGGGCAATCACTGGGATTAAGAAAAAGAATTTGGCAACCAGGTTGCAGCTTCTGAACCCACTCAGAAGTGATGTCTCGGTGGGGAGCGAGTGCTCCGTGACTCAGTTTTCCCTTCGGGGTAGTAATAGTACCTACTTCATTAGATTATTAGGAACTTTGAGTGAAATATCACACAGCTTCTCACTCAAATGCTAGTGGACATTTGATATGTGTTAGCTGATTATGACGAGCAAGCCTGCCCAAATTAGAAATTCCATTCTGGAAATCATTCTCTGAAAAATAGGTTCAAAACTTATTTTGCTTTCATAATCTCTGTCAGTTCCATCCACAATCTGAAAACTTTTCTTTAGTTTTATTTTTGCTTATTTCTTTAGAACTGGTTGTTTTCTCTAAGGAAAAATACAATAAAACCATACTCGAAGTTCAGCAGAATTCAAATTCTACTAATTATGGATTTCCACTAAATTTCAAGACTGATGAAACTGGAAGTAGGGAAACCGCTAGTGGCCTACCACACTTTGTCTCATAAATGGCAGCAGCCTCCTTCTCTCAAAAGTAGTAGTAGTGTCCTTTTCTAGGAGAGGTTCTGCTTTCAGAGTGCAATCTGCATCATGAATTAATTCCTTCTTATGTCTGTATCTATAAAGTTCAATCTCTATGTGGATATAGAAATGTGAAGAGTGGGGGATGTAACTGAGACAATTATAATGATTATACACCCAGGTTCTAGAACTAGACTGTCAGAGTTCAAAAGTCAATTTGCCATTCATTAACTAGAAGACCCTAGTAAAGTCACTTTTTCCATCTCTATTTCCTCAACTTCATCATGGGGGTGATGATGAAGTACCCACTTCCATGGGTTGTTGTAGGTTACACGTTGACAGAACACCTGGCAAACAATAACTGCTCAATACATTTGTTAGCTTGGATGATTATCTCACAAACATCATCTGTGCAATGAGAGAAATGGCCACCATGTTCTTTGGTATGAGTGGAGAGAAGTGAGGAAGGAGATACTGGGGTAGAAATGAAAAGTTTTCTGATCTTCTTTTAGGAGGAGGAGGCCTCTGTCATTTATGAGACAAAGCGTGGGAGGCCACTAGTGGTTTCCCTACTTCCAGTTTCATCAGTCTTGAAATTTAGTGGAAATCCATAATTAGTAGAATTTGAATTCTGATCACAGCTCATCTGCTGAACTTCGTGTTTGGTTTTATTGTATGTTTTCTTTTTATTAGGTGTCTTCTTACATATTTTAGCTGGGTATTGGAGGCACTTGCATTAGGTAACTAGGTAGATGCCATTCTAAATTGGAATCATGCAGAAGGTTTTTACATGTCTATGTGGAAAATTGCTCATATCCTGCCTTATTTCAAGTAACAAAGGAGAGACAGCAGGAGACACGGAGTTGTCTTGCTTATCTGTGTGGTATAAGGGAAAAGGGAACCCACCTGAGGCTTCTCTTGGGGAGAATATAAAACTGACCATCTAGCGCTGCGTGTAATGGGATGCAGATGTTGACACAGGTTCAGAATGGGGACTGGGAATCTACTATGATTCCTTTTAGGGAAAGAGGAACCCATTCTTTGTGTGTGTGTGTGTGTGTGTGTGTGTGTGTGGGACCCTCACCGGGGAACGAACCAGCACTGCAGAGGCTGCGGGCAGCCTCGCAGCCCAGCACTCAGGGGATGCCCAAATACTATAGTGATTTTGGAATCCAACAGTTCCATGAGGAAGCATCATTACTATAACACCCATTTTACAGATGAGGACTGTGGGGTCATATAATGTGCCCAAGGTCACACATCTAATAGGGAAATCTAGGTCAACCCTGGAGTGTTAGGTTCTAGATTCCCCATTCTTAACCACTTGACAATTATTTAGGATTCTGCCTGGGTCTTATTCCAAATGAAAAATAAATCAAGTTCACCTCCAAATGAAAAATAAATCAAGAGAGTTGCTCTGTTTCCATCAAACAAAGTTTGCCAGCTAATGTTCTCAAGTCTCGATACTACCTTTGGCTAGTATCACCTTCGAAACCAAAAACCTCAACTCTTCATTTGCCCCCGGGAAATAAGTGGTTTTCCTTGGAGCAGAATAAAATGTAAATATGCTCTGAGCCTCTCTGTCAAGGGCTGTGAGATATAAGATATAGATGTATAATTTTTCTTAAAATTTATTTGCAGATGCTTTCTTTCTTTAGGTACCATCAATATTCTGCGCACCTTGAATGATTGAAACCAGGTAGAGTAGAGACTCAACGTGTGGAGTTAACTGAGCACAGTCACTCTCTCTGCCACTTAGGAAGTATAGCTGTACTGCCATTCAGTGCTTATGCAGGTAAAACGTCAGCACGGGTCAGAGAGGCCTGCCTATGGAGACATCTTCTCCCTGAAGCCCCATGAGTAATAGCCGGCCATGGAGTGAGTGGGAGAAACATCTGCTCGGCACACAGAAAGGGACTGCTGTGCAGGCAGAACCAGGCCACTGGGAGAGAGGGCGCAGCCCAACGACAGGGGCTGCTGGCGGCCAGAGGCAGCGTTCTAGCAAACAGCTTCTCTTTCGCCCCTTACTCCTTCCTATTAGGAGTGGAATCCATGCTGTGATAGGTAAGATAGCGCACAGGCAGATTGTCCACCAGATGGTACAATCTTCTATTTAAGAAATATTTGAAAGGGCAACAAAATACAGCAGAAACCATCCGACAGTCCACATGGCTAATGCAAAATTAGCCAAAATGATGGCGGCAGCAGTAGTGGGGGTGTGTGGGGTGAGATGTAGGGATGCTAAGGGGGACAGGCACTGTGATGTCTGGCAGGACAGGTGTCGGCAGTGCTTGAGCTCTTTCTTCATCATGGCACTGTGGTGCTTTGATGTGATTCTGTGAACCCCAATCTGTAGCCTGTGTTTGAGAATTGCCAAGGCCAGGGGTGGTGGGCACAAGCATGGGATCCAGGCTGGCCTGTCTCAGCGCCAGGGAAGTCTCTTTTCTCACTCTGGTTGTCATTGCTATCCTGTGGCTCTTATTACCGCATCTCTGCCGAGTGCCCTTCCTTGTGAATGTTCCTTTACTGTAGTATTTGTACAACACTCTACACATTGCCATCAGCCTCATCATGGCTATTCATTGAGCTCTTATTTTGTTCCTGATACTGTGCTAAGTAAGCACTCTACCTCGGAAGAGTTAGTCCACATCGAGCAGTTATTATATAGCAGACACTGGTTGGAGTGATTCACAAAAATTGTTTTATTTAATCTTCACAACAAACTAATGAAGTAAGGACGATTATGATCATTTTAATTTTGCACACATGGAAAGAAAGGAAGGCCCCGGAGACCTTCAGAACTTGGCCAAGTTTATATGCTAAGGGGGAAAGGAATTTGTCTACTTAGAGTTAATGCATTTAGATGCTATGATTGACTACCTGTTATATATTTATAAATAAGTAATTTTCATCTTTATGATCACCCTATGAAGATATCACATGGCCATCACATGGCGCACAGAGTTAGAGGAATTTCCTGGGACCACAAGTCTAGGAATCAAGTCCGTCTTACTCTAAGTTGCTGACTGGTCACTGTGCTAGACCATGGCTTCTGCACCTGCTTCTCCAGTCAACTTTCTTTCTCTGTACCAACTTCCTCAGCAGCCATGCTTGCCTGCTCAGTGACAGACATATTGATATTATAGTTCATTATTTCACTCATTTCCAACTCTTATTTCTCCCTCTCTCAGAGTATCCCTGTGTGGGTCATGTTCCATCCCGATGCATATCAGCTAGTTAAGAAGACATCTCTTGGACCTTCAGCATGATTGAAATGTTTGCATTGGTTGCCCCTGAGATGGTTTGAGTCCCCACTGTGTGCTATGGCTTCTAGGGATGAGCCTCAGAGACTCATCCTCTATGGTACATTCTAGAGGCAGGGCATTGAGAGAATGACTTCTCTATTAACCAGCCCTAAAACTGCCAAGAAGGAGAGATCTGTGTGTTTGTGTGTCCATACATTCAACACAGTGTAAAAATGTACAACTTTGTGCATGAATTTTATTTAAATATATTTAAAATAATTACATCTATGAGGGTGAATCATGTGTGGAGATGACTGGCACTGTTTGGTAGTGGGTTCCCAGGACAGAGCTTCTGTCTGGAAGGGACAAGCCATTTCCCTGGTGAACTCTTCTCTTTGACCATCAGGGAAGGAATGCTTGGAGTTTGATGTCTAATTTTTGAAATGCAATAATGCTTCCTTATTCATAGAGGATATCTTTTTGGGAATTACAGCAGACAATGGAACAGAAATGGGGTTGACAAGCCCACTGACCTCACATCACAAGAGCAGAAAGCAAGAAAACCTGACCAGACCAGGGCATTTTCCATCCCCCGGCCCCCAGGGCTGTGTCTGTTCTCAGGCCTGGTCCTCTCTGTTTTCTCCTCTGGAGGGTTCCAGTATCAAGTGTCTCTGTGTTAATTAACTCAGCATGTGGCACATAAAGGCGTGACAGCAGATAGCTAATGTTTTGGATATGCACACAGTTTAAGGATTAGCTCAATTCCAAAGGACAACTTAACGTTGCCACAGTACAGTTGACACTTGGTGATCCGAGGCAAATTTCGGGTTCTGGGCAATCTTCCCTCTGCTGCTATCATGCATGCGGGCCTCCGCTCCATTCTCTCTGCTTTTAGATGCTCAGACAAAGCAAAGCAATTTTAATACTTTGATTCAACCCATACAAAAGCAGGAAGGCACATCTTGCAATTGCCAATAAAAAGCAACCATCACAATGCATGAGGTTATCTGTGTCAGCGTTTGTTTACCCACTATAGGATTTTATAGGACATATTGAAAAAATATGTAATTTATAAAATAAACTTAGAAGGAGTCTCATATAAGGTAGCCCTGAAGCCAAATTCCTTAGTTTAGGTCTGTGCTGAGAATCCAGTGTGCAGTGGGAATCCTTTGGCCTGAAAAACTTCTGAGTGTGGAGTAACGCAGAGGTTGCAAAATGGCAGCCCACGGCTACATCTGGTCTCCCTTGACATGCTTAATTTGACTTTGTGTAGTGTTCTTAAAAAATTATAATTCATAATTTATAATTGAAAAAAGCTTTTTAACTAAAAATATTGCATTTCCAGCTTTTCTTGCCCCAAGTCTGTGTTTTCTCCTGACAAAACTTGAAGGCGTCAGGGAGCACAGTCCCTCCCTCCATTGGACGGGACTCATGCCACATGGGGCCAACTTCAACTCATGTGTGTGATGCTTGAAAGGCCAGTTCCTGAATCCCAAATTTTGCTTTCTTGTTCTTCTGTCAACCCTGTTCACTAAATGTCCCACTGAAGTCCTGATAGTTCTGGTCTATTTTAGTCAAGGTAGGCTGTGAAACAGGACAAACTGGGGGGGGGGGGTGGGGTGGGGATGGGCATGGTTTAGCTTAATCTCACTTTTTATTTAGCTTTTAGAAAGTGGAGTTTTTATTAATATTGACCAATTGCCCAGAAATCACCCAGCGAGTTCCATTTTTAAAATCAAAACAAACAAGCAAACATAAAATATCTGGAGTGACTGACAAATTTAGCCATTCAGTATGGCATTTAAAAATGGATATAGCAACATTCTTAATGTACTCTTTTAAATGTCATGACAGCTGTCCAAATTGTAATTTTAAAATATATTTTATGTTATCACATACATTTGCTATACACTCTATCAAATATATGACTAATATGTGAAAACAAATATGTTTGCTACTCAGCTGACTCATGTTCCTTGGGATGCTGGAGATGCCTTGAAGGACCAATAAAAAGTCCCTTGTGGCTAGAAAAAGGGACCCAACCTACCCTTTTTCCTTCTAGGTCTTTGTTCAGGGATCAGCTTTTGCTTCTCCTTGGGATGGAAGGCACAAATCATACAAGTAGCACAGAATTATCAAGCCCAAATAAAGAAATGTCTTATCTTAAGGACCCGGAGAGGCTCTTTAAATCATTCATTCCTGCATGCATGCATTCATTCATCTGTTCTCTTAATAAGTGTTTATTGAACACTTACTATGTGATACTTGCTATTGTGTTGTGAGGGGGTAAAATATGTGAACAAAAATTCCTGGTTTTGGAGGAGCTACAGTTGTTGCCAAGGGCTTCTATAGAGAGCACCACAGGCTGGTTTTCGCAAATGACAGAGATTTATTGCCTCATAATTCTGGAGATCATATGTATAATATTAAGTGATCGGCAAGGTGGTTCCTTCTGAAGACTTCGGGAGGGATGAATTCCAGGCTTCTCTCCTTGACTTGTAGATGACCATCCTCTTTCTGTGTCTTCATATGAACTGGGAGGGAGGACACAATTTAGCCCATAATAAGATCTTATGAGGTCACTGTCCCTGCACTGTAAGTTTGAATGCTTCTATTCTGCCATTCTTGCTTCTACCAGCAAACGGGTCTTTCTTTCACTATTGCCGATGGCCACCTCATTTATTCCTAAACGACACTGTCTTAGAACATTTCAGAAGACAGTAAGGTGACAAAACACAGAACTTGGCTCTGTAGACAGCAAATTTCAATAACCAAACACGGAATGTTGAGAGAAATTAAGTTTCCAAGTTTTGGATGCACCTGTGTGTATCATGGAGGAGTAGGAATAAAAGAGCTCCATGGTGTTTTCCAGTAGGTGAGATGCCATAAATTGTGGGTGAATAGGGGATGTAGAGCCAGTCAGGAGAAGGCAGAGAGAAAAGCTCCGGGAAGTTGAAATCTGGGTCAAAGAAAGGCTGTCCCTTGTCCCGGGGAACTATGCCTGAAGAAGGACAAGGGAGAAAGAACCAAAGATGAAAGAGAGCTGGAACTAGCAGGTGATTTTGTGGGGAAAGTGTTGGTAGAAGATACACTATTAAAATAATTCAGCTGAGGTGTTTAGACAAGACCATAGGGAACCCAGGAAGAAACCAAGTGAGGCCCAGTTCTGGCAGAATTATGAGACAGGGCTCCATTCTTATTACAAAATTACTCCCTACTTTGAATCTTACTTATTTCTCTGGGAAATGCTTTGATTCAAAAAATGTTTCATTCTCTCCTGTTTGTTTGGTGGAATAATCTTTATTAATAGTACTGATAGTAGCTACTATTATTTTTTATGAGGTAGAATTGACATATTACATTAGTTTCTGGTGTACCACATGGTGTTTTGATATTTGTGTACAGTAGTCTAGTAAACGTGCTCTCATTATACCTTTTCCCCCAAATCTTTTCTTCTTTTGGCCTTTTGTCTCCAGGATAAAATGAGAGCTGAGGAAAATCTTCATCTCTATCAATGCAAATACAATTTAATTGTGAAACTCCCACTAGTTGAAATACTTCCAGATGCAAAGGAATATCTGATGGCGCTGAAGGATTGTCCCAGGATTCCTTTCCAGCGTACTCTCAAGTCACACCACTGATTCAACTCTTCCAAAATCAGCCAGGTAAGAAGCTGACTCCGGCCCCTTTTCTCTCACACCCTTATCTCTCAAATGGAAATGTTCATGCTAATCACTGAGATCTTATAAAAGTGCAGATTCTGATGCAGAGGGTCTGGGTCCTGGCATCTTTACTGATGACTTTTCCAGTAGTGAGGGCCTCCAGGTGATGGGGCCCAAGAAGTCTTAGGGAGATCTCCTTGCTGAGTTCCAGGTACTCAAGGCTCTGTGGGTTTCTCAGCTTAAGAAGAGAAGATGCCCCTTTTTGCTGCTGCCTCTCCTTTTACTTTCACTCGCTCCCGTATTCATTAGTAAGGGTTAGGAAGAAAAGAAAAATAACAATAGCATTCTTAATTGGATCCCTGAAAGAGATACTGCATTTCTACTGATTAAGGCAATTAAAGGTGCAGACGCGGCTGCTCAAAAGCTGACATCTTCAGGTGTCTCATAACAAAAATTAATACCACTGCTAGCTGTGCCACCTAGTCATGCTGTAAAGTAAATTAATTACTGCAACCCAACTAATAATAACAGTGCAGGCAGAGTTGTAGCAATCTTGTGGCTTACCATCGGAGACTGAGCAGGGACTTTTGCCTCTCTGCTACCCATGAGCGCAACCCAGCAATTGCTGACTGTAACATTTCTATTGTAAGGTTTATGCTAAATATGCATATCTTAATTGCATTAGTC
The DNA here is from genome assembly GCF_964194135.1 of Talpa europaea. Lineage (NCBI taxonomy): Eukaryota > Metazoa > Chordata > Mammalia > Eulipotyphla > Talpidae > Talpa > Talpa europaea. The sequence goes on along the minus strand of NC_140080.1, from coordinate 86,663,107 downwards.
AAAATAATTAGCTAATATATTTTTGCATAATGACGAGGTAAGCAAATATCACCATAGCTCAGTGGTTCTTGCATGAGTAAATTTGGAAAATTAATAGACTCCCAATTTCCTAATTATCTGTCTTTTATTCCATGCTCAAACAAAGAAATGCTACTGCGCACTCCTGGGCATCGTGTAATTTAGTTTGCACCTTGAAAATTTTAAAGCACCTGTGTTTGTTTTCTCCCCCCTTTGCAGGAAAGTGATATAAAGGAAAATACAGCTTCTTCCTTTTATCACTTTAAATTGAAATGAAAAGAAGCTGTGGATCAATACATTTTAATTTCCATGTGCAAGAAGGGCCTTGAATTACAAGTTGTGTATTTTTAACACATCAGAAAGTTTGATAAAGTTGCAACGATAGTCCAAATTCTTTCCAAAGTGATAGGGCAGAGCAGGAGCCTGAGTTCTGTATGCATGGTGGTCTGTCTTCCTACAGTCCTTCTCCTTGAATCTTGCAACCATCCCAGTTGCCTCTCTCATGACTTCCCAGATTAGCATAGCTGTTTCCCATTTCTTCACACTGACATCACCACAGGACCTTTCTTGCCATTGAAAGCAAATGTTTCCACCTAGGACAGAGTGGTTGCTGAAGAGCAAAGCTCGCTGTTTTGATGAAGATGCTTGTGGACCATCACTGGTTTCCTTTGGGTTCCATCTAATTTCTCTGGGCTAATGATTATGAGCCAGGCTAATATGCTGAGGTACCTCACGGAGCATCCCGATTTCACAGAGCCTGTCCATTGCTGCCCAAGGTATCAGCTCTTCCTTACTCTTCACGAAAAAGCGTCTCTTTAGCATGCTAATCTAATGCAAAAGGAAAACAGAAATCTGCCCAAGAGGACATTTGAGCAATATGCTAATATCCTCTAAAGAGCTTAAAAGCACTCTTGCCTGGTGTCTTCCGGTGGCAGATTTCAGGCCACCACTTAAAAGAAAGAGTGTGCTGGGGCTTGAAGCCCACCACATCTGGATGAAACCCTCATGCCAAGCCGTCAGCCACCAGCCTAACAATAGGCAAGTCATTTAGGGGGGAAGCCAGCTGGGTAAAGATTTCCCTTAAGTTTCTGATGAGTCTTTAGGTTTCTGGTGGCTGATGGGAAAGCAATCTGCAACCTGATAAGCAGGAGATCTTCAATGATGTCACTTTGCCTCTAAACAAGCTCTGATTGGATCAATTCCCCAAGCAGGTGCAGTACTTGTCAGGATTCCAGCCTTGAGACCACTTGGGCTGCCTGTCAGCAAACTCCATGTAGGTCCTGGGAGCAGGTAGCAGCTGTACACTGTAACATCCTCAGGTATCATGTTCACTCCCATGCTCATACGCAAAGCGCCAGGAACTATAAAGGAAAGATATGCAGAATATGCTTTAATTTGTACATGTGAGTGTAACAGGCTTTAATTAAGATGAGGAAAGAGATGAAGTCATGGTGAATGGCATGTGGGAGGCCATTGAAGATATAACAGCCAATTTTATAGAATGATAGCTGGTACAAGAGGAATGAATTTGAACGCCAAATGCCTAGTTTACTCCTTGGTCAGCTGGGAAGGGAAAGTCAGCCAGCCACAAATTACTGTAAGGGCAGCTGAACACAGGAGACAAAAGGAGAGAGAGATCCAGGAATGAAGACTTAGAAGGAAGAGAAACAAAGGCTACAGATAGAGATTCTGAGGAAAAAAACTCAAATCCTCAAACACGAAAATGTAGTGAGAGTGAAGTATATGTTAGACCGCAGGATGAAGAACATAAGCAAGACTGAAATAAGCCAGGGCATGGGTGAACCAAAAAAGCGGGGGAGGTGAGATAGAGGATCTGAGGGGTGAAAAAAATGACTCCATTTCTCCTGCTGTAGGGCTTGGCTTCTTGTCACCTCTGATAGAAGAGCGTGCAGGCCTGTGCTTGAATCGTGGAGAGTCTTTTATCCAGGCTAGGAGGTGAGGGCAGAAGAAACAGGACATGTTTCCCACCTTTTCCTCATCTCCCCAGAGTCCTCAGGTGAGGCAACTTCTTGCATATCAGCCAGGTATTCCCCCGGAGCCCCTGTAGGAGAGACCATCCCACATGTGAAGGAAGGGGCACAGCAAAGAAAGTGGGGGTACAGCAGGAGGCCAGGCTAGGGAGGGAACAGGGACCAGGTCACGTGGACATTTCTGGCAGGATCTGAGGGGTTTGAAGTGAAGACAAGTCTCATTGGCAACCAAAAAAGGGCGTAGAACAGCACAAAGCACAGAATCAGCAAATCCAAGATGAAACCATCAGCACCTGAGTAGCTAACCTTTACATGGGGTGTGGGGTGAGAGGGCATGCAAAAATGTGGCAGACATATTCTTTCCTTTAAGTAATTAATTTTCTTCAATTTTATGAATAGCTCAAGAGTTTTTAGCCCCCACCTCCAAATGATAGGCTAATAACACACCCCAAGAGAGATAGAACAGGATTAACACAGGGATTCCTGCTTCTCAAAGTGTGGGCCATGGACCGGCAGCACTGATAACAGCTGGGAACTTGCTAGGAAGTGGAAGCTCAGGCCCCACCTCAAGCTGAGCTGCATTGGAATTGGAAAAATAACAAGATCTCTAGGTAGTCTACCTAAAACACGGACCAAGGAGACTTGCAAAAAAAAAAAAAATACTAAGTGAAAAATCTTCAATGCAGACCGAAGATTTTATGAAGAGAAACTTTTTATATAATAGAGCTTAATTCATTTTCTACCATGCATCTGGTGCTTCAGAAATTGTAAAGGAACAGGACAAGTCCTTTGCAAAAAGCAGGAGCAGTTAAAATGTGAGAGCTCTCAGAGTGTCTGGGTATTCACCCCGTAAGAACTTAAATGTTGGTGCACAGGGGCCTGAGACCCCTGGGGTCCTAAGAAAAGAGAGCTTGTATTAAATATAGATAGACATGTTTTTGCACACCTGGCTTGAGAACTAGTTCCTTCTTGCTGCATTCGTTGAACCGAGTAAGCTTCGGGAAAGCAGAATGGTACAAGATGAGGCAGACGGGAATCTTTAGGCACAGCTTCCATGAAGTACTCGCCTCCAGTGATTTTACAATAATACAAATGAACGAGAATCTTTCACTAGATCTAGAATTTCATGGAACTAGAATCTTTTGATGTCTATCAAGCCATTAAATGTCCTAGTGGAGCTTTCCTGGCTTTGTGTGAGCTGACTGCTGCCAAGATTCCTCCTCCTTTGTATCCCAATCTCCATCCCCCTCCCCACCCACCCCCCATGGTAAGGACCAGCTGAAAGGTTGAGTTCTCCCACCCTACCACATTTTTCTTCTCCACCCAGTGACATTACTCACACTGTTCCCTCCACTTGTAATAGACCTGCCATCTCTTTTTGCCTTCAGTGAATTCCTACTCAGACTTTGAACTTCATTCACACCTCACATCTTCTTTATGGCAGAAGTAAGCACGTTGCTCTCTATGGTCCCACAGAGCCTCGTACATGGCTCCATCCTGGTCCTAATTACCTCCCTGTAATTAATAGTTATTGTGTGTGTTTCATGCTAGAGACTAAGTTCCTCCATGCAGATAACATATCTTATTCATGTATTTCCAATTCCTATCACATTACATCTTGGACATAATAGATGCTTAATAAATACGAATTTAACGGAAAAAATAAATGAATAAATGAACGTTTGAATAAATGAATAATGAATGAATGAAATCAGATTACAGAAAGCCTCGAGTGCCAGGCTAGGGTAATTGGAATTCATTGTGCAGCTGTTGGAAGGAAAAGGCAGCAGTAGGGTGTGGGTAGGACGCACTGATTCAACTCATATGTTAAAAAGCAAAATTAGAAAAGAAAAAGAAAGACACGTGCACAGAGAGAAAAAGGAAATTCAGTGAGAAGAACAGCAACAAAAATCTGCACACTCACTTATAACAAAAATGTCTCATGTCTGCATCTGGAGATTTGGGCAGTTATAGGTGAGGAATGCAACATGGATTTTCTTCTGGCTACCTGGCAGCAGCCTTGCCTATAACCTCAGTCAAACATGGCTGAACAAGAGGGGACCTTATGTTTAAGGTTACCTGTTCTAGCATGTCCTGATGATTTATGGCTGTGCTTTTGGATTGCTGTGTATTTTCTCTATTAATTCTAAGATTATTCTTACTTAGGTTATCAGGTCCATGAAGTGCAGCCAAAGGAGGTACCACAATTTGGACAACTGACAAAAGGGGTGCGTTGGCTCTCCTGCCAGCCCCTGTGGGATGCTGGCTCATGGGCCAGGCTCTTCTGTGATTATGCAGACAAAAGCCCTTGAATTGTTTCTGCTTCTTTTGCTCATCCGTGCTGCAGAGATCTTGGGACAGTAAATGTACACATTCATCAAACTTTAAATTGCCTGGTTCTCCTATGAGCTGGCCTTCAGAGTATTTATTACGGTACAATTATTAGAGCAAAGAATGAAGTCAGGTCTTTCATTATCGATTCCAATTTTCAGGAAACATGCTGGGAATTTGGCATCGGCCTTCTGTCTGGAGGAAGCTTGGAGAGATCTCAAGACCGCATTCCTAATGTGGGACCTTGGTTCCTGCTGCAGTTTCTACTAGACATGGGATTCTTAATTCAGGTCCCAATATTTTCAGAATGTTACACTGGGCTGTTAAACAGCTGCTGTGTTTAATCACAGATGTGGGTGCATTTTATGGATGTGATTCTTGTGTGTATGTGTGTGAGCCAATAAACAAACATGTATATATTTAAAACCAATATTGACACAGTGTTAAGACTGAAATCTTTGCAGTGAAATCAGGAAATTCCAAAGCTACATTTCCTATAACAGTAGCCTCTTAGTCCCAGCTACCTCCTGTACAGTGTCCCAGAGTCATTTAACTCCCAAAACACATGGGAACAGACTCCCCCTGGCCTAAGCTGGCCAAGTAAGTCACTTATGAGTTATCTGAGTTTTGAGGTGTTTTAATTTTACACCTTAGCTGCAGGTTCACAAATTGAACTTTGATTTAGAAATGTAGAAGAGAAACACATAAAGGAATCAGGAAAGATGTTTTCATTTACAAGGAGAAAAGAGAACTGTCTTGTTTTATTCTCTGTTTAATCTTTCTCCAAATGGAAGTTAAAATAGCAGAGGAAATATTCCTCTTCTTAAGCTCAACACTCATTGTTTAAACCTTCTACACTCAAAAATAGGAAACCATTTTTCTTCAAAATTGGCTTCCGTCCCCTTCCTTAATGAGGACTACAATCTTGCCAAATTTGAAGTTCACAGCTTCAGTCATTTTTGAATTGCAGAAGCACAGATAAAACATTTTGATATTTTTTTATGATGGAAAATATGCAATTTCCCCTATCTAGGTGTATGGTAATATTCTCAGATCTATCACATCTAAGTTTAGATTTGAATGAGTTCTCTGGTGTCTCCAGTGCCGGGTAACTAACATAAGTGGCTTGGGTTGTGTTATTGTGGGTTGTCTTCTGGATGCCCTTCCATTTGTTTCCCCTTTTGGCCATTATCTGGTTGGCGTGGTTTGTCAACAGGTGTTGATAGGCCGGGAGACATGGTCTGGGAGTTACTTATCTGCCTCTTAACTTGATGCCCCCCACATTCTCACTTTTTAATCTTACTGCTTATTATGCTTCTGCCTTCTTTTTTCCTGCTTCCAAAATCTTCTGAGAGTTGCCAGATAATAAGAGACAAATTGTGCAAATTAAATGTCAGGAAGTGCTGCATTAGTAAGTGAGCTTTTTGCCATCAATGGTACAGCCGATTCCCCTCTCTGTAAGCCAAATACTTCTCCAAATTGGAGTAGGGTTGATGAATTTCTTCTTTTTTTTTTAAAGTTAAAGTATGACAGCTGCTTATTTTCATTTTTGTTCATCTGGTGAAACCAGAAGGGGCCCAAAGAAGTCATTAATGTCCACTGTGTGAGGGCTCTAGGAAATGCGTTGAGGGTAGAATGCATGAACAGTATTGTTCACCATATGTAGACTAGAAATATCCTTATGTTCAGGGTCCATGGGTAGGAGAGGGAGTGTGTTATAATTAACTGTATAGTACATATGGTGGACTAGAAAGTTTACTCCTTGGAGACTAGTTTAGTTATAAAATCAAACAAACAATGAAAACAGAGTCAATTAACAATGGCTCTATCAAATGTTGGCACTGAGTGCCTGTGGTTCATGGGGAAGACTCTGGGGTCAGGAAGCACAGCCACATCTGACCCTGGGCCCTTCACGCTTCTGGAAAAATGGGACAGGCTGTACCAGATGACGTTAACAGAGCCGGCTCTCAGAGGGTGACATGGAGAGGCAGAGGCATCATCTGCAATTGACCTTCCTTGCTGTGGTTTCACCAAAGAACGCCAGAAATTCTATAAGTCAGTCCATCCTCAGAGCCCGTGATCTGGTGGCAATCTGAGGGTCATTTGCCTATCCAACAGAGGATGATCAAAATTTGGGTTAGGGCTCTGCAACCTACTTCTTGTGGCTCCATTTCCAGGGATAAGGCAGCTCTGAGTCTCGTTGACTGAATCTTTGTTGGAAAGAAAGATGGATCTGACTAGTAGCTTATGTTATGCAGGACAGTGAATATTTTTAACCTGATTAATCTAGCTTCTTCAAATCTAGACAAGCTTCTATGCTTCTAAATCATGCCCCCTGCCAAGATAGCAGGCAGACGGTGCCAGATCCTGCAACTGCAACAGAGAATATGGTTTTGTTGAGCAGTTTAGCAAGACAGCCTTTCATCATGCTCTTTTGCATCTGATGCCTTCCAGACATATCTTGAGATAATGTTAACAACCTTGAGGGCCCTGTATAGTTCCCGAAGGATACTTGCAAATGTAGGATTTCCTTTTGCACTGATTGTGATACTATTCATAGACATATCTGATCACCTCAGGGCTTCTTTAAAAAACTTCAATGGCTCCCATGTCCCATAGGATAAAGCTAACGTTGTTAGAGCTTATAGAACCCATCTTTCGCTAGCTCTTTTTCTCAGCCTCATCTTTCTTTACTCTAAATACTGTGTACAATAGATATATTTACCCTTTCTGATACATTTAGTTCCCAGAGGTCCTTGAAATCTTACCATGACCCTTCCCAACATCCTTCTCCTCCCTACTTCATCTTCTGAATTTAGTTATGTGTCCCCGCTATGTTTTCATATCAACTTGATTAGGTTTTTTTTTTTGTATTATTATTGTAAGGTTTGCCATATTTCTGGTATTTGCTTGGTTGTCTGCTAGACAACAATAATCTTCATGAGATTAGAGACCCCAGACTTTACCCAGCTTGATGCTTGGCCCCAGGTGAGCAATCAATAAACATTTGTTAAGTGTTTGAGTGAATCATTTCTATCATAGATATTAAGATTAAGTGAGCACTTTTATTAGCCTTACAGTTTCTTCTTTTTGTAAATTTAACTCTGAAAATTAATTTCATAGTTAGTTTTGCTTAATTTTGTTCTGTTTGGAACTCTTTCTTCTGGAAGTTTCAAAATGAATTTTGCATCCCCAGTATTAAAGCTGAGACCTCGAAAGATGAAATGACAGTCCCTTATCCTATGGAACATTGTCAAGGTTCCTGAGTCCTGGGGTCACTTTACAGGTAACACCAGCTCCCAACAAAATCCTAGAACACTGGATTCTTTTGAACTGGCACTAAGATGTGCCTGCTTCACATAAAATCCTGTTGTAAACACCCCCATGGTTGGATTCTGGTGCACAAAGATTTATGCCTCTGACAGATTGGCAGCCAGGAGCGCACACTGAGATTCCCACTCTATCGAGGCATGATGATGGGGAGAAATTCAGTAGGAAGGGCATGGAGATTCAGCCCAAGCTGCTCCTGCCAGGAGTGGGCAGCTGTTGTGCCCTCTAAAGGTTTTTCTCTCAGTTAATTATGATGCCCAAAATGCCTAATGTTAGAGTCCTCTTAGATTTCATTATTTTCATTGACCAAGTGCCCTTTTAGAGAGGAAACACAGCAGCCCATTAAACCCATTCTTGTGGATTCATTTCAATCTAGATAAATGAGGCAACCCTTGGAAGAGGGTGAACAGGACCCTGAAGAAATGAAATCCCAACAATAAAGAAACTTGTCAAGAAGTATAAACGTCAGGAAGAAACTGAAGGAATGTTAAACGTGTAAAGACATTAATGGATAGAGGCCTGCAGCTGGGAGGTGGGACAGCAAAAAGGACAGGATCCGGGCAGCGTGTGTGTGTATGTGTGTGTTTGTGTGTGTGTGTAAGATGGATTCCCAAGGTCAATGAAGGTGCCACTAGTAAGCCTCTCCTCTAGGGTTTTGCTCAAGTTCATCCCTGTTGTACTTCTCTGGGAAAAGAAGTGTGTCTGCAAAGGCCAGACAGATATTAGTGCCTCAGTTTCTCTAGCCACCCTGCTTGCTGCTGAATAGAGATAAGACTGATATCAACTCAGGATAGATTGGGAGCATTATCTGGGTAACCTCACATTCTTTGATATCTTTGCCAAAAGATCTCTAAAATATATCAGTTATTTCTCTGTGGAGTACATGTTTATTTAGTTGCTGCCAAATTAGGACTAGCAATGTCTTTCTTCTGATCCCTTTGCTTGATTTTACAGCAGAGAAGAATCTGAGATTCTGGGTCACCTCTGCCTGGTCTGCTCTGTCTCCCTTCTCCCTCCCTCAGCACCATCACTGCCCTGTTTTTCCTTCTATGATGGATATATAAAGCATGAAGGTTTTCCAGGTAAAGAAAATCCAAGGGAAATTGAACAGAAAGACTGGCTAATGACCAGAGTGGATTTAACCCATATTTAGAGTCTCACTTTCAGTAACTGGCGAGGGTGATACTTCTGGAGTGTATGAACCAGCTGGTATTAGCGAAAGTGTGAAGATCTGTTGATGGAGGAGGGGGCAGGGAAGGTTTGTGGGTGTGTTTCGAAGTCTGTTGGATGCAACTGGTTTAATTTCTTTTGTTCATCTGCTTCAGTGTTTGCAGTGATTTGGGGGGTCGCTTTCTTCCCCCTCCAACACATTCGGGAAAGTCAGCCGATACCGTGCCACTCGGGCTGTCAGCGGTTTTAACTATTGAACATTCCACTCACTTCAGGAAATCCTCTCTCAGAGGACAAAGTAAGCTACAGAGTCTGGTTCCAGTTGGGGCTTATGCTTGAGAGACATAGAGGTAGAGACAAAGAAAGCCAGAGAGACAGAGGAAGAGAAAAACATGGGAGAAGAGAGTGTGTGTGTGTGGGGGGGCACTGAACAAGATGTGCAGAGAACCAAAGAGAATGAAAATGTGACAAGGAGAAAAGCAGAGAGACAGGAGAGATGAGGAAAGCCAGGAAGGGGAGAGTCAGGGGAGATTGGAAAAGCAGGGAGAAAAAAGAGGAAGAGAAATCCCTTGAAGACCCAGTCTTACTTGTTTAACTCTTCATAATATTTTAAGGTTAGTGTTCACCCACAGATGCAAACTATTTTACAAGCCAACCCAACCAGGAAGAGCTGAAGAGGTCTCTGAAGCACTCAGCTCCTCAGAGCAAAGATGTGCATTGAGGAAGAAACTTGAGGAAACTCTCTGAAAGCATTTATCCACAAGTCTGTCTTGTTTTTCACAATGATTTGTCTCCTGAAAAGTTATCTGTGGCGTGAATTTCACATATTAAATCTAGATTACCCAAAGTCATATGGGTGAGATAGTACCCCCTGGAAGAACTTCTTTTTAAGAACTTTTTAAGAACTTCTTTTTAAAAAACTTTCCTTTTAAGAACTGGCCTGCTGATGGGTAGGGAGAAGGGGGTGGAACAAAGGAAGAAGGAGGTCCAGTGACTTAGGGTGGAAAAACTGTGGGCTCCTTGGTGGTGGATGTGGTGTGACATACATGTGAGGAGGTGAGAACCTAGTCCCCTAAATCATAGAAAGTGTTGTAAACCAATGTTGCCTCAGTAAATAAAAAATGGAATAATTTGCCTGTTATCTAGATTTATAGATAAGCATGTTCACCTACCAAGTTGTGGGTTTGTGCTGGTCAGGGCAGTTGTGGTCACAAGGAAGAGAAGCCCAGTCAAGAGAACCAAGCAATGGAAGTGATACTAGTACTTATCATGACACCAGGGTTAGCACCTCCATTGTGAGTTCTTGCTGTGGGCCGAGCACCATGCTAAGACTTTTCTATACATGGTTTCATTATACCCTCACAGGAGCCCTGTGAAGTAAATGCATTTGTTAGATGCAGAGCAGAAGCACAATAGAAGTCAAGTTACTTGTCCACAGTTCTCTAGAATTTGAATCCAGGCAGCAAGGTTGTGCTTCATCTGATACAGATAATATAAATATAAATATTGAACTGATAAGTATATTCTCGTGGAGAACAAACTGATTGTTTTCTCTCCCACTAAGTTGGAGTGCTAAAAAATAGATTAAGTGCCTGTCAGCTTCTCCTTGTTCTGAATAGTGTTGTGGGTATTAGAAAGGGATCACCATATACCCACCCTGATGTCATACAGAAAAACTCAGATCTCTCTGAAGATTGCTCAGTCTGTTTCATCCAAACTGGCTCATGAGTTACTTCCCATCTGAGTCAGTCAGTGGGGCTGGAAGTGGAGTAATCTGTGCTCCCTCAGGACGGCACCGTCTGCTGACTCTGGAAGCTTCTGCGATGGCACTTCACGCGTGTGTTTATTCAACATCAGTTTTATTTATTTATTTAAAGATTTATTTTATTTATGCATGCATGCAAGAACTGGGGTGTAGGTGAGAGGTGTGGTGGGTGAGAGGATTCACCAGAGACAGAGTGGGGAGCAGAACAGGTGGATTTACTGAAATACTCTGCTGAGGGTAGCAGCAGGCAAGATAGAAGTTTGCTGTACCATGTGGGTTAGCTCCCAGGCCCTGTGGCATTAATATCTTGGTCCTTCTGAACTATGGAAAAGCTTAGCTTGGAAAGCTCTCAGACAGAAAGACACAGAGACCAACAACTTGCTCTAGAATGCTCCAGGGGAACCTGGAATTTGGCAGGGTGCTGGTGGTGACCTGTCTTATTACCATCCAAGTACTGCATTACTTAACTGGCCTCCCTTATTGCCAAGAATTAAAAAATATGGGGCCTCCCCAGTGGCACAGCGGGTTGAGCGCAGTGCTGTGAAGTTGTACACAGCCTCTGCAGCATCGGTTTGATTCCTTGCCCGCCAGGGAGATACTCACATGGTGCAGCAGACCTCTCCTACCTCGCCCGCTACTCCCCTCAGCAGTGTATTTCTTCAGTCTGCCTGTTGTATTCTCGGCTCTGTCTCTGGTGAATCCTCTCACCCTCCTGTGCCTCTGACCTGTACCCCAGTTCTTGTATAAAAATAAATAAATCTTTTAAAAAAATAAAAATTAAAAAATTAAAAATATGTACTCATCCAGGCTCATACAAAAAATGAACAGTTTTCTTGCCTGAGCTAACAAATTAACTTTGAGTTTTCCTGCTTTTCGAGCCAGCTGCTACATTTCTCCCCACCGCTCAATGGGAAATTGTCCTGTCAGCAATATCACAAGTGATTTCTTTATCATAGGTCATTACCAATTATTTCCTGAAGAACTGATGCCTCAGTAAATACCTGATTTTATCTTTTTTTAAAATGAAGGTCATTTATATTTCATTATGGTCACATGGTAGTCTATCTGCCTGGTTAGAGGCAGATATAACACCAACAACTTTGTCTGTCTATTATTGCCCCATATTTCATTTTTCATTTTATCTACTGTTCTGGAGAAGATCATAGCTGGTTAGTTAAAGTGCTTGATAAATAAACACACGGAGCTACAAGCAAACATATGCCTAGAATCCTCCCCAGCTCCTCGGCTGGCCTGCATTCCTCATCCTAACAGCAGGCGACGAGGGCCTCCACCAGAGATGTCATAACCACTTTCAGCATAACTAGCTCCTAGAAGGAAGCCTGTTTGATTATTAGCACTAATTGTGCTTCTTGCTGGGTGCCCAGGCCCCAAAGTCCTACCTTTGATGCCACCAGTAAGGACCGGGCCTGATCCTCCTGCTGTTGATGCTGCTGGTGGGAGGGAATTCTCTATCCAGCTCTGGAATACCTGCCACCACTGTTTTTGGATTTGTTCTCCCAACTGGAATAAGAGTTTTTGGGGACCCCAGACTGTACCCTGTTCTTTGTCTTTTCCTTTTCCTAGTACTAAGGATAGGGCCTGCCATAGTCAGATGTTCAATGACATAACGAGGCAAACTGAAGTGGAATGTGGAGGAGGATTCCAGGTCTTGCACTGTCCTTTCTGGGTGGCAGAGTGGGAAGTAGAGTAACCGGGTGACTTGTAGGATTTGGGGGTATATCATAACTCCCCTACACCAGACACATGTCAGTTGGGCCTGAAATTTCTACTGCTAAAGATATCCATGTCTGAAGAAGCTTCTTTTGGTAAAAAGGTTAACAACAAAAAAGGCAATGAGAGGAGGTGGTGTCTTAATTGCTTCCCGTTAGTCTTAGGTTGAACTACAGGAAATCACCATTGATAAGGGCAGGGATGGTGGTTTCTCCTTAATCGTTTAGTAGATTTAGTGCATTAGTAGATTAATGGACAGGGGAGAAGTAGGAAATGGCAGTTGCATGTGGAAAGAGGAAATTTGAGGGTACTGTTTAAAGGACATGGACTTCAGGGGAAGCCAGCAGGGAGTTTGTAGGAAGGGGAACAAGGACATGATATTAAGAAGGGAAAGAGGACTGTAAAGGTGAGGGGGATACTCTGCAGAAAGTCTCCTTGACTTCCAGAGAGTTGCCTCAGGCCACCACGACACTTGATTAAGTGAGTAAATACCTCCATTTATACCCTCTTTTGTCTCTTAGTACAGACACCTTAGGATGAGGAGCACCGTTCGTTCTTCTCACACAGAGACTGTCTCAAAGTCCACATTCAACACGGAGAAGTTTTGGCCCCAATTAAATTCTCTTCACCCTTGAATATTTGCTAGTTGTCATCATAAGCCAAAACCAAATTCAGATTAACACACCCACACCCTCCAGTGATACGTGGGAGTTCCTTAAGTCATCTTCAAGAGAAAAGATCCTGAACTCTGCAGGCAATTTTCGAGGGTGTAATGTCTAATCAGAACCACAGATTCAAATGCCAGATGGGTCAAAACACAACTGGCTGAGGTTTTAACTTTTGATATGAATGGACAGTAAAGTTTGGGCACTTGATGTAATCCTAAATTCATGTGACTCTCAGCAATCCAAGAGCATGTTATAATGACATCCTGCTGAGCGAAAGGGGAGGCATCAGCATTTATGTTACATACCCACTAAGGGTGCCGCCTTTTAATGAGGTGGGGTGATAAAAGAAGATGAGGGAATTATAGATTTAGATAGGACAGGGGAGAAACAGCTTTTTGTTGTTGTTGTTATCTAGGAAAGATACAACATCTAAAAATGAAATCTATAAATCTTAAAATTTTAATGTTCCTCTGGTAGCTGGCTCTTTCAGAAGACCTTCAAGAAATTCCACGAATTTGCTTATTTCCTCTTCCACCTACTGTGACAAGTGGAATTTCTGTGCCATTGTAACCAAGAAAAAAGAATGGAGGTGTTAAGGGTCATTTGGTAATTCAGTAGCACAAATATTGGTGTATGTGTGTTACATTTAAATGCATAATATGCTGAAGCAGCAAAATAAAAAAAGGCAAGTAGGCAGCAGGAAGCTTCTAGATTAACTCTTAACTAGTGGTGAGGTTTTGGATAGATTCCTTAACTCTTGAAGCTTGGATTTTCCCATCTGTAAATAATTCCATTAGACTCAATGATCTCCATGTCCCATCTCATCATCTATCCTATGATTCTCCAATAGGTTGCTGGAATTTGTCACAGAATTATTTTCACTTCCAGAAAGACATCACTGTTTAATTTATCTGGTTTTACCTTGTGCATGGAGGTGAATATTTGTAAGAAAAATATTGATCAAGCAACAACCATATAATTTTTCTTCTTGACTTCCTTTCCCGCTTATTTCTCCTCTTTCTCTCTCTTTAAAATGCTTGGGAGTGTATCAGCAGGAATGTAGGAGTCCTAGTACTTGAAAGCCATTTCTATTTTTATTTCATAAAAAGAAGTAAAGGGAAAGATAAATAGTCATTGCATAATAGAACAAGAGGACCAGACCTTTCTGCTAAGAGAGGGAAGCCATGGTTCCTGAAACTCCAAGAAAGACTTTGGGAAGAAAATATCCCCAGAGGAAGTTTTCTTTTTTTTCTTCCCTTAGAACACCTCGAACTGTGTTAACATTTCCTGTCTTTGTATTCCTTCCCCACACTATATCAGGATTGATTCAGAGAAAGAACTGCACCCAGAGTACATAATAAACATCTCCAGGAGAGGTGGGGGGGGGGCGGGCAGAAGCATGAAGGAGATGAAGGAAAATCAATTGCTCCGTGCTGACAACTTCTTCTTGTAATAACAGTATTCTGTCACATTGCATTAGCAGCACTTTGCAATTGTATGTGTTTTTGCTAACAGGCTGTAAAAGTGTAATCATATGAGCACTGAATACATTGTATTAGTGGGAATGATTCAAGGGGATGTGCGCTTTATTATACCAGTATGGTGCATAATGCATTGCTTACTGAAGTGAGACTTATCATTTTAGGAAAGAATATTTGTTATTTATTTATTTGTTTGTTTGTTATAGCACTGGTGCCTTCCAGGGAATGCTGTATGTTTGGGGAGGGGCCTGATTTTTCTCCTGCTCATCTTTCTCTCCCCATTTTGTACAACTGAGCAGCATGACCCTGAAATCAGAATTTAAAAAAAAATCACCCAGAGTACAAAATTCACAAACATCTGAGAAAGCAATGACTCTACTTGGGTTTCCAAGCAGCATTTGTAAAGCTAATGGGATGGTGTCTGCCAGGCATCTTCTGCAAAGAAAGTTAAAGGAAAAAAAGGGGAGAAAATTCACACGTGTCTGGGAATGACTGTGGATTGAAAAGATACACCCCAAAGGATGTGCTGAGAAAAATGCAGCCAGAATTAGAGACAGTAAGAAAGGGGGCATGCGGGATTCTTGAGGATAGATTTCTTGGCTTTGGAGAATTTTGCAGGAATTAAACTCTTCCCATTCGGTCCTAGAATGCACTTGTGGCCAATCTACATGGAACCTTCTCTGACTACCTGGCTAGGAGCTCTGGAAACAGGGATTGTCCGGTTACTCAATGGACATTGATTATACATTGTGTGTGTGTGTGCGTGTGTGTGTGTGTGTGTGTGTGTTGTTAGACTGTCAGTCCGTGAACACAAGGATTGTGCCTTACACAGATTTCTCCTCAACTGGCACCATTTTCGGAGGTACTTATCCAGCAGCTCTTGCTTGACTGACTTCAGCTAAAATTGACATCTATTCCTGTACTTATATTAGTTTGCTAGGGCTGCTTAAAAAAGGAATGACAAACTTGGTGCCTTAAACACCAGAAATGTACGGTGTCTGTTCTGATGCTGGAAGCTGGATCCGCAGGGCAGTTCCTTTGAGGGTGGTGTGCTGCCTCTCTTCAGCTCCTGCAGGCTGTGGTGCTCATAGGTGCATCTCACAGATCTCTAGATTCATCGTCGCATGATGTCTTCCTGTGTACGTATTGGTGTCCAGATTATGGCACCAATTATATTAGATGAGCAGACTACCTTACTCCGTTTTGGCCTCATCTTCAACTACACAGGTTTGCACTGTGTGGGTCCACTCATACACAGATCATTTCCCACCTAAGGGTGCTGCATTCACAGATGCAACCATAGCAGATGTCAGTAGGTTGAATTTGTGGATGAGAAGCTTGTGGATACAGAGAGTCTAAAGGATTCGGGCATCACAGGATTTCAGTACCTTCAGAGGGCCCTGAAACCAGCCCCTCACAGATACCAAAGGACGTCTGTAGTTAAGTTTTCAGAGAGTTAAAAGTTACACAGGGATTTTTGACTACATGAGGAGAGGGTGTCCGAACCCCTAAAACCTACGTTATTGAAGGGTCAATTTGTATCTACCATCACCCTATTTCCAAGTAAGGTACATCCTGAGGTCCTGGGGGTTAGGACTCGGATATATGAATTTTGAGGGGGCCACAACTTGTCTCATAACAGTACTCCACCTCTGAAATTTATAGCGCACGTTTTGAGATGGTACAAACTTCCAACCTAAATGGGTCAGTGCCCGTCAATAAGGATAGCCTCTGCAGGCAGGAGTAACTCCAGCTCTTAAACTCCCCATATGCAGGCATTGTTCCAGGTGTTTCCAAAGTAGAATTTATTAAATGCCCACAATAGCATCATGACTATCCTCATTTTAAAGATGCAGAAACTGAGGCACAGAGGGATTGTCACCAAGACACAATAGATTCAGCCTTCAAACCTGCACACATTGACTCTTGAATTTCTGCATCTAACCACTATTTTCACAGCTTTTTTACCTGGTAAAATTTTGAAAACTCCTCATATAGATATTTTCTTTTTTTATACAATGTTTATATTTATTTTTTTTTCTGATTAGGGCTTTTTAATACAAAGGGATGGAATAAAGCACACTTAGACATCAGGTCAACTGATGCAAGGAGATTTTATTTACAGTTGCCAGCCTCCTCTGCACTTCCTAGTGACCAGTGGAACCCAGGTGACACAGTCCTGTCCTTGCAAGTGGGACTATCACTGAAGACCCAATGGGAGGTAGGTTAGTCCCTCAGCACGGGCTGGTGGCAGAGTAAATGAAGTTGGGCATGGGCAGGGATAGGGTGGTGTTGGCTGGGATTCCAATTACGATTCCTCAAAGTAATGTGGTGACTTTGACCTAAATCTGGGCTCACATCCAAAACTGAAGAGGGTCCAATCTGGTGGAGAGAGAATGCCAGCAGGACGAGCAGGCAGGCGTGGCATTTGGAGGCAGGGTAATGGAAGGATCTTGGTTCCTGTGGTTAGTGAATTAGAGCAGGAGCCCATCCGGTGGGAGAGGCTTTGGACAAAGGAGTCCAGTCCCCAGCGAGAGGGGCCTGACTGGGCTGGCCAAGGAGAAATGGCATCTATTAAGTACCTGTTGGTCCCGCAAAAAAACAAAAACAAAAACACAACAGCTCTGAGAATTTATTATTATTCCTATTTCAAAGCTGGAGCTGTGATGTCACCTAAGTCCCCTGGGTACTCACACTTAGCAAGGACAGAGCTAGAATGTGACCCAGTGCTGTCTAGTCTGAACAGCTGGAGGGCACTATTTCATCTGTCAGGTTATCACGGGGGGAACTGAATGGAGCTGCAGGTACACGCTGCAGATCCTCAGTGCCCACTGATTTGTGGGGTTGGGGAAAGAAATGGATGCCCCAGCTAACGTAGAGGAAATATCCACATCCACAGAGTCACAGCTTTGCTGACCACTTACTTGAGCTGGCCAGGCAAATAAAGAGATGGAGGTAAGTAGAGTCTAAGTCAGGATTCTAGTAGGCATTGACCCCAAAGGAGTGTTCCTTCCTGAATTGAAGGCTACTTAAAAGCTGCCATGTTGGTTTCTATTATTATTTAATAGTTTCCTTTTGGATAATATTAATAAGCTTATCCTGGAAATACAGATAGATTGCACAGGAAGTCACCCTGTTTTTTGTATGTTTTAGGCACACACATCACATCCACATGAGTTCAGATGTGGAACTTTTACAGCCCAACAGCTGTGGAAGTGAATCAGGAGAACAGATCCTGTGTCCTTCAGAAAAGCAATGCCCATATTCAAAAAATGCCCAGCAAGAAAATGTTCTTGATAATGTTGGCCACGAGTACTTCACTGGACTCCTCTGCTGACTATCCAAGCATCAGTCCTGAGTTTTTCAGGTCCTGAGGACACGAAATGTACTTTAAAGAAATTAAAGTTATAATAGGTTTTCACATGTGCTTTTCGTATGGCCTCATATTCAATTATACTTTTTTTGAGGTTTTCAAACAAAATTCTTGGAAATCAAGCAATAAGTGCTGACTGTAGATTTACTTTTTCTGTGAAGAGATAGGTTCATGAACCAGGAGCAGAGAAAGCAGTCCTAACCTCACATAGCTTATGCTCTGACTAGGAAAGAAGTCATTGATATCAGCTGAAGAGATCAGCAGTTCCACAGAGTAGTTCTTGAGAGTTCTACAGAATCATGAGGAGTACAAATAATATAGGCTCCAGGATTCAGAGGTGGGGTGCTGTTATGAGTTGGCCTGTACTGGGAAGACACCAAACTAGAAAATGGAGTACAGAGAAGACAAACGAGTGAAGCAAAGACTTTATTCCCCACACTTTTCTTTTCCTCAGGGGATTTTGAAGTGATATGAATATGGCAAACAATTTAGGATGATTATTTTGACTATCCTTTATTTATTTTTTTTGTTTTGTTTTTAAAATCTCTGAAGTGAAATCCTCCAGAGGAGATTTCAGGAGGGATTTACATGGGTCCTTTTGGGTCCATAGATGCCTCCAGGGGAAGCGCCCACCATATTTTTTAGGCCTCTGCTCCCAATTTTCCACTCAACCAGAATATAGTAGGTCTTTCCATTTACTCCATGTAGAGTGCAGGTAAGAGGGACTGGAAGAGCAGGCCACAGCGTCCATGTACTAACATATCAACTCTTTTTAGAAACAAGCTAATTTTGTAGTAAGCCTGTTTTGAAGCTATTATTAATGTTCTCCCATAATAGGATCAATGGTATTTTAATCATCTACATAGCATTTAATTATAAGTCAGTTATCTTATGTAAGGGATTTCAGTGCCCCTTAATATAATAAATCTCCAGTGTGAAGCATCTAACTAATAAGAGATGACAGGTGGTCGTTACTCCGTGAACCTCACCATCTTTCGCTAACACTTGCTGTGATAAGTTATGTAAACCATCCCTCAATGTGGGAAACTCCCTAGGTGGCCCTCAAGGGAAATGCAGGCATTGAGTTCTGCAGGACCAGACACATGGTGACATCTTTGGCATAAAGATGAGGCTGCCAGAGACAGCTGATTATTGCCTGTGATTTAAGGCCCTTGATCATAATTACTGATTATTAAGACAGGACAAGTCAGGTTAGTACAGAGCAATACTGAGGTCAACTCCTGGGTTCTGTTTTATGTACTTTTAGTCCTACTTTCTTCTACATCTTGAACAGTCATTTTTTTTTTAAAGGTCAGATTAGTCAAGAAGGTGAGTAAGAATTGGAAGGATCATTTTAACTGAACCACTAATGGAAAAAAATAACCCAGAGGTTTCTTTTTTTTCCTACCTCCTCGCTAACACTTATTATTTCTGGTCTTTTGACATGGACCATTCTTAGGTGTGAGATGGTATCTCACTGTGATTTTGATTTGCATTTCCCTGATGATAAGTGATGATATGCATTTTTTCATGTGCCTGCTGGTCATCTGCACATCCTCTTTGGAGAAGTGTCTTTCGGCTCTTCTGCCAGTTTTTTCATTGTGTTATTTGTTTCATCTTTGTTGAGTTGTGTGAGCTTTTTGTGGATTTGGATATTACACCTTGTCAGATGTATAATGTGCAAAAATAAAGGATATCTTCATTTTAACCATAGTTTCTTTAGGCTGTGCAGAGCTTTGTAGGTTGATGTAATCAGTGGAGCAAAATAAGTGAGGAGGAGAAACAATACAGGGCAATCTTACTAAATAAAGGTATGGACAAAACCAAACCAAACCAACCCTAGAAACCTGACTATAGAATTGAGGCTATCAGAGGGTGAAAGGGGACAGGAATCCAACAGACTCTGGTGGAGGGGTGATGTTATACTTCTTAATCACATGCTGTCATAAAGCAGTGTTACCTCAATAAAAATAATACAACAAACAAGCTAGCAACCAAACAAAAATAGCCCAAAAGAGATAGCCACTGACCATTAATTTATAAAGGCACTGATGATTATAAAGAAAGGATGTAATATTATGAGGGAATGTCTTCCAAAAAAATCTTCCTGGTATTTCTGTAGAACAGGTTGTAGACCAGCTCTTTGGCAGCAAAAGTGATATCTGCTGCTGATCATCTGTATGTGTAAACATCAATCCCATGTTTCTTTGACACTATGTGGGCACAAAACCCCAGAACTGACTCCATATATCCTTTATGGAACTATGCAACCTTTTTGGGATTGATAGGAGA
Organism: Talpa europaea; assembly: GCF_964194135.1. Classification (NCBI taxonomy): domain Eukaryota; kingdom Metazoa; phylum Chordata; class Mammalia; order Eulipotyphla; family Talpidae; genus Talpa; species Talpa europaea. Next base: position 86,642,957 of record NC_140080.1, on the reverse strand, counting down.
AAATAGGTGTGAGGAAACTCAGAATTTCAAACATGTATGTCCCAAGCAAAAGTCCATCTTGAACCCTGTAAATGGAAACGTACTTGGTAGAATATCTGTATGACCTCAAAGCTTAATTATAAAGTGACCATGTCACTTAAATTGCAAAAGAAAAATGGAGTGGAAACATGGCCTTATAATCAGAGACTTGCAAGTTGCATCAATTTTTTTAAAGATTTATTTATTTATGCATACAAGAATTGGGGTACAGGCCAGAGGTGTAGGGGGTGAGCAGAGTCACCAGAGACAGAGTGGGGAGCAGAACAGGCAGACTGACTGAAATCCACTGCTGAGGGGAGCAGCGGGCAAGACAGGAGAGGTCTGCTCTGCCATGTGGTTCAGCTCCCTGGCTGGGGATCGAACTCATACTGCAATGGCTGTGGACAGCTTTGTAGTGCTGTGTCTTAACTCCTTGTGCCATCAGGGAGGCCCCTGTATCAATATTTGTTATGCCTTTACCATGAAAGGAAGAATCCAGGAGCCCAGATGGCCAAGCTATAGCAAGACATGATGAAAACACGGGGCAGGAGAGTTGGTCTTCAAAGAGCACATTCAACTTGATAATTGGATGACACTCTGATGCATGCAGTTGCTTTTTAATAGAATGCCTGCTTCTCTGCTTCTGAATGCCCCACCCTTTCTTGTCTTTCAAGGCCCGGCACAAATAAATCCTTCAGTGTTTGCCTAGATCCCTTGGGTTTTGCTTGTTGTAAGGACCCTAAGTTAGGACACATTCTGTGTTCTGTTGCTTTAGCACAAGCCCTTTCCTGATTCATCTTTGCAACCCACACAGCTTCTTTAACATTTAAATGTTAAATAAATTTTTTTGAATGAAAAAGTGGTTGTGGGATAAAGACTCACTTATATTTGTAAGACGCCCAAGCTTCAGAAATTTATAGCAATCTTGTGAGTCTACTTAATGATGGCATTTACATAAACCCTTAAAAACTTGTATTATCCGGGGCCTCCCTGGAGGCGCAGCAGGTTGAGTGCCATGCTGTGAAGCTGTCCGCAGCCTCAGCAGTGCAGGTTCCATCCCAGCCAGCCTGCGAGAATCCCACATGGTGCCACGGACCTCTCCTGTCACACCCACTGCTCCCCTCAGCAGTGTACTTCATCAGTCTGCCTGTTCTGCTCCCCACTCTGTCTCTGGTGAATCCTCTCACCCTCTTTCCCCAGCTTTTGTATAAAAAACAAACAAACATAAAAAAAAAAAAATGTGTTATCCAAAGTAGGTTAAATGTTTCCTTCTAAATCCCTTCCCTCTAAATTTGTTTCATTGACCCAATAAATATTATCTTTGTAGATGCTATAAAATATCACAGACCAGTTTTTTTCCAGGTAAGAAAATATCTTAATGAAAATCTTACTTACCTCTGATATACCTAGAAGTCGTTCAGATTTTTCCTCCAATGTATACTTTAAATATAACAATTTTTATCTGTTTATATTACTACCAGCCTGGTTTAACCAATTAATAAGTCTGTTAATGACCATTCTTCCCTGGACTTCTGCTCTAGCTTCTTAATTGGTCCCCCAATAATTCATACCATTCCCCCAATTACTTATTAGGTTTCAGTAACATTGATATCAGTTCCTTGAACTGCTAAACAAAACAAATAATACAAAACCAAAGTTTAATCAAAACAAATCATTCCTAAAACTCAGGGAACTCTGACAGCACCTTCTCCTTGCCTTTCATAGTGTTCTTATCCATCGATTTCATGAATTTTTGTTTGATGTCAATATCCCTCCAGATCATAAGTTCCAAGAAGTCAGAGACTGTCTAATTTGCTCAGCACTGCATAACAAATACCAAGACACTGACTGGCTGAAGGTAGATTGTTTAATTTTTTGTTCATAGAAGATTCTATTTCTTCTGGGAGATTTGATAGTCTAACCATTTTTCTCACAGCAAATAACAGAAGTTGCCTTTACTCCCCAACCTACCTGCTGCAAGTGTGTAGATCTATAGGTTATTTATCCATGGAAATACTTTCGAGTCATGTTATCTTCTGACCCCCATCTTCTAAATACACTGTAGTGTGTGTTCTCCTGTTACAGGCAGTGCCCAGCACTGAGTGCACCACCCAACTGCAGTCTGACTGGTGTACATGTGAGCAGGACCAGTGTCCTCTGCAGATTTACCTCCATGAATACAATTTGAGTTTGTACATTCCTGTGCAAGTTCATCTTCTGACTGCTGACTCTTGAGCTCATAATTAAGGGCAATTCTTAATTTTTTAAATTCAATATGCTCATAAGATGTTCTGTGGGTGCTTTGGACCCATTTCTAGAACTTATCATTTATTCTTATAAAATACAATTTTTTTACTGTGCAAATTCCAAATTAATCTATCAAAGTCTTTCTCTTTCTTGCATTTATGTTATCTGCAAAATCTATATCTTCATTCACTTAATGCTTTTATTGAATGCCTACTATCTACTCAGCTATGTATTAAATGTGGCACTTGAGACCTACTTTTCATGGAGCATACCTTCTAGTCACTGACAAGAATTCAATGCCATGCTTGAAAACATGACCTTGTGATAGTTATTTGGTATCCTTTCAAGGTAATTATCAATTAAGCAGTATTTTTTATATATGTTTGTTTTAAAGATTTATTTGTGCATACAAGAACTGGGATATAGGCCCGAGGTGTGGGAGGTGAGAGGATTCACCAGATACACAACGGGGCACAAAACAGGCAGATAGACTGAAGTACACTGCTGAGGGGAGCAGCGGGAGAGTAAGGAGAGGTCTGCTGTGCCATGTGGGTAGCTCCCTGGCTGGCAGAGATTGAACTCCTGCTGCAGAGGCTTCAGACAGCTTCACAGTGCTGCGCTTAACCCCTTGCGCCACCAGGGAGGCACTTTTATATATATTTTTTCAACCAATTAATAACCCATCTAGCATATTGTCATTTGGCTCATTTTCAGCATACTACCCAAGACAGAAGATTATGATTAGAGTCTTATTTTAGCCACTATTGGATTGCAAGTAGTAGAAAATTTATTGAAAGTGGCTTATGTCAAAAATGGGTTTATAAGGACACAAGGAGTCTCATATAACCTAATTATAGAAAATATTGCTGGGTCCAGGAATTGGAAAATCATTAGCAAGCTACTTCCTATACTTGTCTTTCTAGGGTCCACACATTTTCCTCAGACCTCTTCCATTCTCCTTACTTTAGGTGGACTGCTTCTGTGAGACTCTTATTTTCACCTCCCTTTAACCTTGACTTTCCAAGATACCAATATGGGCACCATGTCTAAATAGACATATTGTCCCAAAATCCAGTATCATCTGCCTGATTTCTCTTTCTCTTTTTACTAGTTCAAATCCTAGGAGAGAATCTGATTGGTCATTGGCTTATGGCAGATTCATTCTCAGTCAAGCTTATTCTGTCTATACTGGGTGAATAACAGGGAGAATGGAATTATTTTATAAGATCTGTGACTTACACGAATGATTAAGCTGATGAAACTAGAAAGGTAGATTGATATGGCAGACATGTATCCTAACATGCCACGTTGACAAAGAGCATCATCATCATTTATCTGAAATCTAGATACTCTGTCTATCAAATCCCCCATGGAATAATTTAATACTATTATCAAAAGAAGCGAGATTAATCTGGCAGAAGTTGTTCTTGTGGGAACTTGCATTTTAGATTTTATCATACTTTCTAAGAGACCCTAAATATAGTTTCAACAATTTGTTCTGGAATCCTACCCAGGATGCCCCTCTAAATCATAGATCTATACTATGAAGAACAAAAATTAAGATCAATATTTATACATCTCTGGAAACTATGATTCTCAATGGTACATGGGTAATAACTCAAAAATCTCATCTTCAAGAATTTTTGTACATGTATGTAATGAACAAGAAGATCCACTGTTCTGATCCCTCTCTGAAAAAGGATTTGTTGCCCCAGCAACAGGTAGTGCTGATGACAGACAGCTTTCTGCAGTCAGCTCTCAGCTCTTGCAAGGATTATCTTTGCTTCAGAGAACTGACCCGCTCTAGATCACACCCTGCAGGTGACACATATCCAGTGACTGATCAAGGTGAGGGTACAAAGGCTCTGCCATTTCAGTCGAACATGAGATTACTCTGATGGGCTGTTTCAGCTCCAGAGTTCTTTGAAAAGTTGACTGAGCTATCAGACCCACATCACATTTAACTTCTTGTACCGAGTCCTATTTCTCTCCTTTCCTTCCATAGATGTTGATGCCAAGGCTACTTCTAAATAATTGAATTAAATTAACAAAGACCTTCCATTGTCATGTAATAAAAGTCTCCTGTATTGTTCATGGTCCAGGGAGGAAATAGATGCCATATTCAAATTGGTTATTTGAGGAAAGTTTAATCAATCAAGGAAATATTTGCAAAGGTGTGGGAAGGATATTGGGAAGCCAAGCAGGGATATTGCAGTTCCTCGGAGCTAGCAAATGCAGGGGGCAATTACCACCCCTAACCCTGAAGGGAGAATGAAGGAGCAGTTAGGGAGGAACCAAGAGAGTAGATACTAGGGGAAGGCCTTGCAGCAGAAGCAGTCACCCATAGTAGTGGGGTGCGTCCAACTTTAAGTGCTTGGTAGGGATGGGACTGAGAGGATATATACTCTGACCTCACTCTCATCCTGCCCTCTATCTATTGCTTGAAATTCCTATTAGCCCAATTCTCAATTCTACCAGGTAAGTGAGCCTGTTGATGTAGCCCTCAAGAGTCAGCCTCCCAAAGCGGACGGCAAGGTAGAAAAGATTGGAGAGGAGATTTACAGAGGCCTACAGGAAATATTCAGAACATGTCTTAAGCAAATGAGCTGTTGTCATTTGGTCTCCAAGTTGCCCATAGGAATGGGGCAACCTGGTCAAATGGAGCAGAAACGGAAGTTGCTGTCATGTGATTGTGAGAGAAAACCTGGAGGAACTTCCTGGGTGTCCAGGACTAGTGGGTGCAGGGAGGAGACAAATCTCAAGAAAGGTGGAGGTGAGTTTCTGAGAGTGAGAACTGGAACTGGAGAGAGGTTCATTCATGAGAAATCTTCGTTTTCAAGCTGGGATACTGATGGCTTCCATGTGTTCCACTGTCAAAGTTCCTAGGCCATTAATGACAGGAGAGGGCTTTCTCCAGCAGCAGAAGTCGTCAGCTGCACAAACAATAGGACCCTCTACTTTAATATATTAAGCACAGCTTGAAGTAGCCAGGGGGTATCCAGTAGAGCATTGTTTATGGTATATATCTAGAAATTGCTCTCTCCTCCACCTTCGAGGAGATTAAGAATGGTTTGGGGAGTGCATCTATATGTTACATGAATCTACAGGAGGATAAAACACTATTTCAGCTCTCTGATTCCTAGACTGAATGTGGCTTCTGAGAAATTTCCTTTACATTAGTATTCAAGCCACTCTGAGTGATTCCAAGATTGTGGGGAATGACAGGAGGCTTCAGCATCCAGGATTCTGGCTGTTGTTGACGGTTTTAAGTTACAACTGTGGGTGCCAATCTGGTGCCCCAATTCCCTGCCTGCTGGGAGTGCCCTGCAATGTCATCACCCTCCCTTGGCCCCGGCCACCTGCCAGTTGGCATTCAACAGTACATTGGGGTCAGAGTGGTCCACCTCCCTTCTGGGTGAAAGAAAAGGGCTGCAAAACGTCCTGGGAGCCACCCTTAGTGCCAGACATGCAAACAAAACTGGCAGAGTGGAAACAAGCTGAGAACTAATGCAAATGTGGGTATGTGAGACAGAGCGCAGAGGGCCAGGGAAATGGCGCGCCTCCTTTCTGCTTGGTCGAGGAGTCGCTCTTCTTTCTGAACCTGGGGTGGAGTGGCAGGAGCAGCTGTTCAGAAATGGTGCTGTCAACCCCAGCATAAGAGTGGGAGCTTGGGCAGAATGGAGGCATTCTTTTATAGTGGAAAACCACACAGCACTCATTAGAAAACTATAAAAGCAATGGGCAGCTTATGCTTCCTTTGATAAAAGGGAGAGGGCCAGGGAGGACCAAACTCTGAGTAAGAACGGAGTTTGTTGGGACCTCCCTGCGGGTAGCACTATGAAGCTACCCGCAGCCACTGCAGCATAAGTTCGATCCCCTGTCAGGGAGGTGACCCACATGGCGCAGCAGACCTCTCCTGTCTCGCCCGCTGCTCCCCTCAGCAGTGTATTTCAGTCAGTCTGCCTGTTCTGTTCCCCTCTCTGTCTCTGGTGAATCCTCTCACCCCTGACATCTCTGGCCTGTACCCCAGTTCTTGCATGAATAAAATAAATAAATCTTGAAAATAAAAAGAATCCCTTAACTTGCTTTAAAAACAGAACGGAGTTTGTTTAAGGCATGTTCACCATTACCCAGATCGAGGCTGAGGAGTGAGAGAACCGGGGAAGGCAAGATGCTACTATGACATCACAAAGAAGAGTGAGGTCCTCCAGGTGGGAGAAACCTGGAAAACTGACAGAAAGGACTCCCTAACTATCAGATGAAGTCCACACATTGTAGCCGCGGTGGTCACTTGCATTTCAATGGTTTCCATGTGATTCCCAGGCTTTACTGAGGAACACTGATGATTTCCCTCAAGATCTAAATCCCGAGATTTCACACTGAAATTTTTTTTTATTTACCTGGACACCGATAGGTGGATATCTGACAATTATTTCAAGTTGAGCCACTCAAAATGGAAATCAGCGTCCCATAAATGCTATTTTCCTTCATTTCTTTTAATGTCATTACATTTTCTCAGATTATTCAACCATATCCCTGACCACTGTCACTGCTTGTTGGATAGTGAGATAATCTCTCCAATCCATCACTGGATCCAGCTGATTAGAGTCGTCTCCCCTTTCACCTGAGTATCATATCTTTAGATCTTCATCATCTCTTATCTGAGTCATGGCGTCTTCTTTAAGAGTTCTGTTCTATGTGAGACCAATGTCTATGATGCAGTCGGTTGATCTTCTTGGAATTTGTAAGATTATAGTGTTCCCCTCCTTAAAATTCTTCTCTATTGCTTCAGGACAAACCCCAAATTACCCAGCAGGGCTTACCAGCTGAATCATCACTTCCTCAGAGAAGCCTCCCCAGATCTGTAGAGTTATCCAGGCTCCTCTGACTTATATAGTCTCATGGCTTTCCATGATAAAGCCAGACAGCTGACTTACAAGTGGCGTTCCCCTTCCACTGGGTAGAATTTAGGTTGATAAGCAGCTCTCCACTCGGGGACCAGACACATGCAGTCCCAGCCACCTGGATGAGCTGTTATGGTGCCTATTTCAGTGTCAGGTGATCCTCGGCCCCTTATTCCCCTTTCTAGGTGCTGAGATCTTGAAGAAATTGACAAGGTCTTTCATCTTTGGATCTACAAAGTGCAGCACCGAACCTAGCATGTCACAGGGACTCCATTCGTGTGATTAGATGGCTGTAGGGGGAGCTACGTTCTCCATGGGGGAGCCAGGACTACCTTCCCAACTTTCAATTCCACCTCATTTAATCACACTTTTCACAATAGTCCCCTATACTTTTCTCACTGCTTGATTAGAGAATAGGTGCAGCAACTATTACAAAGAAATTTCAGGATACACTGACTCAGTTTCGAAGATTTTTTTCTGTCCTATGATAGTGGGAAGAGTCTGCTCCATAAGTTCCAAGATCCTTCAGCCTTGTGCTCTGCTGTACCTTTAGGGGAAAGTTCTCATTATCATGATTATAAGAAGCTCACAAAGCCATACACAGCTATAAGGGAGTCTGGGATGTATAGTTTCCAACTAGGCAACAAAGCCCCATCTAAACCTCTTCAAAGGAAGAAGAAAGCAATTTTCTGGGGGAACATTGATTTTGTTCTGTTCACCGTCCAATCTACCCCACTTCTTCTCTGCACTTATCCTAACCACTGGCATTCTTGGCTGCTACAAATGACAGCATTTGGGCTGGACCACCTGGCACTTGAACTTCTACACCTCTGGTTGCCTTTTATGAGTATGAGGTCATCTGAAGTAACATTTCCTCAAGGACATTTAAAGAAATTTAAAAGAGTGTAAAGACCATAGGCTTTTGTGTCCACCTGAACTTAATTCAAGTAGATGCTTTCCACTCACTAGTTTGAGGTCCTTTCTAAGCTCATGAGAGTATTTCTCTTAGCCCCACTTGTTAGAAAGGAACAATAATTCCAACCTCCTCTGGTGGTTATGGTGATGAGAGAGTCTGTATAAGAGCCTGGATGGAATTGGTACTCACTGAATATTATCTACAATATTATCTACAAATGATGATGATCCTGAGGGTAATGTTTTATTTCTTCTATGGGGCCACAATGTTTCAGACACTGTAGACACTTCAAATACATCCATCAGAGTTTTTCAATGAAAAATCCCACCAGTGAAGTTGCTTTCTGAGTGGGCCAAGAATTCCTAGGCTGGGCTAATAATTAAGTCATCCTTCATCCTAGAACATTGGTCTTACTACTTGAAGAAACGTGGAATTGAGTTTCCTGGAACTGGGACAGGAAAGTCAAACTTCTGGTGAGGCAGCTATTGCCTCTTGCCCAGCTCTATCATTCCCCTCTTTTTCTTACAACCAGACAATTGCAAATGAAGGTCATGATTCCATGGTCATGAAAGGAGAAAGTGGGATTCTCAAGAGCTGTTAATTTGACAGATTTTTATTGTCTTTTAGAGTTTAGTGAGAACAAAATAACACATGTGTTATTCTTAGAAAATTGCATGAAAAATTGTAAATACTCAATATTATCAGTTATTAGCAGCAGAGGAGCAATTAATTAATCCCGGAGGTACTACTGCACTGTCAGTGCAGTGAAGGTGGTAGGTTTATGTACACACAACATTCATATGCCCATAAGGATCTCAAAACTCTGAGCCCTTCTAGCCTTGACCCCTACCCAGACCCATGTTTCTGACTGAGTCATTTTATTCAAAAATCAGAAGAGGAAAAAAAAAATCAGAAGAGATGGTGTCTATGGAAGTGACTTGGTAGCTGTGGGCACTGCACAATTGTGCTGAGTGGATGTGGGTGCTGTTTGGCTACATGGTCTGATTAGAGGATGCTGAAATTGCTAGAACCCTCCAGTCAATCAGAAACTGATGTGAGATCCATGCATGTTTCAAAGGCTCCCTTCCCTTTTAAGCTGTCTAATTAATTGCTATTTCCTGAGTAGTAGAGCCTGGTATCTGATTTTGCTTGTAGAACAAAGAGGATGGATGTCTTATGAACCCAAAGAATGGTTATCTCCAAGTCTTAAGTCATCTGTTTCCCCCCCCCACCAGCTCAGATAGTCTCAGATGACCCCAAACTACCTTCAATGTCTTTGCTGAAGTCCTTTAATTACAACCTTATAACATGTTTTTAAATTATGAAAACCACCAGTACATCATTTTACCCCCACCCCCTCAAATAAAGAAGGAAGAAGGCAAGTCGATTACAAATGAAGATGTTGTATCACAGTACTGAAAGCTTTCAAAATCTGATCCCAGAAATGCAAGCCTACGCTTGGTAATAGACACTCGTTCACAATGTCTTCAAGTAGTCCCCTCTGATGTGATCACCAAGTCCACACAAAAGAGGAAAACAGCTTGGGTCTGTTACCTGAAAAACTGAAGAAAAGATAGAGACTTGGGGACTGGGACTGGGTTATTGCAGTAATTTTCTGTTCCCTGAATCACTATGATCTCTAGCTCTGAGCTTCAGTTTTTTTGTAGCTCTAAAACTTGAACAAATTCATCTATTTGGATTTTTTTCCCCGTTTGATTCAGATATTTGCTCCCTGCCTGAGAAATGCATGCCAACTTCCTGCCAGGAGCACCTTTCCACAGCTGTGTTATAAATATCTGGGAAAAAATAGGGGAGGATTAAATCGAAGATTGCAGCACCATTCCTCCCAGTGCCAAGGTAGTCCTAGGAGGCTTAGATAATAATATCTCACATTTACAATTTAGATCTTGAGCCCACCGAGCTAGGAGTGGGTCCAACTATTTATACCTTCCACCGGGCTGATGGCATTTAAATACTTGGATGGCTCTTTGGTAATAACATCTATTATTAATCAAAGTATTCTGGATTAAAACGTATTGTGATTTTCTTAGAACTTTATTCTTGGAACACACATAGCTGACTAGTAAATGCATCTTATAACGATTTATCATATTTTTGTCATCAGAGTTTTGGTGGCAATGATTCCGCTTAAAGGTTTCTGTTTTGCAGACAACAGAATTGTTGTGATTTTATGAGTAAACAGGTAGAGTAGGTCAGTCTGTATTTTCTTGGCTCCTTTCCTGAAGGGGGGTTTCCTTGAGAGACAGGTGAGGAAGATGTGAGAGCAAGCTATGAGCCTGGATGTGGGCGGAGTAGAGGCCATGGAGCTAGGGGAGAGAAGCAGGAGAGGTAGAGGGCAAGGCAAATGCTCATGGGGAAAGCAGCATGGAGGGGGAATAGGGACATCAGCTTAGTCTCTTGTCTTTTTATAGCCTGTCATCTAGGCCAGTCTTGTGTGGCAACAACAGCAGACTGACTGATTTAGAAAGCTTGTTTGTGGTGGCACTACGATGCTGTCAGCTCTGCTGAGTTCTTCTAGACTCAAATGATTCCTACCATAAACCATCACCCAGTAGGTCAGCCTCATTGTTTAATAAAGAAAATTAGCAGATATAACTCCAAAATGTTCTCAAGAGTTAATAAATTGTCTGCCTAACTGCACAAAATAACTTCAAAACAAACTCATTCTTCATTCATTCATTCATTCATTCATTCACTCACTGTGTATTTATTGGGCATCTACCATATGTCAGTGACTGTGCCATAAAATAGCTTTGGATATAAACAAGTCAAGCTCTGACCTCAGGAAGGTTACATTCTGGTGAGAAACAAAAACAATAAACAAGTGGGCAAATATATAAATAAAATGATTTCACAAAAAAGATTGTGAATAAAATTAAAACATAAATGAAGCAAAGAAATAGGATACAGTATATGAGAAATCAAAGATGAATGTAGTGGTGGATAGTGGAGAAACTTTAAGGATTTCCATCTTAATAATAACAAAAATTTTACCCTCTAATAAATGTCTGTAGATTATAAACACCCAGTGAAAAGAAGCCATTCCAAGTAAAACAATAAGCTCAGGAGATGAAAACATCAATGAAGAAATCTGGAGATTTCTTTCTAGAATATTAGGTACTGCTTTTTTATTGTTTGTAAGAATTGCCACTTTTACTATAGAATTAGCACATTTATTGCAAGAGTTAGACCATCTAGAATACCAAGAAGAAGAAAATAAAATTACCAAGATAAAAAACACTCCTAGAACACTGATATTTATCTTCTAAGGTTAGGAAGATGGGATTTTTACATCCTTTGAAACTGCTTCTTTGAAACAGATTTTCTTAACAAGCCGTCCATCATGAATACCTTTTGATGTTAGTTAATGCATATTTGCACTATTATTTATCCTTGCTGGGTGGGATTCTATTAAAACTGTGTACCAGCATTTATGAAAGCAATTTCCTGATTTGGAACATTTGTGTCTAGTTGCTCTTGTAAACAATGCTTGATGAATATCCTAGTATCTATATATTTGCATGTTTGTTTAATAATTTCCTTGGAGAAAATTCCTAGGAGTGAAACTACTAGATTAGAAAGGCTGCAGTTTGACTCACACTGCACAAATTTTAATGAGAGGCTTTATGAATTCATATCAGCAGTTGATAATTGCTCTTTTCCCCACATATTAGCCAATTCAGAATAATAAGAAATTTAGTAATATGTGAAAATGGTAAACTGTTATATTAATTTGTATTAATCTTATTACTGGTGAGATTTATAATTTCTGAACTTTCACTGACTTTTCATATTGCTTCTTTTTGACTCATGTCTTTTGCCAATTTTTCAAGTTAAAGTATTCATTTTTTTTTTCTTTATTGCTTTGCAAGACCTCTCTATGTAGCTATTTATTCAAGTGCCTACTATAAGCCAGGCACCACTGCAGAACCTAGGGATAGAATAACCAATAACAAAAAAAAAAACCTGGGCCTCCCCGGTGGCGCAGAGGGTTGAGCACAGTGCTGTGAAGTTGTCCACAGCCTCTATAGGACAAGTTCCATCCCCAGCCAGGGAGGTGACCCACATGGAGCAGCAGACCTCTCCTGTTTTGCCCACTGTTGCCCTCAGCAGTGTATTTCAGTAGATTTGCCTGTTCTGCTCCCCACTCTGTCTCTGGTGAATCATCTCACCCTCCCATGCCTCTGGCCTGTACCCCAGTTCTTGTATAAAAAAATCTTTAAAAAACCAAAACTTGGGCCTCCTCGGTGGCGCAGCGGTTGAGCGCTGGGTTGCGAAGCTGCCCGCGGCCTCTGCAGCGCCAGTTCGATCCCCGGCTGCTCCCTGGCCACCGGAGGAGGGTCCCACATGGCGCGCAGACCTCTCCTGCCGCCCGCTGCTCCCCTCAGCAGTGTACTTCGGTCCTTCTGCCTGCTCTGCTCCCTGCTCTGGCTCTGGTGAATTCTCTCACCCTCCCGCGCTTCTGACTGTACCCAGTGCATGTATGTATAAACAACAAACAAACAAACAAATAAATAAATAAAACATGCCTCGATATAAATAAATAAATAAATAAATAGATAGATAAATAAATAAATAAAAACCAAAACTTTTCTTACTTTACTCTTTGTTCTTTAATTTTTGTGAATAGAATTTTTGGAAGTTAAAAGTATCCTTGTTTTCTTATATGGCTCCTTCTTGCAATGTCATATTTAATGTCATCCTAACTTCAAGATTATAAAAGTGAGTTACCATATTTTCTTCAGCTACTAATTAAATAATTTATCTTTTCCCTACAGATTTAAAATGCCAGCTTTATCATACACTAAATTCTTAATATACCTAGGACTGCTTTGGGATTTTCTACTTTATTTCACTGATATGTCTGTGTTGGCACCAATGTCAAATTATTCTAAGTGTTGTGGCTTCACCACACATTTAGATGCCTACTAATGAAAACCCCAACTCATCACTCTTCATCTTCAGTACATTTTTGCTTGTTTATTCTATCAGGATTTTATCAAACTCTAAAAGAAATTCCATTGAATTTTTTAGAATTGAGTTACATGAATAGATTAATTTGTACAGAATCTATACAATGTTAGATATTCTCACTAGAGAAATACAATGTCTATTCAAATCTTCTTATGTGCCCTTCAGTAATGTTTAATAGTTTCATTTAAAGGTTGCATATTTTGGGTCCAGTGTATTCCCAGATATTTCCTATCTTTGGTTACTCCTGTGAATAGATCATATAGTTTATAATTTCTATATAAATTTATAATTTTTAGCTGCTCATCATTGGTACATAAGAAAGCTTTTGACTTACCTATTGACTGATTGCCAACCTTTTAAATGATATATGTTAGGAGCAGCCACAATAAAATGCTTTATCAGTGGGATAGTTTGAGAACCAACCAGGTAGCAGAGATATTGTGTGTGAATGGTTTGTACAGACTTTTTCATGAACACTTACCTGGATGTCATTTCTCTTACATTTTCAGATAAATCTTTTTCAAATACCTTTCATAGACAAGCATAGATATGGTTCTTTTTCTTTTTTTGTAGGAGGAGTATTTTACTTCTAAGGGATTTCATAATTTATCTTTGTTAGGTTAAAACGTAGTCTTTAGAACAAATAATATTTTTATGACGTTAACATTGGTTTAAAACACTCTGTCTGATCCAGAAATATGGGATTCCTGCCTCTTCAGATGTATGTTACCAACACTACACCTATCACCAAAGCACCCACAGTCCTCCACCATAGTCCATTCAGTAGTGTAATCTTATATAAAAGTGGTAGTAATGGAAATCCTTACATTTTGTTAGAAAAGTGATCAGGGATAGATATTTGTATAAATTATGTTAAGAAAAAGTCTGATATGTTTTATTAATTTTTTTTAAATTGGAATTGGCAGTGAATTTTATCACACACTCTACATCCACCATCAGTCAAAAGGGTTATAGGGAGTATCTCTTTGATTTATCAGTATGAAAACTTATATTAAAACCTTTCCAAATTGAACCATCATTGTATTTTTGGAACCCACCCTACTTGGTCATGATGAATATAACCCTAGTGTAATATGTCTGAATTTAATATTAATACATTGATATTTTGTTTAGTATTTGTAAAATTCTAATATGCTTAAGTGTGATTGTTTATAGATATATAAATATATATGAGTATGTGTGTGTGTGTATATATATATATGCATATTGTACTTGGGCAGGTAAAAAAAAATTTGTCTTCATCTTATAGCATGAATTGCCATGTTTCCATCCTTTTCTGCTTAGAAAATTTAAGTAATATGAGGAATTTATGTTTCTTAAGGGTAGTGAGAACACCCAGACATTATGGAATTTTTGTGGAGATCATGTTTTAACTATTTTTGCAATTGTTTAATAGTTTTGGTTTGTTCAGGTTTTTTTTTTTAACAGATTATTTATACAAGAACCGGGGTACAGGCTAGATGCACGGGAGGGTGAGAGGATTCACCAGAGACAAAGCGGGGAGCAGAACAGGCAGACTTATGAAATACACTGCTGAGGGGAGCAGAGGGCAAGACAGGAGAGGTCTGCCTCGCCATGTGGGACCCTCACCGGCCGGCCAGGATCGAACAGGCGCTGCAGAGGCTGCGCTCAGCTCACATTGCTGCTCTCAACAGCCTGCGCCACCAGGGGAGGCCCATTTTTTTTTTTAAACTCCTCTTAAGTGAGATTTTATAATTGCATTTTCTTAGAAAATAATCTGTTTCCTTGAGATTTTTAATTTGGTGGAATAGAATAGCATATGTTTCTCCTATAATTTAAAAAAACAATCATATTTGTTGCTATACATGCTTTCTCGACACCAATATTGTCAACCTTTTGAAAGAGCCCACATTTAGTTAATAAAAGACATCTTTTGAGTATTCACCACGTGCTGGAGAGTTCATGACAGAACTTCGCATATATCATCTCATTTAATCCCCAACAAGCGTGAATGAGAACCTCAGGGCTTCAAGTGTTTAAAGAACACCTGACTTCAGGCACCATAGTAAGTATTGATCAGATGTTGAAACCAGGTCACAAAACTACATCTTCTTTAGCTTTCAATCAAATCCTTGATTTCTTTTTAATTTTTGTTATCCATAGTAAGTATTGATCAGATGTTGAAACCAGGTCTCTTTGACTCAAAACTACATCTTCTTTAGCTTTCAATCAAATCCTTGATTTCTTTTTAATTTTTGTTATATTTTCCTCTTACTGTGCTTAAGAGTGAGGCTGGTGGTATTGTTATCAATAATTTATAGATAGCCTACAGTTCATTTGGATTTTGCACATCATAATAATATGAAAATCAAGCTTTGTTTAGTGCTTTAGGAAACTTCGGTAAAGCTGTTGAAGGCCAAGGTCTTTGAACTTGGAGGACTCAGCCAGCCCACTCACCCAGGCCAAAAGCCCTGAGGACTGAGATCAAAAGGATGGGTCTCTGCTGCTGCTGCTGCTGCTGCTGCTGCACACCAGCTGGGCAGGAGGTATTTTCATTTCATTTCATTCATTTATTTGTTTATTTTGTTACAAAGTGGTCTTAACTGGAAGGGGGAAAATATTGATTTAAAAATATATATACTTTTATGGCACCTTAGGCAGGAAATATACTTTGATTTTTTTTTCCAAGAAATTTATTTATCATGGACCAAGCTCTACTCACTTTTTTTTTGGGAAAACAATTCATGGACATTGACACAGAAGGTATGTTTTCTATTCATTTAACCTTGGGGTTCTAAAATGAACATATAGCTTTTCAATCTGTTACCTTCTAGATTTTCTTTTTAAATTCTTTAATTACTATTTACTTTCATCTCTCAGGAAGTAAAAGAAGTATTGTGTTGTCAATTCCTAAATTAGAATCAATTAGTTTCACTTTATGTGTTTTAGGGCTGTTTGCTTTGATGCATATCATTCAGTATTAGTATCCTTTCATCGTACAAGTAAAACAATCCTCTTTGTCCCACTTAATGTTTTGCATTGGATTCTGTTATTATAGTATTGACAAGTGACCTTGTGTTTCCTTGTATTACTTCATTTATCTTTGTCCAACCTTTTTCATTTTTGTGAGTTGTCTTTTTTTGGATAGCGGAGAGAAAATTTATTTTTGACACAATAAAACATGCTTGGCATGAGTGCAATGATCAATGAGTGCAAAAGCAACAAAAATGTATGTGGGGCTATTAAAAATAATTTAGAAAGAGATTACACAGCACAGACAGTCTTTAAAGGAATGAAATGAGATTGACTTTGGAGAAAACATTTCACCTTGAGTGTATATTTTCAAGACCTCAAACCAACTTCAAATTAGAGGTTACAGAAGATACTCTTGGGCTTGGGACTAATGTAGAGGGAGGTTGCAAATAAGAACTGTTCCGTTTGTCACACAGAAGACCCACTGGAAATTGGAAGAACTTAGATGCTTGTATTTTCAGTGTGCACCACATTCATGCTTTGTAAAACCCTTCTTGAAAAGGGCAGTAACATAATTTGCATTGTGTCTGTGTAATTCCAATCCTTTCTTCAGGAATTCATATCTGGCCAAAAAGGACAGTGCTTAAATGAGGGTCTTAGATGATGAAAACCAACTTGGTAGTATGGAGGGGTCTATCATTGTGAACTAGGCTGTGAAAACCATCTTTCAGACTAAGGGTTGAGAATTTGTGGGAGGGGATTAATCTAGATTTTATATTTATTCTAAAATAATTATTCCAGCTCTATGAGATAGGAATTATTAGCCCTATTTGACAGTTGAGGAAACTGAGTCACTTAGATTAAAGCAATTTGCCCAAGGTCATGTAGCTAATGATGAGTGGAGCTGTAATTAGAACACTGGTGCTGTGAATTCAAGACCCATATACTTGATCTCTCTGTCCTAGTCATATCTCTATCTCTGTCCATATCTGTCTCCTTGTTGGGGTGATCTAGTGGGTGTTCATTAGTGGAGACAAAAGAGTGAGCTCTTCAGGATGGAACTGGAATCTCCTGTTTGTCTCATGTGCATACTCATCACATCTTACTAAATCACAGGCTTGCTAAAATGAGTGTCTTTAGTAGTTTTCTTTCTCTTCCACCTATATTAATGTGGAGTGCATATGTCCACCCAACCAATTATTTTCGTTGCTCAACTGCACATGCACTCGGGTGTATTTTTGTTATTGCCTATCGAAGATGCTGTGCATTTTCTAGTTTAAAAGCTACTGCTAAGGGCCTCCCCGGTGGCTCAGTGGTTGAGCGCTGGGTTGCGAAGCTGCCCACAGCCTCTGCAGCGCCAGTTCGATCCCCAGCTGCTCCCCGGCCACCACTGGAGGAGGGTCCCGCATGGCGCGGAGACCTCTCCTGCCGCCCGCTGCTCCCCTCAGCAGTGTACTTCGGTCCTTCTGCCTGCTCTGCTCTCCCCTCTAACTCTGGTGAATTCTCTCACCCTCCTGCGCTTCTGACTGTACCCAGTGCTTGTATAAATAAATAAATAAATCTTTAAAAAAAAAGATTTGTTAAGGAAAAAAAAAAAAAAAGCTACCTCTAAGCCAAACAGGTAGGTAAGAGATAATAAGCACCACAGAAGATTCAGGGGCTCCTTTCTGAACCCTGGTATATGCTCCAGAGCTTTGGAAGCACCTCCTAGGATCCTCTACCTGCATAAGGTATTGGCTATTGCTTAGACTAGTATCCCATCATGCACAGAAAATTCGTGGTGTGAATAAATGAAAATGTAAAATACTGAATGTGTGAATGCTTAGAAACTCAAAACCTAGAAGGAAACTTTGTTTTTCTTTCTGTCTTAATTCTTGCATGCTAGTGAATACACAGGCAGGAAAGAAAGAGAGAGGGAAGGGAAATGGCTGTTTAATAACTTTTACCAGAGTATATTGAAGAATAAAAAAGAAGAGTTTATTGGTTCAGGCAAAAGTGATCAAGGATCTTATGTTAAATTTATACACCTCACCTAGAACGTGAGCCTGCAGTTTCTCAGTCTAGCTACCCATCAGAACCCCCTGGGACATTCTACATTTAAATTCTCACATGTTATTCATTTCAAATTCATTTACAAAATATATTATTTGGGGGGGTACAGCTTCAAACCTCAACATGCACACCTGCTTCACTGACCCTCTACCGAAGCTCCAATGCCAAAGGCCTGTCTCCTTAGCCCCGGTACCTAACTTCACTCACTACTCTTTCCCTGCTGCTAACCACCACATTTTCCAGGAATTTCATAACCAAAGATCACATACTGGCAAAACATGACAAAAATAACTCTGAGACTGCAAACACTTTACAATTATTAATGCTGCAGTCCACTCCTAGGGATCTTTATTGAATTGGTCTGAGTTGTGACATGGAGAAAGTGTTTTGAAAAGTCCCTAAGGTGATTCTAATGGGCAGCAAACTTTGAGAACTCCCTTGTCACTCCTTTTGTCCATGGGTCATCAAACTTTTTCATTAAAAGGCCAGATAGTAAATATTCTAGTTTTGGCGGGTCATGTGATCCCTCTCACAACTACTCAATCCTGCTGCTGTGGCCCTGCAGAGCAATAGATAATATGTGAGTGAATGAGCATTGCAGAGTTCCAATAAAACTTTATTTATTGAAATTTGAATGTCACAAAAGAGTATTGTTGTTTTGTTCTTTTTCTCAACTATTTACAAATATAGGTTGCATGTCAACAAAAACAGACAGCTGGTTAAATTTGGCCTTAGTTTGCAGACCCCCTCCTTTAACCCATTTAACCCTCTTTTAGAAATTAATCCAAATATGTGTATTGACTAATTTAGGTTAAGTACATGGATAATACGGGAGAAGTGTTCATAAGTATTAACCATTAAAACAAAACAAATTATCGGGCCTCCCCTGGTGGTGCAGCGTTTGAGCGCTGGGCTGCGAAGCTGCCCGCAGCCTCTGCAACGCCGGTTCAATCCCTGCCCGCTGGGCGAGTGTCCCACATGGTGCGCAGACCTCTCCTGCCACCTGCTGCTCCCCTCAGCAGTGTACTTCGTCAGTCTGCCTGTTCTGTTCCCCGCTCTGACTCTGGTGAATTCTCTCACCTTCTTGCACTTCTGACTGTACCCAGTGCTTGTATAAATAAATAAAATAAATCTTTAAAAAAACCAAATTATCAATGAATTTAAGTTAAAACAATACCTTATTTAATAAAAATTTTCCTCAAACATTCAAGTCTCTGGTTCCATATTGCTGGGTAACTTGGACTTTTCTAAGTTCATTGAGGGTTTTACTCAATTTAATTGAAGAGCAGTTTTTCCTTGTTCTCCATGTACCACCAAATCAAGCAAATAGTGCTAAAATATTATGGTCAATTATACATATAAATCTTGCAGAGTTAATGAACATATTCCCTACATAGTGGAACAGACTGGACACTTATCTTACTCTTTAAGATAAAATACCACATCTATATAATGCATTGCTAAGCTTTCTTCTTACTAGCACACTTTGCCTAGAATCCCTCTTTCCATTAAATAATAATCACTGTAATTAATAGACTGGTTATTTTATCTCTAATCTGGTTACAGTAATTTATCAAAAGCATGTAAATGAATGCTAGAAAAGGAGTATACCCTTCTTTTTATAAGAAGATAAAGAATATAAAACGTAATAATTCTCATGGGAATATAATAAGTGGCTTGTAATTCACTGAAGGAAATGCATTAAATATTTATCATTGTTTCAAGGGCATTTGATTGGTTTAACTTCTATATCTCACACCCAGTGATTGCAGATAAGTTGAACGCTGATCAAATGTTTTCTTCACTTCTTCAAAAGTGCCCGAGACTAGGTCACAGGATTCAGTCCCTTCTCTGCATCTGCACCCCTCAGTACACACTGATCAAATGGAAAATGCAAGCCCCTTGGTGTGCTAAGAACAATTCAGAGCTTGGATGTTCTTGAGAAAGATCTAAAAAACCTTTTATGCAAATGATTGGAATTTCGATAGGGATTAAATTAAATCTGTAAATTGCTTTGGGTGAGACGGTCAATTTAACATTGTTCTTTCTTCCATTCTACAAACATGCCCCTGGCATCTTTCCCTTTCCTTGTGTCTTTTATTTCTTTAAACAATGTCTGATAGATTTCGTTGTATGCAGGTCTTCTTCAACTTCGTGAAGTTTATTCCTAGGTAATGCATTTATTTATTTATTTATTTATTTTAAAGATTTATTTATTGATTTATATAAGCACTGGGTACAGTCAGAAGCGCAGGAGGGTGAGAGAATTCACCAGAGCCAGAGCGGGGAACAGAACAGGCAGACTGACAAAGTACACTGCTGAGGGGAGCAGCGGGTGGCAGGAGAGGTCTGCACGCCATGTGGGACCCTCGCTGGCAGCTGGGGATGGAACCGGCACTGCAGAGGCTGTGGGCAGATTCGCAGCCCAGCGCTCAAATGCTGCGCCACCAGGGAGGCTTGGTACTGCATTCATTTTGATGTGATTGTAAATGTGGTTGCTTTCTAGTTCATGGTTCCTGTGGTTTCTCTTCTAGTTCATGCTTGCCTATGTGATGCCACTGAATTTTTTCTATTGTTTCAGGACATTTTATCCTATTAAAAATGGAAGACCCTAATAAAATTTACAAAATTAAAGAATCTTCAATTTTGAAGCTCAGATAGGATTTGTTATCACCTTTAAAATGCTAGTTCTCAGGCACTAACTGTTTAGGCAAGAAAAGAGAGGAGAATGAAGGGAACTAGCTAGGCATGCGATGGGCTGTTGTTGTACAAGTTTTACTATGCATCTTGGTTTGGGTCAATCCACCATATACCTGTTATCACGGGATTTCCATCCTCTGTGCTCAGACCTCTCCTACTTAATCCAAAGGATTCTTTCAAAGCTTGACAAGATAAACCATGAGCCACTAAACAGCACAAGCCAAGGAAGGATGGGGACATGGTATTAGGGCATTGGCCTATGTAATCTAATCAAATCAGGCATTTGATAATCTAAACACACCAGTCATTAAAAAATCCACTGAATGGGAGCCTCCCTGGTGGCACAAGGAGTTAAATCTCAGCACTATGAAGCTGTCAGCAGCCACTACAGCACGAATCCATACCCAGCCAGGGAGGTGACCCACATGCACAGCAGACCTCTCCTGTCTCGCCCACTGCTCCCCTCATCAGTGTATTTCAGTAGATCTGCCTGTTCTGCTCTCTGGTCTGTCTCTGGTGAATCTTCTCACCCCTGTACCTCTGGTCTACACCCCAGTTCTTATATGCATAAATAAATGAATCTTTAAAAAAAATCCACTGAATGAATGACAAAATACCTTCTTTCTTATCCTTTCAATCTTTTGCACAAGTTGAAACAACTGGAGACCCAAATTGGGATATGTAGGAAATTCTTTTCAGTGTAGAGTATAAGCCCCCTGAGAGAGAGTTTGACATAGACAAAATAGCCCCCTGCCTGAATTATCAACCTAATGCCTGAACATTTTATTCTAATTTTTTAAGATAAGGTGAGGAAAGTATGAAAGTTCTTATTTTTAAAAGCTATGATAATCACCCCGACAACTCAACTCAAAATAGTATATGCTACATTCAGTGCCCTCGAAGGAATAGTATGAAGGCAGGTATTCTCATTGAAAACAAAGACCACGAAAGAACACATTGAGGGAGACTCTATGGCCTGCATGTCACAGTCTGGTTTGGGATGGCCAGAAAGGCATTGGAGTGATGTGGGTGTCCCATGGAAAGAGAAGGTGCTGGCATCCAAGGGACTCTGCTGCCCTCCAGCTATGCTTCAGAGCCAGATGTGCTAGTTGGCTCATTGAAATCCATTAATGGGTTAAGCCATGAGGTAAGAACAGCTTGTGTTGATGTGCCTTTCCCCACCGTGGCTA
This sequence comes from Talpa europaea, assembly GCF_964194135.1. Taxonomy (NCBI): domain Eukaryota; kingdom Metazoa; phylum Chordata; class Mammalia; order Eulipotyphla; family Talpidae; genus Talpa; species Talpa europaea. The sequence continues at coordinate 86,620,980 of NC_140080.1, read as the reverse complement.
TTGGTAGAGGCATGATGGAATGGGAGAGAGAAGATGATAGAGAAAAATGTTTCTTGTCTCTGAAGTGTCAAGAACAACTACCTTAATGGCCACTTATGTCTGGGTCCCAAGGTTTTCATTCAAAATGATAATAAAAAACACCTTAAACCCATAGGGAGAACCTATTCACAGAGAGCACTTTGAGCCAAGGCTCTGGAGTCACCAAGCTGAAAAGAACCTGATTAATGACAGCACCTGAGATAAGTGGCACTTTAACCAACCTTAACTGTTGATGTATGATGACATAATGTCCCCTCCAATTAATGACAAGGATATAAAACACCTGTATTTAGCAGAGCAGATGCTGCTTTTATGGTTAGATGCGCAGATGAAATTGACTTCTAAAGGACCATCTATAACTTACTTCCCTATTATTTGTTTCTATATTTGTTCCGTTATATACGTTATAGGTGGAGGAGGAAATTTAACCTCAGATTCCACACCTGTGTAGCAAAAGGGTATGTTCTATACTGTAATTTACCTAAAAATTTGCCTTCTGTGATTGAGCATGTTGGCAATGGTGATGTGCCTCATTTACTGAGGGCCTTTCATTTTGTATGAACCCTGAGTTGGTTTTTTTATGTATATGTAAAGAAGAGCAATACCTTTAATGAATCAGCCAATCAATCAATCAATCAATATAAGAAGCCACCTGCTTAAATCCTCTACAAGATAAACAAGGTATATGTAGTTTATAAAAATGAGAATGGCTATTGCATATTAAATATATGCAAGATGCTTTATTAGGTGTTTTGGGCTTTCCAAGGATTTTTAATGGAGTTGTAATTTATCAGAGCAAGCGAGACAAGTATACATGACTATAAATTCTAAATCTCAGGGACAGGTACTGTGATATTTTGATTTAATAATAAAAAAATATACTTGGTTGTAGTCCTTGTTTCTGCCACAAAGGTCCTAAAACCCTTGGAATTCCTAAGTGGTGAGAATTAAAAAGGTGTCTTATGTTGTTAATTAGGTGATTTTTTTGAATCACACCCAGGTAACTTAAGAGCAGAGAGGTTGCTGGGGGACTTGATCACATGATCCTTTGGTTGGAACTTTCAGACATGTCCCACCACCTCTGGGGAGGGGAGAAGGCCTGAGGTTGAATTAATCATCAATGACCTGTGGTTTAATCAGTCATTTCTATGCAATGATTCCTCCAGACAACCCCCAAAGGGTGGCGTTTTGAAAGCTTTCTTGGTTGACAAACAGGTGGAGACATAGGGAGAGGAGTGTCCTTGAAGAGGGTGCAGAAGCTGTCACATTGTCACCGTATTTTCCCCTTTGCATAATCTCTCATCTGGCTATCCCTGAGTTAAACACATTGGTGGTCTAGTAAGTAAAATTACTCTCTGAAATGTCATTGAACCCCAGGAAGAGATCACGAGAACCTCCAACTTATAGCCAGTAGACGGAAAGTTCACACGATCACCGGGACTTGGAACTGGTGGATGAAGGGGAAGGCGAGTGTTGTGGGATTGAGTCCTTAACCTGTGGACCTATTGTCATCTCCAGGTAGATAGTATCAGAAATTAGTTGAATTATAGAATATCCTGTTAGTGTCAGCAACTTGTGGTCTGTGGGGAGAAACCCACACATGTGCATGTTAGAACTGGTTTCACACCCATTTAGCTACAAATAGTAGGCATTCTATGAGTTCAGGGAAAGAAGATCTCAAATGGCTGGGAAGGACCAGAAAATGTCTCATAGAGTGGTGGGATGGGAGAAGGAAACTTGTCACTAGATGGAGAAGAAAGAGAAGACAGAACAGGTTGGAGATTATGCTTTTGAGCAAAGGCAAAGAAATCCACAAGTCAAGTCAGAGACTGGAACCAACAAGAAAATTGTAGTGTCCAGTGTATGTTGGGGAAACTATAGTTCAAGATCAGAAACATAGATGGACTCACAATCATGAATGGTGTTGTAGACAGATTTAATTTCTTCTAAATAATAATTTGAGAATCTAAGGATAGGGTACAATAAAATAATTTTTATCTCAGCTTGGAGCATTTTATGTTGTTGACTGTGTTACTTGGGGGAATGCTGACCTTGGAAACTGGTAGCAGAACTGAGAGATTTTACAGAGGTATTTAAAAGGTACATGGTTCAGACTTTCCATCTAGAGGGCTGCAGGAGAAAATGTAAGAATAACAGTAAGAATGGGAGAGATGGTTTCATGAGTTCTGTGCAGATTTCCCCATGAGTCCCTAGAAACAGCATGGCCTGTCAAACACATGAGTTATTAGGTGAAGGAACAAAATGAGGATAAATATTGGTTTCTGGGGTTAGAAAATTCATGACTCCGGGCTCTTTCTTTCCAAACTTCTCTCCTTTACCAAAAAGGGAGTTTTTGTGGATGGGCTCAGTTTTAGGACATATTAGTGGTTGCTGCCTGGAGACTTCAGCCCTCTTGGGATGCTGAGTGAGAGTCCTGCCTTGTTTGGGGCTCCGACTGATCTTTCTTGGGTTCTTGAAAACAGAGAAGTTACTAGATATCGGGCCACTGCCCAGGAGATAAAGCCCAGAAGCAGACCCCCCTCTGCATCTCTACCCAGTAGGCCAGCCCAAGGCTGTGAGTTCTTCCTCCCCTTCCGCCCCTCCTTCCTCTGCTGGAACAGGTGCCCTTCGCCAGTTCTGCTTTCATTACTGGGGCAAACGTTCTAACTCTTTCACTTTCTCTTTTTTGCCATTGAGAATTGCAGGTGTAGCCCTTTTCACATCTCCTCTTGGTCTCTGGGATGGAATAAGGCCCAATAGGCAACTTGGGCTGAAAATCTGAGGTCACACTTTTGATCAATGTGGAGATAGAATACAAAGCCCTTAAGAGACAGACAATGTGTTCATGACGGTATCCCCAGGTCCTGTGCCTGATGCGAAGCAGGAATTCAATGTGCATTTGTGGAATAATAAAGCACCTTATGGCCTTCCTTTCTTTTCTGCATACATATTTTCTTTATGGAGACACTGTGAAGGGTTTGGGGTTCCATATTTCAGACTTGCATATTTCTATCTATAAATATCTTTGTATAGCCATTGCTGTCCTATTTTAAATCCTCAACAGTAATCATTCACATTTCTAACTAACTTTCCCTTTTCTTTTTCTGGAGGGCTATTTGTGTGGTCCACAAGCCCCCCAAGAAGGTTTTCAATTTTCTTTTCTTCTTTTTAAAGATTTATTTAGTTATTTATTTATACAAGCACTGGGTACAGTCAGAAGTGCAGGAGGGTGAGAGAATTCACCAGAGCCAGAGCGGGGAACAGAACAGGCAGACTGTCGAGAAATACACAGCAGAGGGGAGCAGCGGGCGTGGCAGGAGAGGTCTATGCGCCATGTGGGACCCTCACCCGGTGGCCAGGGATCAAACTGGTGCTGCAGAGGCTGCGGGCAGCTTCGCATCCCAGCGCTCAACCGCTGCGACTCCGGGAGGCCCAAGGTCCTCAATTTTCTATGCCCACGATCTCAAGATTCCAGTATGGCAAAATCAATAAGCAACTATAAACCAGAGACACACTATGGTGGGCGGGGGGGGGGGGGGGAGAGGAGGGTTTGGGGTCCAAACAAGGGGGGTGCAATTGTATGGGGAATATAAAAAAATAAATCTTATTTAAAAAAAAGATAAACTCATGCCATTTGCAGCAACATGAATGGAGCTGGAAGGGATCATGCTCAGCGAAATAAGCCAGAAAGAAAAAGAAAAATACTGGATGGTCTCACTCATAGCAGGAATTTAGAAAACCTAAATAAGAGACCAGGAAAAAGACTAATTATAAGAAAATAAAAATAAAAATCAACAAGTAACTATAAACTAGAGACACACTATGAAGGGTGGGAGGGAGTAGAATCAAAACAAAGGCTGGGAATTGTGTGGGGATTATAACCAAGATGAAAATGCATACATTGTACAAAAGTGAAAAATGATGTAAAAATATATAAAATTTAAAAATAATAGTAAATAAATTAAAAAAAAAAGATTTCAGTATGAGGTGCTTATCAACGGAAGCCAAGTGAGGTCATTCTCATTTCATCCTGTTATAAGAAAAGGTACTCTTCTTTCTCTTTAAGATTATTTTTCCCTTCCCATACTCTCTAGTCTAACCAGTATGAGACACACACGTTGGTTGTTATTACCCTCTTCTCTCTCTCTCTCTGGTATTTCCTGCCTCTAACAGCAACAGGCTACTTCTCTGAAAACTACAGATGTGTTTATCTTCAAAAAAAATCTTTCTTGATCTCTGTGTTCCCTTGTTGCCATGCATCCTGAGACCTTTCCTTTGGAGTCTGACTTCTTGGGGAGAACACACACATACACATACACATACACGCACATGCCCACGTGCACACACACACTCATCTATGGCCTCAACTTCCTTTCTTCCATCTGTGGCTCCCTAGCATCCGCTGGGTACTTGGCTGGGGGTTGAGCTTATACTTTCTGATCTCTTTAGAGCCCTCTCTGCTGTGCTGGTTGATCTTTGGTGATGTGTCGCCATTGAACAGAATTCTAGCAGTCTGTATTATCCCTATAACTTAGTTTTATGTGGAAACGAAGTTAAAAGAATTGGAGCAGGGAGGAGATTATATGCAGGTTATGGAAGATTCTCTATGTCCCATCACTTATTCAGAACCACATTCTGTGGAACTATAAAGGACCCAGACAGCCCGTGGTTGGGTAACACGTATAGTCCTGTGGGCTATTGGATGTGGGCCGGGAAAGGAATTGTAGTGTGGTGGAAGAGATCTTTCTCCTGAACTTGAATTCCTGGACTTAAAACCCAATAGTCCAACTTAAGAGTCAATAGCATTGCCTCTCTATGTCCCAGTTTCTTCATCTGTAAACTGGACCATTAATAATATCTACCCAATAGGGTTGTCGTGAATTAAATAAGTTAGTATTTGAATAGTGCCTAGTGGATAATAAAAATATATAAGGTGCTATTTCTATGAATAGTTAGGCAGACAATAATTGACTATGCACTGTATGCCTTAAACTGTATTAAGTGTTGGGAGTATAAAATGATTAAGCCACAGAAACAGAAGTCACAAGTACATAAGTTCCCGGAGGAATGCAGAGTCAAGGTACCCCATGGGGTTTGGAATTTCCTCACCACCTGCAATGGATTCTACATAGCATTGACAAGGATAGCCACATGACTGTTGCCCCAAGTTTTGGAATGAGGGGAATGCATCCAGCTATGCACAGCGAGCACTGTCTGCAGACATTCCTGTTCACACATCCAGGAAAAGACAAGATGGATGAAGGTGCCCTTCAGTAGTTACTTTTATAAGAAATGGAATGTATGTGGTTTGCCAGTGGAAATAATGACCTCTTTGCCTAGAACCATAAGCTTCTTTGACCTTCCTTTCTGTCATAGATGTGTTTAGTCTTCAAAATGGCATTTAATGGTGAGTTTATTATTTCTGAGAAAAGCAGTATTTTCTTGACCAAAAAGGGGTGCAATTTCCATAAGAATCAGATCTTCAGTTTATGTAACTTGAAAGCGAGATACTCTGCTTTTGATCTATTGTGCTTGCTTGAGTATTTATTTCTTTACTTATTTATTTTTAATGGCAGAGATATATGAAAGTTGTCTGCTAAGCAGAAAATAAACAAATGCCCACTCTCAGACGTTTGTGCTCATAACAGAATTTTTGGTCTGTGAATTGGGTCCTGAGAGATTAAAGACAGCTGGCGTGCACCACAGCAGCCGAGAAGGAGTGTGTTTCTGGGTAAGTGTGTTGAATGAAGTCTAAACAATGCTAACTGGTCACAGACACTAATTAAGGAGCATGCCAGTAGCTGTGGGCCGCTCCAAATGAAACACTATCTTTTCTTCACTCTATTGACATAGAGATACAAATAAGTTCCAGAAAGATTGAAGAGTGTGGGCACTGTAAGCTTGCTTTCCTGGTAAATTTGCCAAAATCAGATAATACTGAGGAAGAGCTGGTTTGAAGATACCAAGGGACATTGTTAAATGAGGACTGAATTGTTTTTTCCTTAAGAGAAAAAGGCATGGAGCTCAAATCCCTGGAATCCTCAATTTGCTGTCATCATAATTTATACTAATCAGTATGAAAATAGTTCCATTGAGAATTATCTTTCATGTCTTATGTAGTTTCAAGATGATTGTTTGTTAAAAACGACACTTAAAAATCTGTAAGAAGATAAATCTTCAAAGATTATTGAATAATGTGGTGAAAGGAGTCGAAGAATCATTGTTTAAAATGATGTTACCCATTTGAAAAACATTGCTGACAAATTCCTCATTTTAGGAAGCTTTGAGGTATTCTTGACGACTGAGAAGAGAACATTTCTCCTGAAATCTTTACATTGTATTTGACCAAACATGAAGAAATGGTGGAGGCTGATGAACTTGGGGAACAGAGTAAGTGAAATGGAGTGGGGGCAAAGGGAATGAAATGGCTTCTTCAATTCCGATTATCTCTCATTTCAGGGAGACTTTTTTGCTGTCCTCCTACCACTAAGAAGAGAACTGGACCAAGCAGATGCAAAGCATCTTAAGTTAAATGGATGCCAAATAGGGATGATAAATATCTTTGTACCCAATAGTTTCCCATCCTTTCCTGAATAGGAGCTTGGTTTTGTGATAACGGCTGGAAAGACAGAGTTACAACAAGGCTTTTGTTGACTCATTTCCTCAAATGGCTGAGTTTTCTCTTACGAAGATCTTTATGACTTAACACATTTTCTCTTTTGGAGTGAAATAATAGTCATGACTTAAATTAATACTGTTTGGGGAATTATGTATCAGGCACCAAGGGCTCTTCATGTATTTATTCAATCCTTACAACAACTCTAGGAAATTAATCTCATTTTATAGGTAAAGACACTTAGAGGTTCAAGAAATTTCAAAGAATCAAAAGCCTTGAAGAAGACCAAAGTTGGAGACTTCCAGAGAGTTCTAGGAAATCCTAAGGCATGGCAGAAATCGTGAGGCCAAAGCAGCCTAAGACCTTGACCTGTTGATCAGGGAAGGATAGCTTCAATGGGTGTGGGAAGGGTGGAGCGCAAGTCTGAGCCTATCTGAGAATATCTAGTGATTAGATATAATGAGCATGTTGAATAGAACATGTGTGTTTCATAGTGCTATTGTTTTCTAGTTAAATGCAATTCATCCTTTACCATATTCGAGATCATCTGAGGAGACTACCAGAAATTTATTTGCATGGCAAAGAGTGGGGTTGAGAGGTAAGTGCTCCACTTGGTATCTATTTAGTGATATCAGTTCAGGTTTAGGAATATGGTGTTTGCAAAAACCAAGGGTTTAAAAAAGATAATAATTTGTTTTATGTATAAAAACATTGAGAAGCTCATTGCTGGAAGAATAACTTCATGAAACCATTCTGGATTCAGACTCCTTCTCTCTTGAATCTCCATCATTCTTAGTGTGTGGTTTCTGTCTTATGGCATGAGAAATTCCTATGACTCCAGACATCATATCTACAATTTATTCTGCAGGAATAAAAGGCACATCTTCCTTATATACTATAGATCAGAACCTCTCTCCTTGACTATGATGTGTCACTTGTATAATAAAGTAATCCAACTTAGAGATTTAATACTAGAGGATACTAACAAGAAAGAACTATTCTCTCCAACTATTCTCTCCCTTATTTTAATTTCAAGGGATCTCCTAGATACATAGCACCTTCACTCAAAAATCTTACATTTTATTGTAGACACCATACAAATAGGTAAAATATCTATTTCAAGCAGATGAATCTTTGGGGCATTCTCTATAAAGTTAAGGCAAATAAAAAAAGAATCTTGGGCCTCCCCTGGTGGCGCAGGTGGTTGGGCACAGTGCTGTGAAGCTGTCCGCAGCCAGTGCAGGTTCAATCCTGACCAGAGGCGAGAATCCCATATGGCGTGGCAGACCTCTCCTGTCTCGCCCGCTGCTCCCCTCAGCAGTGTATTTCAGTCAGTCTGCCTGTTCCGCTCCCTGCTCTGTCTCTGGTGAATCCTTTCACCCTCCAATGCATCTGCCCTGTACCCTGATTCTTGTATGTATGAATACATAAATCTTAAAAGAAAAAAGAATCCTGCTTGAAATTTTAGACCAAATCTCTATTCATATGTTCCTTTTAAAAAGGCTAATAAAGGTTATTGGATAAATTGCAAGATGAGTTGCTTTATTCCACCTTGGGGTTTATGATTAGAAAAAGACACACATGTGGAGAAAAATATACTCCATGTTAAGTAGAAAATCTACATCTTAATGGAGGTAGACTCATATTTAGTAACACAGAGAGCTAAGAGCCTTTGAAGTACAAAATATTAAAGCCTAAGTAAATTAAGCTAGTTATTCAAGAGGCAAGATTTTATCAGTTAAGTTTGTTTGTTTTAATTGCAAGTAACCAACACTGACTTGTGTTAACATAAATAGGAAAAATTAAAAGTAATTTATGGGAAAATTATGGAGAGTTTACTGAATCCAAGAAAAAGTGAGAATTGGGGATGATCCTATCTACAGAAAACTCCCCAACTATCCATGGCCTCAAGGAAGACATTCACAATAAAATATTTGTAGGTTTCTTTACATCTCACAAGATAAGCCAGTTTCAAATTTTTTCCATACTTGGTTCACTGAATTCAAATTCCCAGGAAATTTGATTGGCTAACCTTGAGTCTAGTGCCCACCTCTTAGCCTGGAGAGGGTGTGACACCTTGATTGACAGACCTACCAAGATTGCATGCAATGGGGATGGGCAGTTCCCAATGGAAAAATTAGGACACTCTTAGCAAGAGGAGAGGGAAGGAATGCTTGGCAGGCAGAAATAACAGATGGCCTGCTACCTACATACACACAGAGAGTGGTTCAACTTGAATCTCAAAAAATGGGAAAAAGTATAGAGACTCTATTACAAAGTGTGGTTTAAAAGCATTAAGATCACGAGCAAGTTAAACTGGATTGTGCAGAAGTTCCTTATTCAATTAAACAAAATCTATACCTGGAATATCAGAAGATAACCAGTTGTTCCCTTGGTAATGGAAGATAGAATTGGAGAGGGAAAAAAGGAATGAAGAAGAGAAAGAGAATAAATAAAGGTCTATGCTATGGCATGGATTGACTCAATGTAAAATCCTGAAAGGAGGAGCAATGCTTTTGTGATTTTTATTGGAATTTCAATCCTGGGGATTTAGTGATACATTGGTGTTGCGACAGCATCATTAGGAGCCAGTTTTCAAGCCTCCATTTTTCTGAATAGTTTGGCACAGAGACTTGGAGTCAAATTAAATTTGGTAAAGTTATTTAATTTCTTAGTTTCCTTTTCCATAAATTGGGGATTTTCAGATCTACCCAATAGAATATGTATGTGTCTCTGTTGCCTAGGAGATCTGGCAAGCCCTGGCCTCATTACCGCCCTGAGTCCATCGTTTTCCTCTCTCCTCTTTCTTACTCAGCTCCAGTCATATGGACCCTGACATTCTCCAAACAGAGCAGACACAATTTAAATGTAGAGAATAGTGACCCCAGTAGACTAGCTGAAGCTGGTTCATTCTGGAAATCAGTCTGCTCCCTGGTGTCTGTCTTTCCTACAACCTGAAATCGATGACTCTTTGGTGAGCATCCTGTAGATATGCATGTACATGTTTCCTATAATTGCTGCACAAATTGTCACAAATTTACTGGTTTAAGAAAATTTAAATTAAAAAAAAATTAATAGAATCACTACCAACTCTTTATTTTTTAAACCTAGCCCATTAAAAACTTGTTCTCTGTAGGGAAGAAGATAATGGAGTAGATCAAAGTAGAAAAAGAGAAAACACATAAATGATTATACCAGTAAGATACCCACTGTTGACATATCTTCTATATCTTCTTTTTCTAGGTAGATTTTTTATTTTTCTATTAAATTTGCCAGTCATTGACATGTCTGTGTAACTTTGGGGTCACATTTTTATTCCTCCATATTACCAGAGGGGACAGAGAGGGACTGGGGCAGGAAGGGGAGAGACCATTGGTGTGGGAGGTTTGGTGGAGAGTGAGTGAAGCAGGTTAAACAATACAAATTTATCATCTTACAGGTGTATAGGCTAAAAGTTTCCCTGAGCTATAATCAAGGTATTGGCAGGGCTGCATTCCCTTCTGGAAGCTCTAGGGAAAGTTCCTGTGCTCAATGTTTTCATTTTCCAGAAGCTGCCATACTCATTGGCTCATGGCTTCTTCCTCCATCTTCAGATCCAACCATGTTGGGACAAGTCTTTACTCTACCATCTCTCGGGGTTTCCCCCTTCTGCCTCCCTGTTGTAATTTTCAGGACCTGCCATGATACACTGGGCCCACTTGGATAACTCAGAGTAATCTCCCTTATCTAAGGTCAGCCAATTAGCAACCTTGATCTTATCTGCAATTTTTATCCCCCTTCTCAGGTAACCTAACACAGTCACGGCTTCATGGGATTAGGACATGGACTACTGTGGGGAACCGTTTTTCTGCTGACCTCAAAAATAATACCCATTTCATTTTTTTCTTAGACTCAGGAAGCTCAAATATTCTTCCAAAAAATGAGCTTTATTTTCCCTGCTTATGTTAACCCAAGACTGCATTGATTGCTTCTACTTGCATGGTTCTTCCTCTGTCTGAGTTTATTAAGGTGTGTCTTCCAATCATCACCCCATTCTTGCCACACTCTAGGATTCTGGAACCCCTTTATCTGAATCAGTTATTTCCATAGCTCTTATCTCCTCCCACCTCATTGTATGATTTACTTATTTATCTTATTTATCTTGTGTCTTAATCCACTAGAACTGAGTGTCAGGGACACTGAGTATCACTTGACACTGAATAAATGAACATTTGATAAATGAATGAACGTGTTGGTGGGAATAAATAAAGCGAGCTGAGATGATTTATGTGCAACACTTGGGATAAGACCTGGCACAGGAAGTGCTCCTGGGGTGATGACTCTTCCCTTTCATTCCCCAAAGTCTCTGTCTTGTGTTCCTCGTGGTAAATCCTTCTGCTCCCAATATGAGGACACCACAAATGTGAGCAACCAGCCCCAAGTTACTTAACTTAAAGTGTTTCTTTGACTGGAAAATAAAAGTTTAATTCCTGAAAGCCACCCAGATCTTTTGAACAAGACAGAGTCACCAGACTGGGTTGGTTTTTCTGAAGTTGGAATACAGGGGCAGGTCGTGAATTTCTGCACTAACCCCTCAGTTTACTTTCCCTCTAGGGCAACTGCTTTCTGGTCCTGAAGCCAGAGCCTTGGTTGCCGCCTCCAGATTCCAGGCAACTGCACAGCTGCCACGAAGCCTGATGCAGCGTTGAGGAATGTGGTCAGAAAGCCGAGAAGTGAAAAAAAAAAAAAGACAGGAAGGAGAGACCGGCCTATGTGCCAGGCGACTAACGGGCTTTTTCAAGTCAGCCTCTCGAGAACCACTTCCCTGAATCTGCTGAAAATGTGAAGTTTTGACCTGCCAACCAGAGTAGTTCAGGTTTATACTCTAGGTAAAGAAGATTTTTCTTAAAACAGCCCAGCAGCTGCAGAACTCAGAAGAAAAAAAGGGGAAGACAATACATTTTCCTGCTTGGTCTGCAGTGGCAGGTGCACCCCATGGGTCGTGGCCCCCAGAAGGAACTGGGGGTTGGCTGGAGAAGTGTCAATTAATCATTCAGGAGAATGCCCCTGACAGCAGGGGGAAAACTCCCATTCACTGTCTCCAGACCACGCCACAGCCTCCCTGTGAAATGCTCTACAAATACGAATTCATTCACTGCGTGGCTCTGGGGTCATTTGTTTGCTTCTGCGTATAGAGAAAAAGTCCTGCTCTGCAGCTCATGAGCTGATGCTGTCTTCGAGACACATCTTGTGCCTTCCCACCTCTAGTTTTTTTCTCTTACTGTGCTCCATTTGAAATGCTCCCCCCTTTTCTTCCCATGTAAATCCTAATCATCATTGATGTTCCCACCAGGCTCCAATTCCACCCCCCCCCAACACTTTCATTACCTTCTCTCAGATTTATCCCATTTTGTGAATAAAATGATCATGGTTGGCATTTATAATGATGATAATAAAAACCTGCTTTTAAAAATACCCTGCTTTCCCCTTTACCATCTGTAGCCTCAAGCAAGTATCTTTAGCTCTTTGAGCCTCTGATTCTCCACTTTTAAATAGGAGATTCCAGTCATCTAGTTTTGGGCATTTGGGTTGTTTCTACAGCTTAGCTATTGTAAATGGTGCTGCTATAAACATAGGGGTGCAGGTGCCCTTTTGAATTAATGTTTCTGTCCTTTGGGTAAATACCTAGGAGTGGAATTGCTGGATCCTATGGAAGCTCCATCTTTAGCAGGTTGAGGAATCTCCACACAGCTCTCCATAGTGGTTGGCCCAAGCAACTATTAACCAGAGACACACTATGGGGGGGTGGGGAGGAGGGAGTAGGATCAAAACAGGTTGGGGGGGGTGGGAATTTTATGGGGACTATAACCAAGATGAAAGTGCATACATTGTGCAAAAATGAAAAATGATGTAAAAATATATAAAATTCAAAAAATAATAATTAAAAATAATTAAATAATAAAATAAGCATAGAAAAAAATAAATAGGAGATTCCACCCACTAGAGTAACTGAGGACTAGAGGAGTAGCTTGTGAAAGCTTCCCTCCGATTGCTTTGCACATGTAATTGCTCAATAAATTATGGTTGAATTTGAGATTCGTGTTCTCATGGCTTAGGTGCTAAACTGGAGTCTCTGACATTTAGCTTTCTGTGGGTTGTGCTCTTCCAGGAGTGAGTCACAGGAGCCTGACTCTTCTGCCTTCTTTGTTTCCTCTCCACATCCTACTCTTTTCTCCTTTCTCTTCCAGCTCTTCTTCTTCATCTCCTTCCACCACCCTTCATTGTTTTTTTCCCCTACCATGTCTGGCCATTTTATAGCCACATCACCATTATCCTCACCATTACCCACAAATCACCATTATCCTCATCCAGATGCACGTCTTATGTTGAGACTCTATCCTATCTGAATAGCTGGATTTCACTCTCTAGTCAGTGGGGTGTGTGACTAAGTCCCATCAGCTCCCCCTGCAAGCTGAGATGGTGATGCAGTATAGGTGCTGGGCCCTGGGCACTGTTGCTACTTAAAAAAAAAAATGTGTCCAGGGCCTCCCCAGTGGCGCAGCTGTTGAGCACTGGGTTGCGAAGCTGCCTGCAGCCTCTGCAGCGCCGGTTCGATCCCCAGCTGCTCCCCGGCCACCAGAGGAGGGTCCCACATGACGCGCAGACCTCTCCTGCCGCCCGCTGCTCCCCTCAGCAGTGTACCTCGGTCCTTCTGCCTGCTCTGCTCCCCAGTCTGGCTCTGGTGAATTCTCTCACCCTCCCGCGCTTCTGACTGTACCCAGTGCTTGTATAAATAAATAAATAAATCTTTAAAAAAAAAATGTGTCCAAAACCCTAGGGTTTCCTGTCATTCACTTGGCTCTGCTCCTCCCATCTCTTTGATAAGCAGACCCATCCCTCTTGTCTCCCAGGAGTTGCTTTCATGGACAAACATACCTATTTCTAGCCCCAGAGTCCAGCAGATTTTATGTCCCCCTGTTTCTCAATGTGTTTTGTTATTGTGTTTCCAAATCGATGGAATATTCACCTTAGTTTTGAGGATGATTTTTGTCTTTTATTACTATTAGGTTCACTTTGGTGGGGCGGGGAGTGGGATTTTAAATCTACTGAAAAGGGAAAAGAGCAGAAAAATTAATATCTTAGGCACTCACTTTTTTCAATTGTTAGCAAGTCAGGTTTGCCTTCTCCTTATTTTTTCTAAACCATTTCCTAGTCAACTATAGACATTGTTAGGAATTTTAGCCATAAAACCTTCAGTTGTGTATCCTGTAAGCACAAGAACATTCTCCTACGTAGCTTCAATACAGTGATCACATACAGAAGATTTATTATTTAGCAAACATACCAGATGCAGATTTCCCCCAGTAGAACCCATTGTAAGTATGGTTTTTATCCAGGATTCTATCAGGGATTATGCATTTCCTTTCTTTTTGTATCTCTTTAGTCTCTTTCTCCGGATTCCAAAAAGGAAGTAGCGAGAGGCATCTAGGGGTCTTCATGACACTGACATTTTTTTGAGGAGTCTACTAGAGTTCACAAGGCAAACTATTCACAATTTGAATTTGCTTGATTGTTTTATTAGAATTTGATTCAGGTTAAGCATTTTTTTTGTTCCCACAACCACAAAGGGGATGTTGTCTACTTCATATTGCATGACATCAAGGGACACGTGCTATCAGTCTGTTGCTATGGTTTTTAAATAAATAAATGTTTTACCACTCCCCCCCCCCATATTTAGGGTTGGATAAGGAGTTCTGCAGGAACTCAGCCCGTGTTCAGCTCACTGTTGCACTAGGATTACATTAGTTAGGTTGTATTTTCTGAAACTGATGAGTCACTATGAAATTCTCACACCATTGTTGTCTTGAATCCAGGAAACAGCAAGGAGAAATCAAATGTATATCTGCTTGTTTTTATGTTAAAAATACTTTATTTAGATTTTGCTTGTGTTTTAATTGAGATAGCAGTGGCTTACATTACATGTAGCTCTTTTTTTTTTTTTTTTTTAAGGAGGAATGCTCTTTTTCCATTCTGGATCACAGTAGGCTGTCTCTATATGCATCCTCCATTTGTCTAGGTAAGGTAACATTTATTCTGCCAGTATTCAGTGGGAACTTCCCATGGACAACTTTCTAGCTCTTCATCGCTTTGTGATGTATTTTTGAAACATCCTTGGCCTTCCATGTTATTAATGAAGACATCTAATCTTCAAGCCTGTTATTTTGTTGGCATCCATCATCTCTCCACACCCGAAGGAAGGGCTCTCTTTCCTCCCTTTTTTACTTTGGTCCATTTAGTTCTTCTGTAAACACTTTTGCTAGCCCTGTTTGTTTCATTTTGTTCACAAACTCAAATCTTCTATCTTACATTCTAGTCAGTCTCTCCATCAACAAGTGACTTCAACACTTACTTTATTCAGAAAATTGAACCAAGCCATAGGTAAGTTATCCATCAACCTACCAGCAGGCATCCTTACCTATTCTCCTTCCCTTGATTTTCTTTCCAGCTCCAATAGATAGATGAAATGAGTTCCTGCTTCAAAGCTACTTCTGCATGTCCCTATTTTCCTTCCCAGCAAACCTTTTCCATGGTCACCATCTCAAGAAACTCTCTTGCACACCCCTTCATTCCTATTCTTGTCATATTTCCAAAACTACTGCTCTTAATATCTCTAACAATCTTAATATTGTATAATCCAGCTGCCATTTCTTTGTCTTCATTTTACTTGATATCTCAGTCACATTTGACATGGTGACCACTTCTTCCTTCTTGAACATTATTATTATTATTGTTATTATTGAGACTCTTTCCTACTGATTTTCCCACCATCTTTCTAATTGCTTCTCCTCTTAGGATTCTAAATTTTGGAGTATTCCAGGACTGAGTTCTTTCTTTCAACACAATCTTCAATAATCTCATCCATTCCCCAATGCTTTAAACACCACCTTTATGTCAATCATGTATACACACACATTTTGACTTCTTTTCAGATTTCCAAAGTTGAATCTCCAATTGGCTATTAGCCATCCTCCCATGGTCATCTCAAATTTAACATACTCAAAACAGAAATCTCACTTTCTGCCTTGCTGAAACTTAATATTCTCTTAGACTTTAGCATTTCATGACATGGAACCACTATGAAACCTATTTGAAAGCCTAGAATTACTGATCTTTCTCATTCTCCCTACTTTTAACACATCATGAAATCCTGTTGAATCAACTCTGAAAATCTAACCCAAATATATCCTTTTTTTCCCCTCTACATCCACTGCTATTAAATTATACCAGTTATTCCCAGCCTTGGATGGTTACTAGAGTTCTAAAACAGAAAGTTTTAAAAATATGTCTAGTTCCTATTCCAGAACAATTACCCTGAAATCTCTGGGGAAGGAACTGAGCCTTGTTTAGACTTTCATTGCTGTTGAGTTCTCCAGGTGGTCTGTAGGCTCCCAAATGGAGCTCCATGGCCTTTCTCCAGGTCACTATTGTGTCTTGTATCTCCCATGGACACAGCAACAAACTCTTCACACTCGCTTCCCTTCCTCCACACCAGCCCCACTTCAATATCATTTCCAATCCAACTGCAAGAGTGAGCTTCATAAGTTATGTTATTTCATGCCACTTCCTTGTTTAAAACCTGCTAAGGACTTCCTATCATCCTTAAAATTCAAATTCCTGATAAAAACCACATGGTATATCCCCTGCAAAGTTTGCAGGCATCATCTTAAACAACTTTGTCTCTTACTCTTCCTGTGCTAAATCTACTGACCATTCAACTCCTTACCCAGCCCAGGCTGATTCTCATTCCTCTGCTTGGAACCAGTTATCTTCTCTGTCTGGAATGTTCTTCTCCCATATGTTCATGTCAGTCAAGCCTCAGTTTAAGTGAAACCTCCTTAGATATGGCTATGCAGTTTTATTTTCTTTGATTCAAATCACTAACAGACATTTTTTACTTTATTAGTCTTACTACTCTCTTTCAATTAGAAGTGATTAGTGATCTTTCTTAGTTTTAACTTAGATCAATGCTTGACTCATAAAAAACTCTCCATACCTGTTGTTAAAGGAATGAATGAATGATTTGCTTTTCAGTTGTGATCATTCTGCTATTTACTTTTTCAATTAAAATTTTGTTGTTAACCATATATCTGACATGTTTTAAAGAATTAGTTAATTCTTTAAGTATCGTGGCCTCTTTCTTTCAAAGGAAATGCTTAAAGAAGTCATTTTAAACAGTTGAGACATTAAGTATCTTGGGGTCCCAATATTCATGGGGTTTCAGTCCTTTGTGGAAGGGAGAGAGGAAAGAAAGGAGGGAGAAAGGACAGAGGACAGAAGGGGGAGAGAGGTTGGAGAGAGAGAGAGAGAGAAAAAAAGAGAGAGAGAGAGAACAAGAATTTGGATGAAACTGACTGAATTCACACAGAGCACAGACATGCCCCCTAAGTGTGACAGAGCCTCTTATTGCAGGAATCCTGGGTCTGGGAAGACTTCCAAGCGTGTCTACACCAAGGTCTGCACTCTGAACTGCCTAAAGGTCCCAGGCAGGAGGTGTGTGTTAGTGAGCAGACTGGGCAGAGACTACGATGAATTTGAAGACCCATGTTCCATTTAAAGCAGGCACCTGATAGTCACTTCCCGGCTGTTCATGGTTGTTAGATGATAATTTTTTTCCCCAAAGATATGAAGAAATTAGTATTTTTTAAATAAAAAGCTCTTGATTTGACTTTTAAAGTTAGCAGCTTTAAAAATTCATTTAAAAGCCCACTGTGTTGAACAACCAAACATGGCTATAGACCAGATAGCAACCTTTGGCCCAGATATACAAGTATTTTGTAAAATAACAGTTTGAATTTAGTGAGTAGTTATTTTGAAAATCATCAGTCAATTTCAATCAAGCAACTACATCATAACCAAGAACTAAGTAATTCAAAATAAACTCTTTGAGTAGACTTTGGTTTTAAAAATATCTTTTCTAAAATGTCATGGGAATATAGACAAGTGAAACAACACATCCAGAAATCTCAAAACCAAAAAACATCTTGGATTCTAAATGAGCAGAGGTGTAAATGAAACGAGATTTATATGTATATGTACGTATTTCCCCCCAGGCTTACATACAAGCCTGTAACTTTTCATGATACATAAATAATTACTTCCCACTTTGCTTTTTGGTTACTTTCTGATCTGAGATAACCTAAACCAATAATACCCCACACTGTAACACTTGTTTAAATTTTTCTCTATAAGTAACATTATTTAATATATAAATCATGTAAGACTGACACCTTCCAAATTAATTGTTATTATTATTTCTAATAATGATACTGAGAACACTTAGCATTTGGCACCCAAGGCCAAGTTAGGAAGATCCTCTTTAAAAATCATTATATGACATAACCCAGATTCAACTTGTATGTCTGTATTTTTCTTATGCTACGAAAGCAGAAAGATTTAGCATAGATAAAGCTGCAGAGCAGCGAGTCAGATAAATGCTCCCAAGTTCACACTTTTCATTAGCTGCCAACTTAACTTAGGCTTCAAGTGCTTGTGGGAGCAGAGGCCCTCAGTTACCATGTGTCATTCTGGGTTATGTAAGGTCTCACCACGGCTTCTAATTTTAGCTACATTAATAAAAGGGATTGTTCATCATTATACCAGCTTAGCAGGCACAAATCACACACTGGGTCAAACCTTTAGGGGAATAAGGTGATTCATTCCATTAATCCTTGGCCCCCAAAGTCCTGGTAAATCTTGCCTCTCAGGTTGAGAAGTAAAGTCGCGGACCCAGAGCTGTGCCCCTCTGCTTTGCTGACTTTACTGTTGAAATATCATACTTAGAACTTCATTTGGGCCACAGCAGAAGTGGCCATGATTGTATGCCTAGAAAATAAAAAAAAAACATGCCCTGTCATTGTTGAGCAGAACAGAAAGCGCAACGCAGAGAGGCTCAGGATGCAGGAGTGAAATGCCATGGTCACCGGACTCATCTCAACCCAAGGGCAGTGTCATTTCCAGGCGCTTGGAGGTCATGTGGACCCCAGCTCACAGGAGCTAAGCCCGTGCAGAATCCTCCTTCCCTTGTTCAAGCAGCATCTCGGAGCATCCTGAGTGTGCAGGGACTGCTGTTCTCACCAGGCTTTCGTGGGCTTCGTCTGGGATTTCACCCAACAATCGTATTTGGAGTGTATTTGCAGGCTATTTTCAAGGCAGCTGGAGCAATGAGTGAGAGACAAAACTCAGTTATGGTAGATAAAAGAGTGGGAACTTGGTCTAGCTGAAGCTTTTCCAGTTTTGTCCCTTTTTATGCTGCAAACTCACCTTGGTTTTTCTGGACGGTGGGATTCCCTAGCCCTCCTTTTTCTTGGGGATATTGTCTTGAGGCCCAGAGTTCCTGCTTGTCAGCTGGGTGTAGGGTCATTCAGGGGGCCTCTCACAAAGGGCAAAGTCCTGGTGCGAGAAACCAGTACTAGGAAACCAGTATGTGCTGAAAACCACAGGCAGGTGTTAGAATAGAGACAATTAGCTTCAACTAGCAGGAACAATGGAGCTCCCAGGCAATCGCCCCTGGGGACTCCACCCTAGCTCATCTCACCAATAACTGCTTGTCCCACATGGACACTCCCTAGGTACTTGCCTCACCTTTGTACCTGATTCTAATAAATAAGAAATTGCCTTTGGAGGGGGGCAGCACATCACAGCCCTGCTTAGCCCCTCTAGGTCTCTCATTGCTACACACGGACTAAGTAATCTTTCCCTCATCCAGCACCACTTCCAATGATGCAGGGCACTTCCAATGATGCCTCCCTGCAAGAACGACACTGAACAATGCAAATCTTCTGGTTCTCGGGGTTACCCAGGGCCAAATGCAGCGGACTCTTTTCTGTGGGATGGGGCATGGAGAGAGACAATTCGGGGGAAGCAGAAAGGTAGAAGAAGAAACATTTGGTTGTATTTTTCCAATCTTCAACCAATAGCAGAAGGATCTCAAAATATAGATGGTGAGTTCATGCCTTGATTACATTTTTCTTTTCATGCAACGTGAAAACAGCTTTGACATATCAAAAGAAATCAGAGGCACCAGGAATATTGACAATCAACAATGGAATACCGTGATGGGGGTTACTGTGTTACATATTAGCTATCTGCTGCAGCCCTTGGATCTTTCTACACTTTCTCCATAGTCCCACAAGTCAGTTGGGTCTAACTTAGAAGAGGGTTAAGGCGAGACATAGCTGGGATTTGTGTGTGTCTTAACCAGTAAGTGTCACAAAAATGGAGAATCTGAAGATTGGCTTTAACTACAGGAGGTGGTAATGTGTCCTCATTTTGTTAGCTTCTGCAAGCTTTTATACTTCTGTGAGCCTTAATTTCCTCACCTGTAAAATAGAAACTATAATATCACTTTTGAACCATGATCAATAATGGAGAAAATATATAAAAAGATTTTCCACTTGTCTGGAAGACAAGAAACGGTCGCTGTTAGAGTAGCCTACATTTGGTCACTAGTTAAAAAGTCATTTCAGATGGTGCTCATGCTATTTTACCAATATTCCTTTTGATCTACTGTTGGATTATATTCCTCTGTGTCTTTCATTGCTTATCTTATTAATATATGCTTTGATATATTTTAAGTATTTGGTGAGCTAGTATTTCTTTATTGCCAGCTCACTTATTTTCTCATTTTAGAATTTATCAGTATGACCAGATATCAAGTCATAGAAAAGAGTCTTGCCCACAACAAAGTTCCAGTGGATTTTTACATTTTGATAGGGCTATTTCCCAATTATTTTCCCACTTCTAAGGGAAAGAAAGGAAGAAGTACTTATTAAGGAAGCAGAGTCTTGAGTCCCTCTGCATCTATACTGATTCTTTGTTTAATTTTAGCAAAATCTCCATGGCTGGTAAAGAGATGAACTAAGTCACATGAATGGAGCAATGATTTGAAGTGTTGACCATTTTTATCTGGGAAATATGTCAGCTTCAATTGTACATATGATTCTATTCTTATTTTTGCATCCTGGTTAGATGTGTATGTTCGATTATTTGGGAACATTTCCCTGTTTTGATTAATTAGTTCATCTATTCATCCAATAAATATTTCAGTTAAGTGTTTACTCAATGTGGACTGCTTATAAGACTTGTGATAGATTTTGGGCACAGCAGGGGATACTAAGATATGCATGGTTATATATACTGTAGGAGTCAATACATGTAAATATTTATATGCTGGAGAATGTGCTAAATGCTATGAGGGAATCAGTGAATGTTCAAGGGAAAGATCTGATTTTCTTCAGATGGAGATTTGAAAAGGATTTCTAGAAGTAACATCTGATTGAGGTTTTGAATGATGAAGAGTATTTGGACCTTCAGGGATGGGCTTGGACAATGGAAGCAGAGAGAACAATCTGACAAGGTGTAGAACCAGACATGAGCAAGGGCAGCACTGGAGATGCTAGGTTCTTGCCCTACGTTACTTCCTGTCCTGGTTACTTTTTCCTTGATCTCTCTGCTTCCAGTATAAAGCTGTTTTTAAAAGCAGAAGAACAATAATGAAGATAAAACTTAAAATGTGAAGTATATTCATATTTTTCAAGGAAAGAACATTGCATATGAAACTTTCCAAAATGAATGACCTCTGACAGTCCAGATCAAAACATCTCAATATTGCAAGAAGCCCAAAATGCTCAGCTAAGATGAGTGAGATTTTCTGTCTTGAGGGGTAAACAAATGATTTCCCTCTATGGCATCCAGCTTCTCCAACAGGTGTCCACATTCCTCAGTAGACTGAATGTTGGAGGCTTTCTTTGAATCCCCAAACCCCAAAATCAAACACCCATACTACTTTGTAGAACAGTATCTTGTCTATCCCAAGGCATTAAGACTATTCAAATATGCATCTTGTTTTCTAGTTTAATATTTCATGTGTGAGTCCTATTACCCCTGCAAGATTTATTTTTTTTAAGATTTAGTTTATCTATTTATGCATACAAGAGCTGGGGTGTAGGCCAGAGGTGTGGGGGTGAGAGGATTCAGAGAGACAGAGTGGGGAGCAGAACAGGCAGATCTATTGAAACACACTGCTGAGGGGAGCAGCTGGCGAGACAGGAGAGGTCTGCTGCACCATGTGGGCAGCTTCCTGGCTGACTCTTCACCCTTTGCGCTACCAGGGAGTCCCCCCGCCAGCCCTGCAAGATTTAAAGATTCCAAGAAAACACAACCTTTCCACTCACTCAACATCTTGAGGTATTGTAAGGAACAGAGTTAGTTCACATCAACATCCATTTATCAATGACTTTTTAAAAAAGGCTGAACACATGCTCCTTTTTTTTATTTTCTTTCTTCTTTTTTTTTTTTTTTGTGGTATTCTGTGTTTGCGTTGGCTTCATTCTAGAATGGCAGGTGCCTCACAGGAATGAATATCTGATGAATGTTTGTAAATTGACTCAAGGTTAAAATAGGATTTAGCTCAAGTCTGGCCTACTATACATAAAAACAAAAATCTCCTCTTATTTTTTGTGAACTCCCTCCAAAAAAACAAAGCCACCACCAGAAAACGTGATCCAATTTAATCAAACACATGGCACTTTGGTTCAAGTTAGCAAATATTGTGCATAAACCAGTTAACCAATCTGACATGATTAGGGCAGGTGAATAATTCTTGAGGTCTAAAAAACTACCCCTGATGTGAACTGAAATGGTGTTAGCCTGGTGGCACAAGGGGTTAAGATGCAACCTATGAAGCTATCCACAGCCGCTGCAGTAAGAGTTTGATTCCTGGCCAGGGAGCTATCCAGATGGCTCAGCAGATCTCTCCTGACTCACCTGCTGCGCCCCTCAGCAGTGTATTTCAGTCAGTCTGCCTGTTCTGTTCCCCACTCTGTCTCTGGTGAATCCCCTCACCCACCACACCTCTGGCCTGTACCCCAGCTCTTGTAGGCATAAATAAATAAATCTTTAAAAAAATGGTATTAGCTTTTGGCTAAGACTTGGTTTAGGAAAGGTAGTCACTAAAATGCCACACATTAGTCAGGCTGACTTTGGGAAGAAAAATTAGTTCCTCTTATATAGGCAGGACCATTTCCTTTGTGGCAATCAACTCATACATTCCTTAGGCTTTAAAACTCTAAGTGAGGGTTGGGTTTGGTCGGGGCATATGGGGTTGTGGGCCCAAAGTAACTGGGACATCCATCCAGTGATTCTCTGGGGAAATCTTGGCTGACTCCCTGTGCTCCCCTCCCCAGAGGCCATCTGCTGCTTTTCTCAAAGAACTTGCTGCCAGAAGCCTGTCCTGGAGGCATTGGCAGCCAACAACTCCCCTTCAGTCTAAATTATCTTCGAATAAGGAAGATCTTAGCCAGACAGTCAACTTATCCCCCTTTCTGAATTTGGGGAACATTTAATTAACCCACTCTGAGGGGAGTTTATGTATATTTTTTCTCCTAAAGGAAAAATTCACTCAAAATAATTCTCCCCAAAGAAGTGGGCATTGGTTGGGTACCATATACTCAGTAGAACTGGCAAGCATGTGTACTCAGAGCCTGCCAGTTCTGTGACTCATGACATGGCAGAGGCAGAGTTGGCAGCAAAGCCGTGTGCCAGCCAAGTGTCTCCTGCCTGCACAGTCTAATTCTCTGCCCACTTCTGAAAGAGAGTGATCTCTGGAAGCACAGTCTCTTCCATCTAGGTACCTTTGTTCATTTGCAGATGATTATGTTTGCCAATGTATAAGATGAATTATAAGTGTCTTCTGCAAAGTGTGAGTTTAACCATCACTGTCATATTTTGATAAGAGAACCTGACTCCAGCGTGTGATTGGAGCTCTGCTTCACACTTGCAAAGCTCTTTAGTGAGCCTTCTCTTCCTCTCTGACTCTGATGTTGGGATATAAACAAAGCTAACTTTTGATCTGAATTCTGGAATGCTGCTCTTGAATCCAACCTCCTTGACACGAGCTCTCTGATCATGGTGGAGTGGCCCTGGGCATTCCTTGACCGCTCCTAACCCCGTGCTTTTGCTCATGCTGTTGTCCTTGCCTGGAGTTTCCTTCCTCTTCTCTGCAAATCTATTCCTTTTATAATCTTAATCATCCCCAGGCTCCAAAGTACATGATCCTTCTCTGTGGAATCACGATACTTAGTCTGGAGTTGTGGGGAGCAAAATGTGCAATTGAAAATTGGACCCAGTCAGGTATGTGGTGTCTTAATTATGAGAATGAATGTGAGGTCAGAAGTGAGTCTGTTAAGGCAACTAGGGGACACTGAGGAGCCCCAAGTCTATGGACATGGACTAAGAATAATGTATGGTTTTCTAGGTCATTCAGAGAACAAAAGTAGCAGAGTTTCACATAGACAAAGAATCGTAGAGCTAAAAGTTTCTTTAGAAATCAGTTTCCATGCCTTACAGAAGGTGCTGACGTCAGAGGAGTTGGGTTTATCATTTGGGCATATTGCAGAAACACCCAAGACCCCTGATATTGAAAGACAGAGACAGGGTTTAGATATTACAGGCTTCCAGAAATTTTCATCTGTATTTCATTCAGCTACACAGGCATCAGGATGTTACAGAGTTTCTGAGTTGGTAAATTTCAATAATCAGCACTTTTTTTTTAAGATTTATTTATTTTTATACAAGAACTGGGGTACAGGCTAGATGCGTGGGAGGGTGAGAGGATTCACCAGTGACAGAGCAGGGAGCAGAACAGGCAGACTGATGAAATACACCGCTGAGGGGAGCAGCGGGTGAGACAGGAGAGGTCTGCTGCGCCATGTGGGATTCTAGCCGGCTGGGATGGCGGGATCAAACCCGCACTGCAGAGGCTGTGGACAGCTTCACAGTGCGGCGCTCAACCGCCTGCACCACCAGGGGAGGGCCATAATCAGCACTTTTAAGACGTACTTTGTGAGTGTGTTTGAGACACAATAGATTTTTAAATCTAAGCTAGACTAAGTTTCTAGTGAATTCTCATTGTTAAGTTGTATGGACTGGAGTATTCAATTCAGCTCTTATTTTTAATATTTTTTATATTATATTTTGTATATATATATATATACACACACACCTATAGACACACACACACACATATATCTCTCTAACATATGAAGATTTGGGTGTTCAAATGGATTTTATCTTTTCTTTTTTTTAAGATATATTTATTTATGATACAAGAACTGGGGTACAGGCCAGAGATGCCGGGGGGTGGTGAGAGGATTCTCTAGAGACAGAGTGGGGAACAGAACAGGCAGACTGACTGAAATACACTGCTGAGGGGAGCAGCGGGTGAGACAGGAGAGGTCTGCTGTGCCATGTGGGTTGCTCCTTGGCTGGCCGGGATTGAACTCATGCTGCAGAGGCTGCGGACAGCTTCACAGCACTGTGCCTAACCCCTTGCACCACCAGGGAGGCCCGGATTTTATCTTTTCAAAATAGTTGCTTTGAGAGACTGCAGGGATCCCAGTAACTTTTACGGAACATACCCAGAGGAATTACTTTCACAGCCTGGGACCTCTTTATCATCCAGGGATCCTTCTCCAGTTTCTCCTCCTTCCCTTCCCTCTCTCCCTCCCTTCCTTTCCCTGTTCCTTTGTGAGTTGATTCTGTTATATTAAGAAAGTGGTACAAGTTGTTCAGAGATTACTTTAGGAAACAAGTTGGATGATCATGCTGGGCCACATCGGATGAAATTATGGTGTGATGGTAAAGTAATGAGATCAATTTTCTACACTTAATTAGTAAGTATTTATCAAATGCCTGCTATATGCTCTCTAATCCAGGGGTAAGCAAACTTAACTGACTCAGAGTCTTGAGATACAGCAAAATAAAGACAATGCAATGTCTGCAGTGATCCCTGCTGTTGAGAGACACTGAGGACCTTGGGGAGCACCTGAGGAGCACTCTTTGATCCAGGACTGATAGTAGAGAACCTGCAAACTGCATCTGGGAGGCAACTTTTAAGGAAGACCCCCAGGTGCCCTAGGGCAGCGAACAGGATTTTTGGTAAATATATGGTTCCTCAAGGTAGAAACCTCATTTGGATATGTAAAAATCTTCTTTCACTAAAAATAATTCTCTTCATTCTATAACCATAGTTTGAACATCTAAAATTAGGTGATCAGCCATTGGAGTGTGTGCTGACATTGATAGCTTCACGAGACCCTTACACAGCACATCCAAACCCGACTGAGTCATTCTAAAGGAATTTGTTTCTCCTTCAGGACTCCACACAGTAGCTCACAGTGGAATCCCAGGAGCAGTCTCATGCCTCTTTCATCTTCACCTTTCATCTTGTTAATTATAGCGCTTGTTGATTTTGTTTCTTAAGTATTTTTTTAATCCATCTTCTTCACATCTCCACCGTCACCAGCCCTCACTCAAATTACTGGCATTTCTTCCCTGGATTTTTATATTCACCTCCAAAATACTCTCCCATTCTCTACTGAGTGCCTGCAAGGTGTTAAATCGCAACCTATGAAGCTGTCTGCAGCCACTGCTGCACCAGTTCTATCCCAGCCAGGGAGGTGACCCATATGGTGCAGGAAGCAGACCTCTCCTGTCTCGCCCCTGCTCCCCTCAGCAGTGCATTTCAGTCAGTCTGCCTGTTCTTCTCCCCACGTCTCTGGTGAATCCTCTCACCACCTGCTCCTCTGGCCTGTACCCCAGTTCTTGTATGCATAAATAAATAAATCTTTTAAAAACAAAGCAAAACAAAATGCTCTCCTATTCTCTCCTGAGTGCCCCCTGATCTAGCCACCACATTATAAGCTGAGAGACCTTCTGCAATGCCAGTCAGATCATACCACTTTCATACTTAAAACCTTCCAATACCCTTTGGATTAAGATCAGCGTCCTTGATATGACCAAGTGGCACTGAGTGAGTCGGGTCTTTCTTCACCACTCAGCCAAATCAGCACCATCATTTCCTCTGTCCTTTCAGTTGAAGCCACACTGGCTTTTCTATTTCTGGAATGAACCAGCTCCTTCTACTTGGGAGACTTTGCCTCCTTCCTTCCTTCCTCTAGTTAAATGTGTACTCACTTTTCACCTTCAGTGCTGAGTTCTCACACCAAACCAGACTCTTCTATTTTAGTCTCCTAGTTCCCTGAGCTTTACTTTCATGGCACTTATTAGAGTTTGCTACTGTTTCTCCATGTACTAATTTGATGAAAGTCTCTCTTCTTTACTAGATTATAAGATTAATGACATCTGTGTCCCGTTTTGCACTTGCTCACCATGATTTTCTGGGGACTAGTATTGTACCTGGCTCTCTCTCTCTCACTCTCTCTGTCTCTGTCTCTCTCTATTTATGTACAGTTAGACTTAATGAATTGAATTTTTCAGTAGCCAAAAAAATGCATTTCTGAAAGCACAAAATAGTGTAAATAAATAACTTCTGATTCAATAAAATCTCATAAAAGCAAACAGTAAATAAACAAGGGCTATGGCATTACTCTATTAAATAATATATTTGTCTGGGGAAATCACACACACACACACACACACACACACACTACTGACAGCCAAGCAATGAATATATAAAAATGGAGGCAAGAATTTTTTCTCTTCAACTTTTATTATGCATATATATATATTTTTTTTCAGTAAGTGAAAAACATGCAGAAAATTTGAAAATATTTTAAAATGAGTCCCTGTATACACATCACTTTAGACCCAATTGTTAACATTTGCATTATAGCTCTGTGTGTGTGTTTGTGTGCTGTATGTTTTGAGTATTTTGTCCATCATAAAGAGATACTACAGCAAATATTTCCTAAGTATAAGACATTTTGCCTACGTAACTATAAGATCATTATAATCTAAAATAAGCCATAATTATCTAAACTGATGTTATAACCAACCCAAAAGTTAATTTCCCTAGTTGTCCCCAAAATGTCTTCTATAGCTGCTTGCATCAACCAAGGATTCAAAGTCCATACATTATTTGTATTATCATGTGTTTTTAGTATCTTTTAATGTATAATAGCCCTTTCTGTTTTAAATTGTACTACTTTGAAGTGCCTACACCATTGTCTAGAATATCCCCAATCCCAGATTCATCTGGTTGCTTCTTGCTTAGAGCAATTTATATTCTATTTCCTGAAAACTTCAGTTTAGCTCCAAAGTCTTGTTTAGAACCAGGTTCAACATTGTTAACAAGGAGACTTCATATGTTTGCTGCTATTGTCTCTTGCCTCTCAGAACATCACTGAGGAGGTTCCACCAATAGTGATGCTAAAATAAAACAGACAGATCCTTTCATTGTAATGATTTTTTCCCCTTTTTTAATTACTGAGTAATCTTTGGGATGACACTAGACCCCTTAGGACTGGTCTTTCCTCCCCGTATAATTTTACCAAATGGTTTTGGCCCCCTTGGTGTTGCTTATCTGAATCAATGGTATTCTGGGTGAGGTGTTAGATCACAAAATGGTGATTTAAAAAATTTCTATCGTTTACTCTACTTTAACTAGTTGACATTCATTTGTAAAGAAGAGCTTTCCCACAGCAACTGGGTATCAGTTAAAATTCCTCCCTTAAAGATGTTAAATAGATTAATTCTTTGTGAGAAACTTTCCAAGTGGACAAATCAACACGCCTGCCTTGGAATGTTTTGAGGGGTTGTCTTAAGGGGTCTGTTCCTGGTGCTCTGCTGTGGGGTGTCCCAAGTCAGCTACTGTGCTTTGGTCAATGATCTGTGAACTTCAAGTCTAATTAATTCTTGACATGTAGTCAGAATGATGCAAAAGTTCACTAACGATGACTGTGTCTACAATACCTGTCTTAAACATACTGTAATAGGGCCTCCCCCGTGGCGCAGCGGTTGAGCGCTGGGTTGGGAAGCTGCCCGCAGCTTCTGCAGCGCAGGTTCAATCCCTGGCCGCCGGGTAAAGGTCCCACATGGTGCGCAGACCTCTCCTGCCGCCCGCTGCTCCCCTCAGCAGTGTACTTCGTCAGTCTGCCTGTTCTGCTCCCCGCTCTGGCTCTGGAGAATTCTCTCACCCTCCCACGCTTCTGACTATACCCGGTGCTTGTATAAATAATAAATAAATCTTTTTAAAAAAATACTGTAATTATGCATTTACTATTGTAGATGACCAAGTAAATTCATGCATTTTAAGAAGTCTCTCAACTCAATATTTACATAAGCAGCCTGGAATGGGCAGAATATCAAGTAATTAATATACATTTTTAAGTGCCAAAAATATCCATGTTTAGGAAGTTAATTATGTATTTATGTGATATGGATGGGTGGGCAACTGACACGCATTTTAAAAAGTCTATTGTTTCCTATCTTCTCAGAGGCTTACTCTGGTTTGTCACGAGCCACAATGGAAACTCCTTTTGCAGACAGAGCAATGGCTCCCTTTTTTTCATCCTGACTAGCATCTATGAATTTCTCATTTGGGTTCTCCCTCCTTCAAAGAGCTGAGAGTAATAAATCTGCACAGCCAAGTGCATGCTAAAGGAAGTGTTACGCTTTCAACTCCCCGAATTCAACCAGGAAACAATAGAAACACAGAATCAAGGCTGGCAGTCTCTCTTCTAGTTGAAGATGTTAGAATTTGTAAGTGAGGCACATTCATGGAAATTAAAATGAGGTTGTCAGCTCAGATGGGAATCCCTAAGACAGATTTCTTCACATTTTTGGATTTTCATTATTTATTGAAAATGGACTTCATGGGAATTTATTAGTTTTCAGATAGTGCTATTGTCTTTCATCTAGAGGTATAATATTTTTAGAAGGTTGAAAATAGAGGTCTGTGTGTATTACATGCTACTTTAAAAAAACGGGATCAATTAGTGTCATCTGCTAAAATCTCTGAATAAGATAAGAGAAAAAATGTGCATCTTGGGCTGATTATGTGCTCTGTGGTGGACTGACACACTAATGATAAAATAGCAGATCTGTGATAGATATTAGCCATCAGAAGAAATCTGATCTTTAGAATACAACCAAAAATAATAATTTATAATTAGGAAAGTTAGTTAATTTTAGGGACCCAATAAAAGCAAAAGTACCACAATACCCTCCAGCAATAGTTCTTACCACATAATTTTTTTTTTGCATAAAAATTCGATCGAAATTAATTTCCCTGATACTTACCGAACCATACTGATCATGACAGGTGACAATATCACAGAACAGAAAATCCAAAATCACAGGGGCTCAGCCCAGAAAGAGTTTATGTTTTGCTACAGTCAGATAAGTTTTCAATGTCTTACTTGTTTTATCTTCTTTACCCCTTTTATTGACTCATGAAGCAGTTATTATTATGCTTTTCATTTTACAGATAAGGAAACTGAAGAATGAAGAGATTAAGTGATTTGCCCACATATGCACAACTAGAAAGTGGAGAAGCTGGACACTGAACTCAGGTATTCTGGCCCTGGAGCCTCCTTCCTCACCTCTCAACTCTGCTTCAGGTTGCGACATGGAGGCAGTGAGCAGCGGCATGGAGGTAGTGAGCAGCTGCATGCAGGGGTCCCCAAGGAAGTTCCAGCTATTCTGCCAGGATTTCGATACATACCACTGGGTTGGAGTCTTACCTCTGCCAGCTATTAACTATGACCTCGACATTACCCATTTGGCTTTAGTTTCCACATCTGGAAAATGAGAGTGAATGAAATCTATTTGTGTGTGTGTGTGTGTGTGTGTTTATGCAGGGACAAGAAAGAGTATAGCAGAAGGTCTTACACATAGTGAACTTTTATACCCATGCATTGGTATCTAAATTTCTTGGGGATCATTTAAATTGACCTTTTGATTTCAGATCATCCCTTTTAATACCTGTGTGTCTGTCCTCATTCTCTCCTCACATTCTCCAAGGCAAATTCCTTAAATCATTGGGATAGTCTGCTCTGAGAACATGAGCTATTTCCTTGTATAACTGAAGTCCTCAGGAATCATCACAGAGTGAAGATTAAGCTGTGTCTTACAGAAAGGGAACTTTCAAAAAATACCTCTTTATTTTCCTACCATTAAATAAACACCGACTCAATCTATAGACATTCATTCATATACTTTGCAATTCCATTGACAAAGTATCTCCAAGGAGGAATTTATATCAGAAACTCTCTTTTATTATTTCTCCTTGATGCCCATTGTGAGGTGCTTGTGGTTTTGGCAAACCTGGTATTTGAATCTGAGACAGAAGCAGACTGAGGATCCTTCACTTTCCACAGGGGCCATGTTTATAAGCCCCATGCCGACTTCCAACCCAGAGGTCCTCCTGCTATGCCTTCTGCTCCCCAGGTTTGTCCTCTGTTCCTCTATGATTAAGTGCACGTCCTGATGTCAGCAAGGTGGACACGACTGCTTTGGGACCTAAATTTGTTCTTTATCTTCACAAGTCTAGTTCACCCAGAGTCTCAAAATTTAAAAGAGAGACCTCGCTTAGATGTCGTTCACAGTTTCACATTTCCCCGTGATTTATCAGATAGCTAGTGGAAGGCTGTAGGAGACATTCTTTCCCAGAGCAGTCTCCGCCCAGAGAGAAGACTCCCACTTTAGAAGAGAGATTTCACTCCTCAGTGGACAGTTGTAGTATTGGGTATGCCCCAGAGAAGAGGGCAGACAACTGAGAAATCATGTTGTGTTCATTATGGAGTGAAAGGAAATAACCTTTGAGATCTAAGTACCTGGCAAGAGCATCAGGAAAATAGATACCTTTAAGACTTTTCCAAATTCCTCTATCTTGACCCCTCTATTGACATTTCATCTGTCCAAGGACCAGGGGCTGACACGTCCTTTGGGCTTGTCCAAGAATTCATCTGCCCTATGGGAAAGGTCCCAATTTAAAGGGCTATAAATATGTTTCCATATGCAAGATAGATTGTGACTGGGAAATGTGAAAGTGAGAGAGACACATTTGGGGACTAACTAAATACTTTATGTCTTTGCTGCATGCAGTACATGGGGGAGATAACCCCACACCCTCACCTAGACAGTGATGGATTGAATGGCTGTGGGTCTGGCTCAGTCATAGTGATCTCTTTGAACAGCAACTCTGGCCACAATCTTCCATCACAAGTAGACAGAAATGTTGAGGTAGACTGGTACCAGGATAGGCATGCTTAGAAATAGCTTCACTATCTGCTTGGCTTGAACTAGCCCTTGAAGCAAAGCTATCCTGTGCAAAGGGGAGAGGGTGGATGGAAAGGTGGGTATGGGAACATTGGGGGAAGCAGGAACATTCTGGCCATTATCTCAGTAACTAATGGTTTTAGGAGGTTGTTGGAGATAGATTTGAAAAAGTCAATGGGAATTAGTTCTGACTGATAGATATAGAAATACAGGATATCCCATAGGATTGCACAATAGAATGTTCTTGGGAGGTTAATAAATATCATACACTGGGGCCAACTTAAAGGCTGGGTGATAACTCAGACATCTGCATTTTTTTAAGTACTCCATCATGCAGTGACAGCTGGGTTGCGAACCAGTGTTCTTAAGCAAAGAAAAGTCAATAAATATGAATGTGTGGGGCAGGGTCTTTAGGGGCAGTAGCTTAGGGTGAACCTACAGTTGAAACCTCTCCAAGTGCTGTGGCCTCTGAAGGACTGGCTAGGGCTTATAGGTGTTAGTGTGGAAAGACTTGCAAATACTATGCTCATGTTCTTTTTTTACTTGTGTAGAGAGGTCATTAGAGATGATCTAGTATTTGAGCATATGACCTGAGTTTAAGAAACTAGCATATCATGTGTCAGGCATGCAAGTGTTTCCTGCCGTGAGTGTGTCTATCAATGGGACAGAGTCTGGCTACCATAGAGGAAAAAATGCTGAACTTGACTCTAACCCTCTAAACTGATTTGCCATCCTCCTCTGATGTGTTTTTAGTACCTCTGCACCTACATTCTCATTTTCCTTTAGGAATTTGGCATTATGCCATGTGTCCAGGAAAGGTTCAGTAAATGTTAATTAACTCCGATTTCCAGGGAAGGAAATTCTATGGAGAATAGTGGTCAGTTATTTCTCTTTTCTGCTGAAGGTAGACAAGAAAAATTGCAACAGGAGAAAATCTCTATCTGAAGTGGTGTGTGTTTGTGTGTGTGTATATTAGGGATTGGGGGTGACCTGCTTCCATTAATTAGAAATGAGGGTTGGTTGCACCATAATTTGGGAGGTTAATGAAGGATGTCCTGGATCCTTCCAACTGTCAGGTTCTGGAACAAGGGAAAAGACTGAAGAGCATCAGAGTAGATTTCTCTGGCTAGTCTGTTACACTTTCATCTTCCCTTCATGTCCTCACTTTGAACTCGTAGTTTAAACCTCCATTTCCCTATATTATACTAATTCTTTTTTCCACTGTAATCTGGTCTTTTTCCAGAATTCCAAATTATTTTTTCCTTTCAGGTTTGTTTCTTATTTTATGACCACTTTTTGCCACCAAAGCTAAAACCTGAAAGTCATCCTATCTTTCCTCTCCCATCCTGGACTTCCTTTAGTGTCTCCCTATCTGCTGTGTCTTCCACTTTCATTGCCTGTCTGAAGTCTTCACTCATTCATTGTCCAATCCAATTATCTCCAGTTCACCCACTATTCCCTCTTTGCAGGATCAATCTCTCAAGCACATGTGGGAAGAATTTTCTGGAAGTGTCTATGTGCTTTCTCATCCCATCAACACCTATCTGCCCTTCCCATGTTGGTCTTGTGGCAGTCAT
This sequence comes from Talpa europaea, assembly GCF_964194135.1. NCBI lineage: Eukaryota > Metazoa > Chordata > Mammalia > Eulipotyphla > Talpidae > Talpa > Talpa europaea. Next base: position 86,587,689 of record NC_140080.1, on the reverse strand, counting down.
GACCTCATGTCAGAGACTCATTCTGGTCAAGTTCCTACATGGAAAAATCCCTCATTAATGGTCAGGACATTGGCAGACCCCATGAAGCAAAGCTTGAGGCCTGGAACATCTGGAGGAGATGCAAGAGCTGTGGATGGAAGATGTCCAGTGCCTCTACTGGTATGAGGGGTCAACAGAGACAGCTTGAGGTTTTCCCTCCACTTAAAATGTGATGAAACACATTCATGGTGTGAGGCTATGCAGTTGTTGACATATTAAAATTTTTCTCCCAAGTGCCTCTTTGTTAACCTCACAAAGAACTTTTCCTCTAGGATTTTAGAAGAAACTTATCCACTTCTCCTGGACCCCAACATGGTGAGAACTGGGTTCTGATGTTTGCCTGGAACTCTAGGACAGGCCTTCCTACATGCACGTGCATGCATAATGATTTGGGTGAAAGGCCCCTGACAGTGTCAGGTGGATAAGGTATTAGGTGAGTATCTTTCCCACACTAATTTAGGGCTCACCAGCAAATTCTATGGACCAAATTGCCTTAGGGTCTTCTGAACCCCAATCTTCTCATTAATTCCTGGTTTTAACTCAAATTCAGAAAAGATTGGAAATTTGTGGCTTACTATGTACACAGGAATGATAGCTACCTGTGTCCTGGGGGGATCTGGCTGATGGAGCAGTCTGGAGGTCTGGGCATCTTTCACTTCTATCAGAGTGCAGGCAGTTGCTGCCAAGATGTCCACAGAGAACAGCCTACTAGCCCTCAGGACAAGAAGCACTATAGATGGTCACTCAAATGGTGGCACTCAGATGGGTTGGGGTTGACTCCCTCAAGGGTCCCTAACTAACCACTGGAGGATCTCTCTCAAGTGTGGTCCTCACTCTAGGCTGGCTCCCACTTCTCCAAGAGGCCCCTTAGGTCCAAAACCCACACTGGTCTTTCTATCCCCTAAAAATTTTGTAGAATGCCTATTTGGGCAACACAATAAACTTTCTTTACTTCTTCATCTATTCTCTTCTCAATTTATTGTTTATAGATAAACTCTTGGGTTGCCCTATTGACATACACACACTTCTACATTTAACCCAATTATTTTCCTTGTTATTTTATCATGATCTCAGATAGACTCTTGATCGATAAAAGAATGACATACAAGACTAGAGAGGTAACTGGTCTTAACTACAGAGTTACTGGTCTTAAGCATGTGGGTGATGGTCAGAAACTAGGCAATAATCACTAATTCTTTACTTTTCTCACGCATTCTGCCAGCTCTAATCAGGGCTTTGCCTTTTGATATGCAAAATCATTTTCCCTCTCAAAATCTTGTTTTTGAAAAAATTAAGAACAGTGGCTTTTCCTATTGTTTTAGAAGTTGAAAGCCAAAACAAACTCTTTCTTGTTGTTTTCATGTGGCAAACATTCTAATTCTGTTTGAAGCAGTAGGGACCTCTGACTGAGTTATTTCTACACGTTGGAATCTGTTCAAATTTCTCTGTCTTCCAACTCTTTCTAGTGCCTCATTGTCTATAAACGAAGTCCCAACTCCTGAAGATATTCAAGGGTATTAGTGGTCTAACATCACACCTCTTTCTAGCCTAGCCCTGTCTCCTACCTCCCTTTGCTGCAACCTTACTATTTTCCTTTTATAATATTATACCCCAGCTCCTGCTTATTCTCCAGGTACATTTCTGACTCCTCTCCATTCAGTGAGTTCTTACTTAGTCTTTAGTTACTAAGTCTAAGTTCTTACTTAGTCTTTTAGTTACTTACTTAGTCCAAATCCAATTTTACTTTCCTTGTGAAATATTTATACAACCCTATGTAGATTTCACCTCAGAAAGCATATTCAGCACAAAGCACAGCCCTCATAGTATATAATAATGAAATCATCCATAATCACTATACTATCAACTCCTTATTTAAGGTCGAGAAGTTTAATGCAAGAAATCATGTCTAGTTATAGCAAAAAATGAAAGAATGACAATGTCTCTTGAGAAGATTTGATATCCATCAACAAATTGTTGGTGATTTTGTATGTGAAATGAATGGTAAATCTGGGATTTTCATTCAAGCTTACCTATTTCACACCCCCCCATTTTCAATTGAATTGTAACAACAGGAGATAACTTGCTAGATAAATTAAGTATGACTTTCAATCATAAAACAATTTAATTTTTTTACGGAAATCTTTTACATATTAAATGACAACCTTATCTTCTTTTTTTATGCATAGAAAAAACTGGGATGTAGGCTAGAGGTGCAGGGAGTAAACGGATTCACTAGAGACAGAGTGGGGAGCAGAACAGGGGGATCTACTGAAATACGCTGCTAAAGTGAGCAGCAGGTGAGACAGGAGAGGCCTGCTGTGCCATGTATGGGTTAGCTCCCTGTTCGGGGATCGAACTCAGGCCAACTCTGAGACTTAACCCTTAGGCCACCAGGGAAGCCCTTCATCCTTATTGTCTTAAAGAGGTATGTTGAATGAAATTTAAATCCTTATTAAAAATATGTTGAAGTTCATTATTGCAAATACATTTTGATGCAATCATCTAGTTTATGAAATGATCCCTAAAACTGTCACAAATTCAGTTTTCTGTTGCTATGTAACAATGGTCCCCAAACTGAGTGGCTGACAACAATAATCATTTCTTCATCTCTTGCTATTCTATGAGTTGGCTGGGCTCAGCCGTGTGGTCCTTGTACTCCATTTAGAGTGGACAGGGAATTCATCTGGGGACCAGACTTGGCTATATCCAAGATGGCTTCCTTGCACAACTGGCAGTTGGTGCTGGTTTGCTGGAAACAAGCCTAGGGCGCTTGATCAGAATCACCTGTGTTCTGCTTCGTGTGGCCTCTCCAGGAGACTCGGGCTTCTCCCGGTGTAGCTTCTGAGTCGAAAAGGCAGAAGTGGGAGCTGCAAATCTCTTAGGATCTTGCTTCAAAGATACAAAGTGTCACTTTTGCCAAATCCTAGTGGTTAAAGTGAGTTATGGCACCAACCCAATTTCAATGTAGTAAGGCTTGGGGTTCAGTGGGTGCTAGCTATGGGGACTAGTTATTAAAAATTTTAATCAAGTTTGCGTCTACCATTAAAGCTCTAATTTCCAGAGGGTTTTATTCCAGTGGGTCAGTATCTGGTTAATCTGCTTGTAGGCTTCAGTTGTAATCCCTGGTCTTTTGTATGCTCTTAGTAACTGAATCCTACCTATATCAGATACATCCATTGGCCTCTGCACTTCTCCAGTGCCTCTCACTGACTACAAATCATGTGCTGCAAGTTCTTTCCCTGATAACTTCCTAAACCTTGTATCTTTTCCTTTTTCCCTATTTTTTCAATGCTGACTACTCACTTTATATTTATTAAAATGCCTGATTTCAGCTCCTTCATCTATTTGACTTGGACCCAGACATCAACCTGACCTGTCATCACTGTGACTTGCATTTTACTCAGAAGCTGAAGTTGCTCCGTGCTTGTGTCTGCCTATTTCAGGGGGTCACCATCTATGATTGGTTCCTAATGCAGTTTAATTCTAAAGACAATGAATCTAATTCTCTGTCAATCATTGACTGGAGATATTTGCTATTTATTTAGCTGTACAAAACATCTCAGAGCCCCTAGGTTTTCTCTCTAGGATCCAGTTGGCGATGCTGAGATAATTACATAAGTTTATCCTCTTACCTTGATGGCAATATTCTCCTAGCACCTTATTTATGTTGACTTTGGTAATTCAGCTTGTAAAACCAAAAAAACACTTGCAATAAAATATTCTTGCAGAGGTCAACACATACCTTCAACACTGGTCCTTTTTCACAACTTTTGGAATATCCACCTCTTAAAGAACCTTAGTGTTCTATAACATAGGCTTCTGGGTCTATTCACCTTTTTTCAAGTCTATTCATCTTGTTTCATTCTCTTCCAAAAGAAACAGAACGTGGATTGGCATAAGGTGGATGTAGAATGTTTATGTAATGACATAGTTATTTTAAGATTCCTGACTAGGAAGCAGCTTGTTGCTGCTAAAAAGCTTAAAAGAACACCCCAACCTGCCAGGACAGTCTATTAACAAAATGTCATTTTAGCACACATGATGCCTATGTGTGTACCTTTAATGACTGAAGTCACAATTTATTAATAGATTTGTTTAACCTCATGTTCTGGACAGGCCCCAATTTGAATGAGCACATTCTTCCTGCCTAAATTTTCCAAGCCCCAGCTGAGTGGAAGCAGAATAATAATCAGTGTTACTGATTTCCCAAGCTTCACTCACATAAACGATAAATATTTAATGACATCTGAACCGAAAGTCCACTAATGAACATATATTTTCTACAACAGTGATTCCATATCATAGATAAAGAATTTTTATTGATTTGATTTCAATTCTTACCTGATTCAGTGGTAATTCATCTCTTGTATAATTTGTGGTGTTGCAAATTAATAATAGTGCATTTTCAAGTGGTTAGTATGCATCAGGCACTACGACGAATCTTTCACTTGTGTGATCTCATTTGATTTTCACAACAACTCTGAGGTAGGTGAAATACTGTTATTTCCTTCCTTTGTAGACAAGGAAGCTGACACACATGGGGTTAAGTAACTGTGTCATGTGGCATTAGCAATGTCTTTGTCTTGCCAGCTTTTCAAAAGCAACAATAATCAACATAAGTCACATAGGTGTCTCATCATAAAGACCTTCATTCTTCCTTCTAATTTCTAGAAATGTGGGTTTGAAGAAGCAGGAATGGAATGTACCAAAGCTTTTGAACTCTTCTTAGGAACTGTGCACAGAGATCATAAATATGCACGTGTATGTATGTTCCATAACAACAAGATATGTAAGTGTGTGTAAGTGTTATGAATGGGCCAGAAAGTCTTGCCAGAAATAGGAAAATCTTTAAAGATGATAAAAAATTTTGCTAAATAAAGGAGGCTTGCTCTTAATGAATTCAATGGGAAGTGATAAGGACTTGTGTTTAAATAAAACAAGACCCATTTAAAGGAGCTTGAGGAAATCATTAGATCTTGGTTTGGTGTCTCCATTAAGCTGGCCAGGCAGTGTCTGTGGTCTCGTCACTTTGACATTCTTGTGAATGTGTAACTGAGGAAAATGGAGAAGAACAGCCTGCCATCTTCTTGGCAGAGGACGTTATCTGAAGCAGTTCCTATGACTTGTGGCTTTGGAAACCTCTAAATATTTCTTCTACTTTCAAAGCAGGAAAAGCTATATCTATTGGCAACTGTGTTTCTCTGTATGGGACACTTCCCAGTGTTACCTACTTATGGACACGTGTTGTCATTGCTGAGCCAGCTGCGTGTGCTGACCAGCACCCTTTGTCTACCCCTACTCCTCACCCACTGCAGGTCCTGAACTGCCCTCACTCAGCTTTAGTTTCCCTTCATTGTCATGTCTGTGTGGCCACCTTATTGTCACAGGTACTGGCTGAATCTGGATCCTCTGCCAGTGTCACATGTGAGTGAATTACGTTGTCTTAAAAATGATTCCTGGGCCTCTCTGGTGGTGCAAGGGGTTGAGATGCAGCCTATGGGGCTGTCTGCAGCCGCTGCAGTGAGAGTTTGATTCCAGGCCAGGGAGCTACCCACATGGCGCAGCAGAACTGTCTTGACTCACCCACTGCTCCCCTCAGCAGTGTATTTCAGTCGGTCTGCCTGTTCTGTTCCCCACTCTGTCTCTGGTGAGTCTTCTCACACCCCGCTCCTCTGGCCTGAACCCCAGTTCTTGTATGCATAAATAAATAAATCTTTAAAAAAATGATTCCCATAAAGATTACTCAAAAGAAATGCCACCGTTATGGCAGGGGACTTGGGGACAATGACTGAGAACCAACTGTCATTTCCAAGTTCCCTTGTTTGAGGCCCTTGGTAGATTTCAGTTGATTTGACTCAATCACTTGATTTGCTCAAACCTTTGAGCAGAAGAAACAGAAGGCCAATAGAGCTTAGCTATTTGCTTTGGCAATATTAGGTATTAGTACTGTTGTTTAATTTAAAAGTCTCCAAAACATTAACACCAAATTGGAAAGGCATAAAAGCCTTCAAGAATGATTATGTTCAAACAAGAGGCCTCCTAATGATTGTAGAGTAGATAGAATAATGATCTCTCATTTTTGTTTCCAAAGCAAAACTTCTCCAAGTGCTTTTCAAACCCGTTGTTTAATTCTTTGACCCACCCTCTGGAGTCTCTTGGATTAAATGGAAAATAAACAACCTAGAATAAAGTTACACACACTGAAATCCAAGTGTTTTCTGTGAACAAGGCTTGATTCTACTGGATTGCTAACAAGACCATTATAGTTCCTTTATGTATTATTATTATTAGTTTTTAAATTTATTTATTTTTCATTGAGGTAATATTTGGATGTCGTGGTACACCCACCATCAAATCACCCACAGTTCACCTTACTAGTCCATTGTGCTTCCTTCCCTGTCCCTCCCTGGATGCTTCAGTTCTGTTGTCAGCTTCCAAGGGTTAGTTTTAAAGTTTATCTTTTGAAGATTAAAAGAAACAGTTATGTTACATGGAAGCAAGATCTCTAGAAGCTGGGTCAGAAGAGCTGATATCTAGTCTAATAACCAGTTAGAGGTCATTGGTTCTCAAGGTCAGCTCCTCTTTCTGACGTCTTGTTCTTCTAGGTTGGGAGCAGACCAAAAAGCAAAACATATTTCAAGTTTGCTTTTGAGACACAGCTGGACAGCATAAAGGCGGTGCATCTTTATTAGCATCCACTGTGAAGCAGCTGGAAGTGGTGGTGGGGCAGGGGTGGGATGGGAGGGGGGTACTGTCAGTACATTTCATTACCTGTCTTAGGACAAGGGGCCGGGTTCCACCACAAGCATGTGCTTAGGCAGGGATGTCAGAGACGGATGAAAACCATTACATGGTTGTGTGGTCAGCCCTTCTGACATGGACACTATCCTTTTCTCTGGATTTGCTAAGGGCATTAATCAAGACCTCAGTGGGAAAACTGCCATTGTTTATCAAAAACACTCTCAGTGCTGGTCTTGTTTCCTGTTATGGGGTCATGTTCTGAAATTTACATTTTATTGTTTTGGCTGAGACAGGACTAGCTCAGTCAAAATGTGACTTTTTCATTAGGTGTCTCATTGTCCTTCTCTTCCTGTCCTGACGAAGAAGCTGAACCGGCCACTCTATAGAAGTCCAGCTCCCACTGCTGGGCCCCTGGACACTCATGGCACAGAGGCAGTGGGCATTGACAGTTGCCCCTGGCCCTTTTGCAGAGGTGGCCCTGAATTGGTTATTCTTTCCCCCTTCCCACTCTGGTGTCCATAGGAGTCAGCGCAATGGGCACCTTGCCAGCATGGGTGTGGGGTGTTCCCAGTAGAAGAGGACAGAGTTCACAAGGCTCACCCTTCGGGTCCCCATCTTCTTTTCATAAAACATTTAGCTTCTAAAAAGAAACTTCTCTGAAGAGGAAATGCAAATGGCCAACAGGCATATGAAAAAATGTTCAACATCACTTGTAATCAGGGAAATGCAAATCAAAACTACCATGAGATACCATCTAGTGAGAATGGCACATATTAAAAAAACTAGCAACAACAAATGTTGGTGAGGTTGTGGAGAAAAAGGAACTCTCCTGCACTGCTGGTGGGAGTGCAAACTGGTCCAGCCACTATGGAGAGCTATGTGGAGATTTCTTGAACTACTAAACATAGAGCTTCCATATGATCCAGTAATTCCACTCCTAGGTATTTACCCAAAGGACACAGAAACATCAATTCCAAAGAGCACCTGCACCCCTATGTTTATAGCAGCACTGTTTACAATAGCTAAGCTTTGGAAACAGCCCAAATGCCCAAAAATAGATGACTGGATCAAGAATATGTGGTCCATATACACCATGGAATATTACTCAGCGTTCAAAAAAGATAAACACATGCAATTTGCAGCAACATGGATGGCGCTGGAAGGGATCATGCTCAGCGAAATAAGCCAGAAAGAAAAAGAAAAATACCGGATGGTCTCACTCATAGCAGGAATCTAGAAAACTTAAATAAGGGACCAGGAAAAAGAATAACTATAAGAAAGAAAATATCAAAATCCATAAACAACTATGAACGAGAGACACTCTATGGGGGGTGGGGGGCCGGGAGGGGAGGGATTGGGGTCAAAATAAGGGGGTCGCAATTGTATGGGGAATATAAAAATAAAATTTATAATAAAAAAAACATTTAGCTTCTGGGCACATGTGGCTTTGCTGATAAAAAATGAAATCCTAATGTGAACCCCTCGCTTAAGTGAGTAGGAAGAATTTAATTGTAAGCGGGCCTCCCCGGTGGCACAGGCGGTTGAGTGTCCCGCTGTGAAGCTGTCCGTGGCCTCTGCAGCGCCGGTTCCATCCCGGCCAGCCGGTGAGGGTCCCACATGGCGCGCAGACCTCTCCTGCCGCCCGCTGCTCCCCTCAGCAGTGTACTTCGGTCCTTCTGCCTGCTCTGCTCCCCGCTCTGGCTCTGGTGAATTCTCTCACCCTCCCGCGCTTCTGACTGTACCCAGTGCATGTATAAATAAATAAATAAATAGATAGATAGATAAATCTTTAAAAAAAAAATTACTTGTAAGCTATTCCTGCCAAAGTGTTAGTCAATAATGTTTTAGTTCATTTTCAGATGCATTTCAAAGAGGATATCTGGAAAGGGCAATGATTATTGCAAATGGTTATTCAGTACTAACCAAATCTTAGTTATTACAGAGGGTGATTACATTTACTCAGGGGTGGACCCCACCCAGATAGGATGGTTGATGCTTTTTTATTCTTTTCACCAATATGCTGCATAGCATTGAAAAGTATTTTCTATCAATTTGGTGTTTTTCCCATCTCCAACTTTTTTACCCATTCACAGTCACATCTCTGCCTGCTTAAAAAAACACCCCCCCCACAAAAAACAAAAACAAAAACAAAACAAAACAAAACAAATAACCAGAAAATCAAGGATGGATCAGGAAGATGAAGAAAAAGCATTAAAGAAAGATATTAAGTGGCCAAAGGCATGAGGATGAATTATGTTTGCTTAAGCAATGATCTAGATATTTCACACCTGTAGTAGAAATAATTCAACTGATGGTGAAGGATTTGTACAAATGATGAGAAAAAAAATTTAATGTGAACCTAAGTCTATATCCCTGATGAGGAAAAATTTAACAGAACTTATTTCTGTAGACCTACCTTTCAGCCATTTGTTCTACTTATTCCATTATAAAATTTCCAAAGGATGTGGAAAAAGGCATGATCTATTTCAAAAAGTGCAATTTACACTCTCAAGGTGTCCCTTATTAGCTAGCACTCTGGTAAAAAATAAGCAAAACAGAAGGGGAGGGGAAAACAGTGAGAAAAGAAAGTGTGGGCATAGATATTAAATGGGTCAGGTTAAAATTAAATTAATTCATTGTCTTTATGTTCTATGTGAAACCACAAGTCCATGAAGGTTAGATGTGCAGAAATAAAGTTTCCTAACTTTTATTCAAAGCTTCCACAGTATTTTTTTCTGTTTAAAAATGTCAAATATAATACATAGAATTTTTTTTAAAGCAGGAAGATCTGAGCTTAAAATAAATGTTTCTTTTATTTTTTCTTTTTATAAAGTAGTATACACCTTTCATAGAAAAATATTAAGACTGCCAGAGAAAACAATTAAAATGACAATAATCTCACTATCAAGAGATAAGAACTACTAATATTTTTTTATCTATTTCCTTCTAAAAGTTTTCCTGCCTGCATACACACATATAAACACAGGTGCTTTTGTTTTACAAAACTGAATATATTGTATTTGGCTTTGAAGTCCTTTTTTGCACCTACCTAACTAAAACACCCCACATTGTTACATATGTTCTTCAAACAATAGTCCACTTAACATTCCCTCATCAAACATTGATATCAATCCTAACTTTGTCTAAAATTGTAAATAAAGCTATAATGAGCATCCCTGGTACAACAGTTGTTGTATGCGTATATTATTATTGTTATTTTTTGGTCAGGATTTTTAAAAATATATTCCATGTAACACCACCATTTTACCTTTTATCTAATATAGCTTTCATGTCTTTCTTAAATTGTAATTGTTCTTTATACATTGGTGGTTGGTTTCTCCAATTTTTCACCCATATTTTACGTTTTGATGCTTTTCTTGACATAACAGTAGTTGGGCCAAGTAGATTGATATCCTTTTTGTATTACTTCCATTGCTTTTCAGTTTGGAAAACTTCATCTCCCCAACATCAATAAAATACTCACTTTTTCTCCCACTTTTGAAAATTGTTTATTTTTTTTTTAAGACAAGGAGAAGTATAAAGCAAAAGTAGAAATTTCTTCATTCCCCATCCCCTTCTTACCACCAATTCCAGTCCAAAGATACCCCTTCAGTTTTGATGATTTTACTTTTTATATTTCACTTTTTAACATCAGCTAAAATTCATTTTGTAATGTGGACTGAGGTGAAAATCTAACTGGAGGATTTTTTTTCCATACAGTGAGCCAATTTTCTCTACACCATTGTTGAATAATTCATTCCTTCCTCCTTGGTTTGCAAAGGCCCATGTTTTTTGAGTTACAAAGACAGGAAACTCACTATGACATTATGCAACAAAAATAACCTGCTTTTCAGGGCTTGAGTCCGCGACTGGCTGAGCACATGGTGACTTACACACCTATACTCTGTATGGGGGCAGAGCATGTGGCTGTAGGGCAAGCGAGTGGATTGTCCGTTTATAACAGAATGTTCTAATTTGCTGAACCACACAAGTCTTTAATTTTTCAGTTCAGTTCAGTTGCATTCAACTGACTTAATTTCAACCAGTGTTTATTAAATGCTTATTACATGCATTCACTGTAGTGTGTGAATTATGGTCGATCCAGTTTTGGATTTCAACCCAGCCTATGAGCAAGTATGAACTTCGACAACTTGTATAAAATCTCGGGCAAAGCCCAAAAAAAAAAAAAAAAAAAAAAAACCTCCAAATGATTCTGGAAGTAAAGGAGGAATCTTCACTGAAATAATTTTAAATGACAATCTTCAGAGTTTGAATTGATGTTTTTAAGGCTGCAGGGTGTCTTCATGTTCTCATCTCAAAAGCTGACAATAACAAATTGTCCAAGTCGTTTGGATTATGCCATGGGAGCTGACTGAAAGCTCATAAGCACACGACTGAGCAAAATAAATAAATAAAACAACATATGTAAGTCAAGGAGACACATTCCTTTCCCAGTGTAAAAACATAGGAAGACAAAGATGCCTGCCATTCTCGGATAACTACCCATAGTTCATCAAGAAAAGAGAAGCGGGCAGAAACAACATTCTTATCACAGATGCCATATGAATATCTGAAATAATCATGTGCACAAATATTCCATTTTACTTGTATTTCTATTGCTTATCTTTCCTTTTCATCATGTTAACATTCATTTTTTCATAGAATGATATAAAAACAACCTGATGAGATTTTATATATATATATTTTTATTCCTATTAGAGAAAACAAAATTATTCACATGATCCCATTAGAGTATGACAGAAAACTGCTGACAGGATGGAACTGTACCAAAGATGTGTTTCTTCTGTTTGTAGTTACACTGCCATTTTTCTTTATTACTCCTGACATGTTGCCTATCACACCAGACACAGTACAGGAGACTGGGGAATGTTGTTTGAAAACTTCACTCCTCCAGGGAGTTCAGAAACACCTGCTAATTGCCCAGCACCACTGCATTTGCCTTCTCCTCTTTCCACTGCTCTCTACCTTCTGGAATTTCCATAGAAAAAGATATCCCACAACCCGCGGGACAATTTTTTTAGGTTACTTAACAGATCATTGTTTTTATATTTTGTTATGGGTATTTTTTTTAGCATGCTGTGCTTTTACTTCCTAATATTCAACATGGTTGCAATTTTGCATTTATTTGTGTGAATATTTAATTGATTTTGTCATTTCAGTATGCAGAATTGAGTGAATTTTCACACCAAAGTATTCCCAGTGCTTAAAACATTGCACATAATGGGAATTCAATAAGTATTTATTGACTGAATAGTGAATGAACTAATTATAGGAAAGACATTTTGCTGGATATGAAGAGAGACACAAAGATGCATAGCATATTGTTTCTATTCTCAAAGTACTTACAGTAGAACTGGGAGCCATGACAGACACAAAATTAAATAGGAAGACAAGCCAATAATACAAGAGATGTCTTTCAAAAGCATACAAGTATCCAATTAAAGGTACCACAGTCTGTGCTTGTGTGAGTGGCAGTGTTTACCAAATGAAAAACTTCTATACATTTTTCAACAAGCTACTAGTGTTGATTCCATTTCATGAATTGTAAAGGGAGTTTTGTGCATATCATACAGGTGGAGGTTATTAACAACCTGTATGCCTCTTCCACTTTCATCTTCCTCTGCTGGGGCAAACCTTGACACCGTGTGTTCCTAATGGCGTAGCTACATGATGAAAGGAGGCTGGATCACTGAGTCACCACCTAGAGGAGAGGTGATCTGTAAAGTTACTGAAGCTGGAGAGAAACAAAGGTTTATCTCTGTGAGCCACAGTTAAGCTTTCTTGTTATATCAGTGATTTGTATGTGTGACAGTTAGAATGAAATATCTTAATAAAATATTATTATAGTTTTAGGTGATTAGAAAGTCCTGGGAAGCTCCTGAAAGTTGTAGATTAAAGGTGGGCTTCAGCAGTACTTTAAAATTATAAAAATGAAGACAGGGTCCAATGATTTTTTTTTTTTTGCAGATATGGAAATGTCCAATTTGAAACTCATATGGAATCTTAAGGGAACTGAACAGGCAAAAAAATCTTTAAAAGGAACAAACTTGAATTCCTCATACTTCCTGATTTAAAAAGTAACTACAAAGCTATCATAATCAAAATGGTGTGGTGCTGGTATAAGACAAACCTAGGCAAAAATGTAATAAAGTGAAACCCACAAATAAACTCTTACCTAATCTCAAATAGCTTTCAGCAAGGATGCCAAGATGATCAAACGAGGGGAAAGAATTGTATTTTCAACAAATAGTGCTGAGAAAAGAAGATACTTACACGCAAAAGAATTAACTTGGTTCCTTACCTTACACCATATAGAAAAATGGATGCAAAATGAATCAAATCTAAATGTAAGAGTTAAAACTATAAAGGCTTTTAAAAGAAAGCATAGGAGAAAAGATTCATGACATTAGATTTGGATGATGATTTCTTAGAAATGACACCAAAAAATAGATAATGGATTAATTGAGCTACATAATTTTAAAAAATTTCTACATCAAAGGAAACTATCAACAGGGTGAAAAGGTAGCTCTCAGAATGGGAGAACATATTTGCAAATCATACAGCTGATAAAGTTTTTATCTCTACAACATATAAAAAACTGCAAATCAACAATAACCCACACCATTTAGATTTCCAAAGAATTTGAATAGACCTTTTTCCAAATATACAAATGACAAACACAAGAAAAGTTGCTCAACATCACTTATTATTATGGAAATGCAAGTCCAAACCACAATGACATATCACCTCATACCCATTAGAATGACTGTTATGCTGAAAAACAAGTAAAACAAAAAGAAAAAACAAGTATTGGTGACAATGTGGAGAAACTGAATCCCTTTTCTGTTATTCAGAGATGTGAAATGGTACAACTGTTATAGGAAATAGTATGGAGATTCTTTATAAAATGAGAACCACAACTACCATATGCTCCAGTCATTCCATTTCTAGGTTAGATGCTATAATGAATTGAAATCAGAGTCTCAAAGAGATATTTATATATACATGTTTGTAGCAGCATTATTTGCAATAGTCAAGACCTTGAATCAATCCAAATTGACATGCTTTACACTGACAGATAAATGGATAAACAAAATGTGATATATACCTACAATGGAATATTACTCAGCCTAAAAATGAAGAAAATTCTGACACATGCTACCACATGGGCGAATATTGAGGACATTAGATTAAGTGAAATAAGTCAGCTACATAAAGGCAATACTGTAGGTTTCCACTTATATGAGTTTTTTTCTCTCTCTCTCTTTTTTGTTTAAATATTTATTTATTTATTTATACAAGCAATGGGTACAGTCAGAAGCACGGGAGGGTGAGAGAATTCATCAGAGCCAGAGCGGGGCTGACAGACTGACAAAGTACACTGCTGAGGGGAGCAGCGGGCGGTAGGAGAGGTCTGCGCATCATGTGGGACCCTTGCCGGCGGCTAGGGATCAAAGAGGCGTTGCAGAGGCTGCAGGCATCTTCGCAGCCCAACGCTCAACTGCTGCATCACAGGGGAGGCCCTATGAGTTGGTTTTTTTTTTAAAGATTTATTTATTTATTTATTTATACAAGAACCTGGGTACAGGCCAGATGTGCAGGAGGGTGAGAGTATTCACCAGAGACAGAGCAGGGGACAGAACAGGCAGACTGACTGAAATACACTGCTGAGGGGAGCAGCGGGCGAGACAGGAGAGGTCTGCTGCACCATATGGGTAGCTCCCTGGCCTGCCAGGGATCAAACTCATGCTGCAGAGGCTGTGGACAACTTCACAGCACTGTGGTCAACCACCTGCCCCACCAGGAGAGGCCCTATGTGAGTTATTTAAAGTAGTCAGATTCATAGACACAGAAAGTAGAATGGTGGTTACAAGGATCTGGGAAAGGGAGAAATAGCTGTTCAGTGAATTTCAGATTTGCAAGATGAAAAGAGTCCTGGCAATTGTTCCACTGTTGTTATGTTATGAATGCCTTAATGTTATCGAACTTTTTAACACTATCACAAATGGATTCAATGGCAAATTTTATGTTATTTTACAGCAGTTAAAATTTCTAAAAATTAAGGCATTACAGGTGGAAATAGGCATACAAAAAGATGCTCTACGGAACATATCATTAGGGAAATACAAATTAAAACAATGTTTTACTACAGCATACCTTATAGAATGACCAAAATATGGGAACCTGGACCTCCCTGGTGGCATAAGGGGTTAAGATACAGCACTATGAAGCTATCTGCAGCCACTGCAGCACAAGTTCAATTCCCGGACAGGGAGATGACCACATGGTACAGCAGACCTCTCCTGTCTCGCCTGCTGCTCCCTCAGCAATGTATTTCAGTCAATCTGCTTTCTCTGTTCCCTACTCTGTCTCTGGTGAATCCTTCACATCCCACTCCTCTGGACTGTACCCAAGTTCCTTGTATGCATAAATAAATAAATCTTTTTGAAAAATATGGAACCCTGACAATACCAAATACTGGCAAAGATGTGGAGCAACAGGAACTCTTATTTGTTGCTGATAGGAATCAAAATGGTACAGTCGCTTTGACACACAGTTTGATGGTTTCTTAGAAAACCAAGTACACTATCAGGTAGGTTCCAGACATTGTGCTTGTTAGTGTCCCCAAGGAATGGAAAACTTATGTTCACACGAAGTTTGAATTTTTATTGCAGTCTTAACCATAATTGCTTTAACCTAGAAACAACAAAGATGGACTTCAGTAGAGAAATTGATGAATTGATGGACTATCCAGACAATGCAATATTCTGTGCTAAAAAAAAGAAAGCAATCAAGCTGTGACAGACAGGGAGGACACTTAAATATACATTATTAAGTGAAAGAAGTCCATCTTAAAAGGCACCATATTGCATGATTCCTACTCTATGACATTCTGGTAAAAACAAAATGATGGAAACTGATTACTAGTTGCCGCAGAGTGGGGGTGAGTAGGAGGGTAGGGGAGAGTAGGTAGAGCACAGAGAATTTTAGGGCAATGAAAATACTCTGCACAGGAGTATAATGCTGGATCTATCTCACTGTATGTATGTCCAAACCCACAGCATGTACACCAAGAGTGAACTCTAAGGTAAACTACGGGTTTGGGGTTATAATGATTTAACAATGTAGGTTCATAAATTGTAATAAATGTACCCTGTGGTGAGGGATGTTGATAGTGGGGGAGGACATATGTGTACCCCTGGAAACTCAGTACCTTCCTCTCAGTTGTGCTGGGACTCTAAAATTGCTCTTAAAAAATAAAGCCTTGAGGAAAAAAATTAAAGCAATAACTTTTATCCTTTCCTCTTTCTCAGATGTAGTATTAATTTTAGCATGAGAAGAATGTTTCTATTCCTAGGAAAACAGGCTCTCTGATATATAATGACTACAGAGAAGTGTTTTTGATCTATGTGTTTGGTGGCTTTAATTTTCATTTTATTATTATTCCTTCATCACTATTTGTTTTCAAAATTATCAATATTCCATTTTAAAGTTTAGGAATGAATAATACATTATTTGTATAATACAATACAATTAATTGAGATGGGAAGGGGGTCATCTGGAATAATCTGACAAATCTGACCCCAAAACTCTTCAGTCATGTCTTTGGTGATGTCTTTGAAATGCAGGAACACTGAGAACATCAGAACCACAAATTAATTATGTGGGAGGAGGGCACCTCAGGGCAGCCTCGGAAGGAAAGGATCCTGAGAGTAAAAACATTTCATTGGGGATGCTAGAACCTTCTCTGTGTCTTGGTGTATGAGAATGTCCCAGCCATCAGGACCTTGACTTCAACCTGCAATAGACCCAGTTCAGCTGACTGAAGCTGCAAGGCACACATTCCTGTTCTGCATGAACAAATTTTTTGGTTGGACATGCTGAACCTTTTAAAAAAACTCAGCAAGTTTTCTCAGCTTTCACAAAGTGATTTCAATCGCATGAACAGAGAAAAACACACCAACCCATAACAGTGACATGAAAGCTTTTGAAGTGGACTGAAAATGGGGTTGTTTTTATTTTGGAATGGAAAATGAAAGAATTGGATGTGAAGTTCTTATCTCAGAGGAAACAAAGGAGGAGAAACTGAAAAGCCAAATATTAAGAAGGGAGAGGAATTAGGTCACCTTTCATAATATTGATGGAAATCTTTATAAGCCTTCCTACAGAAACTTCCATTTGAATCATGTGGGCCACTTTCATCTCATGGCTCTCTTATCTTGATGTCCTTAACTCCAAGCCCACCAAAAGCTCTTTTTCCTCTTTAAATTTGTGTCTCTAGAAAGTGGTAAGGAGACAAAGAAGTCATCCCTGTTCTTCCATACAAATTATGTAAAGATAATGCAACTTATTGCTAGTTATAGGTCATTAGCTAGAAATGATTAGATGACTAATACTTATATAGACCTACTGGACTTATTTATTAATTCATCTATCCCACAACAACTTAGGATGTATGGGTACTCTTGCTCTAATTGAGAGAGACCACTGAGCTCAGAAAGTAAGTTGCTTGAGGGTACCTGGCCTGCAATGGCAGGGTAAAAATATAAAAAGTAAATAAAATTTGTGTCTTATTAATTTTAGAGATCAGTGCAAAAGAGAAAATGTTTACATTTCCTTTATGATACAATTTTCAAGGAATAACAACATTCCACATACGCTTTGAGTGTGTGTGTGTGTTGTTGATAGTGACAAAATAGAAATAAAACTTTGGAATTTCTTTAAAAAGTGCCACCTTGTCACAATTTGGCCCCATCCAGACTGTCCCATAAGCTTCAGTGATGGTCTGACTAAGGCTTGGATCACATGGAATGGATGTGTGAACCTGGAAAAGCATTTCAGCTTTAGAATTTTAGGTCACAGGAGGCCGGGGTTACTGCAACTTAATTTGATCCACTGCAGAAGAGAAACAACAAAAGACTTTTGGGTTTGGGTGGCAGAAGTCTCACTAGAAAGTAATATTCCACACTCTGGATCAATTCAATATTTTCTTGTATAGTGAAACAGAAAACTAATAGAATTCAGGCTTTGTGTAAATTCTCTTTCTATATTTAACTCTGCATGCTGTGATCTTGCAAGATAGAGAAATTTAGTTTAATAATATTTAGCAGTTCCTTAAGAAAGGCATCACCTATTCCTTGCTTTTTAGGCAGTAGAAGCATCCCTTCTGAAAGTTGGATAGGAGCTGAGCTGCCCAGGGCCTGGAGAGTAACTTGGGGGCCTATGCAGGAGATGAGGTTGGTATTTCTGCCAGTGAGTGTTCATCGAGAGGAGGCTGCCAGGTACACAGTACCTGTGTGCCTCTCCTTACCACTAGGGCAGCAACAACGGAGGGAGTTTTCACAGGAATTCTTGCTCTCTGAGTGTGCACACACTCTCGCTGTCAGACTTCCTGTGCTCCTTTTTCACCAGTGAGATTGTTCACTCAGGATGCTCACTCATAACTCAAGTTCCCCTCAGGGGAAGAGGAAGGAAACTCCCTGGGGATGGCACAGTTTTTTGCTTCCCTTTAGGTATATTCCTG
The DNA here is from genome assembly GCF_964194135.1 of Talpa europaea. Classification (NCBI taxonomy): domain Eukaryota; kingdom Metazoa; phylum Chordata; class Mammalia; order Eulipotyphla; family Talpidae; genus Talpa; species Talpa europaea. The sequence goes on along the minus strand of NC_140080.1, from coordinate 86,569,364 downwards.
CTTAATCCTCACCTCAAATCTGCAAGATCCTTGATGAGGACTTGAAAGTTATTTTATCTCCAGACAGGCAAAACCTTATCAGTCTGTTGGAATGTTGCAGCAAAATCTTGTTTTGAACAAGCGTGTTCTGTCAGATTGATTGGAAGTTTCTGGCTGGAATGTTTAATTATCACCTAATTAAGACAGGCTTTCGTTAGTCTCTTTTTTGTATGCTTTGAGATTTGCCAGTGGCGGGGTAAGTCTTGGTTGACTGACAGCTGTCAGTAGCCCATATGGAAATGACAAATAATGTGACAGAATGACGATAAAAGGTTTCACCTCTGCATTGACCTGTGCCAATACTCCTTTTCTCTACTCTTGAGTTTTTAAGGTAGATGTCACGGCCACATGGTGCATTGACTTAGGATTGAAAAGTCCTGGGCAATGACTGTTGTGACCCGTTAGGCCATTTATCACAATCAGATGTTAAACTAGATGGGCCAGATGTCTGGAATAGGTGGACCACGCCACTGAATGATCTACTGCTCTGCACTCAACCACTCAGATGATGGGAAACAACTGATTCTACTCAGAAGTGTTGGATCAATGCCCACTGAAGCCATTCCCAGTGCACTGAAAATATGTTTGTGTCTTTAAATGATCAAGATGGAAGATATTAGAGATAACAGCTCAATAGACTCTTATGTGAAAACTCTGGCTATGAGGTCAAATGGTTTTTTTCACAGGCTCAAGGAAGGACAAGTTGTTGATCATTCCTCATTTTTCTATTCCATCTTTCCTATTCCATTCATTCTTCTCAGCACTCCAAATTGATTTTTTTTTTTTTTGGAAACATTAGCTTTTGTCATATTAACCACCCCCTCAGAGGCCCCTGGACGGTTGCCCAGGCTAACCACTGAAGTCTAGATTCAACATGGACTCAAGGCTGCACGGACAACCCTGTTAACCCAGCTGTCCAATTGCATCACCTCCTGCTCCCAGACCAAGCTCTACTTTGTTAAACTCTCTCCTCCTGACCCCTAAGCCCATCTTTCTATTCTTATCTCCTGGTCATGGACTTTCTTCTATTGCCTCCTCCTCTCACTTAATGTCTTCCAAGAATATTCAGTAGATTTCTTACTTTTGCTAAAGTTGGTTTTCTCTGGGGTACAGTTTCTCCTGAGGCTCAAAAACACAAAGGTTGCTCATTCCCTACATCCCAAGTAATGGAAGGCAACTGAGGGAGTCCCTTTCTGCTCCTTCACTCTCACGCTATTGTTCCTCTATGCTTGGAGAACATCTCCATCTGTTTGGACACTTTCAGGTTACCATTCAAGTTATCATCTACACTAGAGTGTATTGTCTCTGCCATCTATTGAATCCTTACCACTCTAAGCTCCACACTGTGACTTTGCTCTTTGACTTATGATTTTATTTTTTGCCAATAGTCATGGCAGGCATCTTCAGTATGTTTTTGAATAATCCATTTAATCCCCTTTTAAATTCATTTTTCCCCTAGAAATTATTAGCTCTGAAAAACTTAGCAACATTTCTATCACAGAAGCATACCTTTCTGGCTATGCTCAGAATTATTCCATCTCTGAAACCACTGATTATAGCCCTATGTTTTTCCAGTTCAATCTTTTGCTGCCATTAGACTTGCTTGCCAGCCCCACTGAGTCTTCCAGATGTTGGACCCTTTAATTCTTACTTGTACATCCAGCTTTGATCTCAATGATAGGTCACTGCAATTGCTCACAGACTGATTACTCCAACTCCCTATCTCTTTGATCTTCAGCACATCTACCTTTTAAGCACACCTTCCTGATAGTCGAACCATGTGTTCCCTCTGTGCTTAGAGATGAAATTTGAGCTATTGAAGGAAAGAAAATACTGTGGACCAGTGGTGTTCCATAACTTGAAAGAGCAACATTGTGGTCATGTCTCAGGAGTCTTTTCCTTTAGAATCTTTAACACAAGCTTCCAATATGATGTAGAGGTGTGGACACGTGGCGGTTCTGACTTTAATATTAGTCGTCAGAATTCAATAGCACATTAAAAAGAATACACCATGACTAACGATTTTTTGTAAGAAGTTTTAATATTTAAAATTTGATTATTGTAATGTATCTTGTTTATAGACTTGGAATAAAATTCACAGGATGATATTTCCAAAAATATATACAATATTTGAAAAATTTAATACTTATTAAAAATAAAATATACTCAATACAATGAGAATGGATGACTATATCCTTAAAGAGAGATGATAGAGTAAGCTTCTCAATTAATAGAGGAATACCAAAGGCTTTTCTGCTAAACAAAGGATGTTCATTATAATCATTACCATCTAAAATACATTAGCGGTATTACCTAATACATGATTACACAAAATAACTCTAAAGGCATAAATATGGTAAATGTGGTACACAAGAACCAAGTAATATCGCTTCCTTCTGCAAGCAATATGATTAAAAATCTGGAGAAACCAAGAATCAATGGAACAACTACAAAGATGTTATGAACAGGTAATAGAACACATGTTTAAAAATAATAACTTTTATGAATACTCTCAAGAGAAGATATGAAATAAGATTTCATTTTAGACCCACTTTTCTTTGGGATAGAAAAATTCAATATTGTAAAATTTAACCTGATAGCAACAAAATTACCATAATTTCTTTTTCTTTAGCAGACAAGATTTATTTCAAAGAAAAAAGAAGCAAACACAAACACAGCCATTAACATTCTGAGAAAGACACACAATAATGTTGCATCTAATATTAACCCCACATGATGGAAGAACATATTAAAGCTCTCTATCATTAAATAATGTGGTATTAGCACATGAATAGACAGACCAACTGCACAGAGCAGAAAGTCCAGAAGTTGACATAATTGCATTTGAATACTTAAGTATGCTGGGATAGTTAAATATCTTCCTGGTAAAATTGATACCCTTCCTCACACTCTACATCAGGATAAATTCCAAATGCATCCAATCTGTAGATATTTAAAAAAGAAAACACACAAACACTAGAATAAAACATGGATTGATTTTCCTATAATGTTAGGGAGAGAAATTTTTCCCAATTATGACTCGGTTAATCCAGAATTAATAAATTCTTACATTTTCATGGCAAAGTAAACATCATAGCAAAGTAAACAGACAAAGAACTAATGGGTGGAAGCATTTGTAACTGACATCAGAGAAGGTTAAAGTTCCTAATATATAAATAGTTCACAATATAACCTAAAGAAGTGAAGCAGCTGTTCGCAGAAAAAAAAATGCAATGACTTTGGAAAGATGTTCAACCAACCTTCCTCATAAGAGAGATGGAAAAATAAATCACATTAAGATTACCTCTTATGTCTTAAATTGACAAAATTTCTAGTTTGACAATATATAAGAATGGTAACAACTTGTGAGGTAATTCAGCACTGTCAGGTCAAATAGCATACAATAAACTTTGACCCCTCCCCCAAATTCCATTTTATATATATATATATATATATATATATATATATCACAAAAATGCACTGCCAAAATATTAATTCCAATAATATTTGTAGTAAAAAAACTGAAAAAACAGAAATATCCATCCAGAGGGACTGGGTTGAGGAAAGCATGCTGCATCCACAGGGTGGAGTACTATACAGCCATAAAAGGAATGAAGATTGTTTCTGTTATTGATATCCAGTAAACTGCTTGAAAAAATGAAATAATCAATCATTTCTTTTAAGTTACCCAAAGGGAGAAGCTCGACTTAACTGAATTTACTTTTTTTGACAGTATTGACTTGGGGACCTTACAAGTGTTGTACATAAATATTCACAACAACATCAGAAGGAAAGAAAAACAAATGAATTCATTAGTTTTTTTTCTACATTGAGAGTTTTGCTGAATTTTGCATGGTAATTTCTCTGTTCTCCATTCTTTTCTATCATTTATTTCTTCTCCATTTTGTTTTATCATTTTAATGTTTATTTTCGGATGCTTTGCTTTAGTTAGAGAGTAACTAAGAGTTACAGAGTATTTACCTGGCTTAAGAAAGTGTACCTAGTCTTATAAACTAGAGATTTTGGATTCTATTTCTACTTAATCTTAGACATGTTTGTTTCCCCCTCCCAGGTATAGTTTGAGGTCTGTTTACTTACCATTTGTACCAAACATGACTAGTTGCTTACTTATATCTATTCTCCTTTTCCTTAATAATGGATGATTACTTTTTTTTTTTTCCCTAGGAAGCTTGGGCACTGATAGAAAAGACTATTTCCCAGCTTCATTGTAGCTTGCAGTAGCCAGTGAGATATAAATGTGAGTCATTAAATAGGGCTTCTGGAATATCTCTTTTAAAAATCCGCCTTGGATATGAGGATTTTTTTTTTGTTGTCCTTTGCTTTTTTTTTTCCCTTTTGGAATATAAACACAATGTCTGAGTGACTATGCTATTGATACAGAAAAGCAAAGAGGAACTTGAGTGTTTGGTAAATTTAGGGTTTCACTATCCGAACCCCAGACTCCCACATTTGGAATTACCTTATGTGAAAGAACCAGCTTTGAGTTCTTTATGTCACTGTAATTAGGTCTCGGTTGCTGGCAGTGGAACACAATTTCTAATTAATACTCTGACCCACTTTCCAGTAGTCTGAGAGATGGTGGGGATTTGTGCCTTTACATCAAGCAGAAGTGGTTCTTGTTCAAGTAGGCGAGCTGCACTCTCTCAGAAGGGCTGCCCTTTGTCCAGTGTCGTGGTCATCATTGGTTATGCCCGTCACCATTACCATCATGGTGGAGCTTGGTTTTCCACTTCCATGGGTGGCCCCACTTCACTTCCCTCTCAGAGTCAGAACATCACATCTTTCCCCATTCCTTCCCCAAGGCTGTTTTTACCACCTGGTCTGATGAATGAATGAAAGACATAATGCAGGTATTTATTCAACTTGTTTCTCTCCAGGATGAGGCTGTTGGAGATTTTGTGGGCTCTCCTGTAAAGGCCCTAGAGGGAGCCCCAGAGCAGGCTGAGGTGCTGGCTATGCTGGGCTTGTGTTTCACTCTAGAATTTTCTCCCTTTCTTCCCTTCACCTGGTCTTTCTTTGTGCCTAGAAACCCTCTAAACCTTTTAAAGCTCTATTAAGTACTATAATAAGAAATTATTGAAAAGATCAATATTGCCTTTATTTTGATTTAGTGTGGAGTCAGGGATTAACCTGTAGTATTGGAAAAATCAAATTTTAGTGTCTTTTCAACCAGTGTGTCCCAAAATGAATTCAATAAAGTTTCATGGAGCTTTTAATGGAAATGATCGAATGAAGTATGTAGCGAGGATATAGGGTACAGCACTGGCTGTTTATAGCTGTGTCTCTCCTGAGTAGTCATTGCCCTGCTACTACACTGCTTGTTAGATATTTAGACTATCACTCTTGTGTTTTATAAAAAGAATACCAATAGTGAAGTCAAAATATGTGTGAGAAAGAAGAAATATTTGGGGGAATCAAAGTATAAAACTAACCAAGCAAAAGCCCAAGACTTTGCTGAAGGGTTCCCTTGAGGCTTTAAATTTTTTTTTAAAGATTTATTTATTTATGCCTACAAGAACTGGGGTACAGGCTAGAAATGCGAGGGCGAGAGGAGTCACCAGAATCAAATTGGGGAACAGAACAGGCAGACTGACTGAAAAACATTGCTGAGGGGAGCAACTAAGGGGAGCAGTGGTGGGACAGGAGAGGTCTGCTGTGCCATGTGGGTAGCTCCCTGGCTGGTCTCAGATCGAAGTCATGCTGCAGAGGCTGCCATATCTTCATAGTGCCATGCTTAACCCCTAGTGCCATCAGGGGGCCCCTCCTTGAAGCTTTAATATGCTAATACATTTCAGGAAACTCCAAGTGAAGGAATGAGGGGGAACAGGAAGAAATTCCCAACTTGACTGGAATTCATGGTTGCTTTATCTGGAGCAGCTCTTGAGACCAATATTCTAAAATACATTCTGGGAAACACTTGTTTTAAAATTTAATCGGTTCAATAAATTTTGAAGAATTTCAGCAGCACTGATGCTAGACAGAGTATTTAGTTGTTTTGCTTCCTTTTGGATAGCTTCAGTTTTTTCCTCCAATATGGAACTTTTATTTCTAGGCAGAGTTAAGTTTTAAAATATTCTTTAATATTCCAGAAGACATTGGTTAGTAAATGGATCTATGCTTTCCCCCCTCACTTTCAAGTCTGAAGAGAGTTTGAACGAGGGCTAAATATAGTTTAAAAATAAGCACACGTGCAAATCCCAGGCCATGACTGTCTGTATGTGTTAATCGTGAAGGCATTGTTAGCTCTGCATAGAGAGTAAGCATAATATTGATGAAATAACGTTCCCCTTAGAAAATGTGTGAAACTATAGTATTAAGAAGGCAGGAGGGAGGATAAGAGCACCAGTCCTTAAAATGTGGCTCCATCTGGGCCTCCCTGGTGGCACAGGCGGTTGAGCGCTGCACTGTGAAGCTGTCTGCAGCCTCTGCAGTGCGGGTTCGATCCCAGCCGGCCGGAGAGAATCCACGTGGCGCAGCAGACCTCTCCTGTTCACCTGCTGCTCCCCTCAGCAGTGTATTTCAGTAGATCTGCCTGTTCTGTTCCCCACGCTGTCTCTGGTGAATCCTCTCACCCTCCCACACATCTGGCCTGTACTCTGGTTCTTGTATAAAAATAAATAATTTTTTTTTAAAAATGTGGCTCCATCTATCTAACATAAAACATTTTAATAGATATCCCAAAGTTCAATTTATCATCAATATCTCTCCAACCAGAATTTTTATTTTCATCTCTTCATGTAAAAATACTCATAACTCTGAGACGCTTTTCCAAACCTAACTTCAGGAACTTTTGAATTTGAATTCTGCTCCTTCACCCAACTTCCCTTCAGTTTTAAATCCTCTTCCCCACCTTTAAATTAATGAATAAACCTATATCCCACTTCCCATGTTTCTGCCTTTCATACCATTACCTCTACCACCATTTAAACAATTTTTCAAACTGTTCCTGGAAGGTACCATTTTATTGGTTGGCCATTCCCATTTTGGACTTAAATATTCTCTGACTCCTTTTGGTTTTAGTGACTATCTATATTAATGCTATTTTTTGTTTTCCAGGTGCCTCTGGACCGGGCTCACGGACTCAACAATGTAAGCTCCAAAGTCACAAAAGAGATAAACCTCCTTGACTGCAGCCATCATGGGCCATGGTCACATTCATACATCCCACGTGGGACTTTTCCCTGAAGAAAGTAGCAATTTGCAAGTTAGAAAACTAGCTTGATCATATTTAGAGAGCTAAATGCCAAATATAAACTATAGCAATTTCTTGGTGGCAGAACTGGTACCTCGTTCTCTTGGTTTTTGTTTGTTTTTGCTTGTCCATGTTTTCTGTAAATGCTATTTCTGCAAATGCTTCTACTTCATCAGAAAAAAAGTCATTAAATATCACTGGTCTCTAGAGGGCTGTACGGAATTTTCTCTTGCCCATTCTGTCCCACTGACCTTGTCTGCTATGTCTCCCATAGTCTTTCTAAATGTTGGTAACACTTTCATTTAAATTCTATCCAATTCCTTTTTAAGAACCTGCTGGGTAGTCTTGGTTTTCTAGGAGGATCAGAGGAGTAGAAATGCTCAAAATAATCTCCACGTTCAAGATATGTATAACTCCCCATGGTAGGCAGGCATAAATGAAATAATTTTACAATATTACACAGCAATCAAAACTGTGGATAAAATTGTATGGAATATGCTACAAGTGCTTAGGTATTTGGAGAACATAACCTCTTATCTTTCCCATTGTGTTTTTGGAGTTTTCTTGATGGTATAAACAGCCTAGGTTACTTATTAAACATGTAGGTTTCTGGGTGGCACTCTGAATGTTTTAGATCAGGATTGCAAGGGAAGCCTGGGAATCTGCATTTCCCCAGATGATTCTTCTTATTATAGAAGTTTGGGGAATCATAAGCTAGAATGATTGGATAAAGGCAGAAATTAGGAAGAAAGGTCAGAAGGAGCGCATTCCAGAGAAGTCTTCTTGGGAGAAATGGAATCTGAGCTTAAGTCCATATGAGCAGGAAAAGGAAAATTTATACAACTAAATGAGTCTCTAGGCAAGTTGAGAAAGGGGGCGTTTTATAGAGGTGATTAACCCTGTAAGTGAGATTTTTCTGGATAATAAAAATAATGTGACCTTAAATAGCTCCTCTCTCTCTCCCCTACACCCCTCCTCCTTCTCTCTATCCATCTTCTCTCTCTCCCTTTTCCAGAGTGGAACATGCCTTAGTCTAACCTCCACATTTGAAGATTTATATTTATCTTGCTACCTAAATTTTGAAGTGAATACAGGAATCAATAGGGCATTGTATTTATCTCATCGGCAGAACCGGGAGAAGCTCTCACATAATTTTTCCCATTCACATTAAATCCAAACCATCCATTCTCACACAATTTTTCTCTCCCTTCCCTATAGGATTAATATAAATCACGGGAGATAATTTGCAAGTAAGGCTATTTAAAATAGCGGCAGAGCAGTTCATTTGTTGCGATAATTCACTTTGGTGTAAAATTCAATTATTACTGACAAATCAAGGTTAGTAACTTAATCATTATAAAGAACAGACGTCTGGGTGAGGAACAAGTAAATTAGGGGATTCCCAAGTCTTTTAATCTCCACCCCCCAGTGATTCTAGAGGATTTTCAAGCCTTGTAAGAGCTTGAAAAAAAAATTCTCATCTTTCTGATCCTTGGATAGAATTCCTCCCATCAGTTTATTTTCAAAGTAATAAACGTGTAAATACATGCCATACGTTTATACATTTGCACGACTCTGTAGCACTTTTAAATCCAGCCTAACTATTCAGAAAATTTGGTCTTGATTTTTTCCTTTTCTGGCACAGACCAAAGAGAGAACCACAGCCCATGTGTTGGAGGCCCTGACATCTGCTGATTTGTCAGTTTTGTTTAGTTAAAATGGATTCACGTTTGTAAAGGAAGGGGCCTGTTTACAGGAACCAGCACTGCAGCAAATTAGTTCTACTTTTACCAACGATAATTCCCCTGGTTTTGCATTAACGGTGATAGGCTCTGTGACTGGGGAGAACACTGCACCCAAGAGTTGGTCAGCTGGGGAGATTTCATAAATCAAAATGAATCCCCAAGGGGACAGAGGTCGCCGGCTGAGACACCACACACACAAGGGCCAACCCGGTTGCCCTCTCTTGCCTTGTGTGTCCTGCTTGGCCATGCTGAAGCCTGGTTCTGATGACCAAGCAGAAATTCTAAAGAGCTGGAATTTGTTCTTCCCCTCATTATAGTTTCCCACTTTGAGTAGTTAGTATGCATTTAATCCATTCATAGCTGTATTGGAATCCACAGCTCTCTCCGGACCCCGGAGGAGTGCTACTAAACAGTTTTCACAGCTCAGCACTATTTTGCGCGAAGGAAGAAAGCTGGACAACCAGTTTATAAAATGCTGACAGAAATACACAGTCATTTAGAGAGTTTCTCTGTGTAGTGTTCAAGATTAACTGCCCTACACCTCCTATTATTGTTTCAACTCATCCTCCTGAAATGGTTCACCACGCAGAGAAAAGCTCTAAAGGTATGGGGAGCAATGAATTATTTGCAAGCCATATAAGAACGGTGATAAACCTTTTAAAACTTGTATCTATAGAGCGGGCACTTCAGAACGTAAATAGGTATAACACATCTATCCGCCCTCCCCCCACCCTTCTATGGATTTCTTTTCAAAGTGAAGAAAGCTTGACAGGGTAGCTGGCCTTTAAGCCTTCAATTAATTGAACAAAGATTTTAAAATTGTTCAATTGGTTTCATTAGGAAGTGTACAATGAAATAATAAAGTAAAACAAATGATATAAAGCAGAGCCACTAATTAGCTCTACATGATTGATATAGCTTTGGACCAGGCATTTGATCTCAAACAAAATGCAGTTCCTTGTTAAGAGGATTTTTAATTGATGTGCAGAGAGGTATTAGATGATGTTGGAAAATAATTACTCCAAAGCTATTCATGCATTTGGCTGAACATAACAAATGAAGTTTGGGCACTGGATCTGGCGAAGTGGACACGTGCTAATTAATAACGAGGAGAACAAGCATCTTCCAGGCGTTTTTAACCCAGTATTTGCTAGGAGATTGCTGAGCAATTATGCGCCATAATGAGGTTGTCATATAAACAAGATTAACATTACTCAGATGTCAGATGAGATTTCAAATTCATGCAACCCATATGTATTTTCCGGTGGTTATAGATTGTAACGCAGAGCTAACCAATCAAGATTGCTGCTCAAAGTTCAGGTACGATTAAGGAAACCTCATAATAAGATAGCAAATCTTTGCTATTTTCTGATGGTCAAATTTAAAGACTGTTCTTGGAATAAATAAGAAGATACATTTGAGCTCATGTCAAAGCACCAATACATTGAAAAAAGGAAGAAAAGAAAAAAATAACTTTTCTCAAAGATATGAATATTGACTAGGGTAAATATGCTCTTCATCTCTAAAAACTTGATGAGCATATGCACCGAGTTACACATAATTTGTTAAATCTGACAAGAACGTTAAATTAGCATTTGGTTGGTCTCGGCCAAATTCTTTGCTCAGAAAAATGTGTGCATGTTGACATGAAATTAGAGGGACTTATGGGTGAATATCTAAAGGCGGAATTTGTCTTTGTTTTATATAAGGCTGCTTTCTCTCCGCCCCAAATGGTAGAAGCTAAAGCTAACTTGGGATATGTCTTAGTGAAAAATGTAACATTGGTTCGAGTATTTAGATAACTTAGGCAAACCATTTAAAACTGCAATAGGGAAAACTTGAGTTTGTTTTGAGTTAAAAGTAATAAATAGTTGCTTAATGACACAATTTATGTTAGCAGGTTGTAACTCAGTTTAAGGGAACAACTTAATATCTGCCTTGTAAAAAGTTCATTTTACTTAGTTACTCTTCCCACATTCTCAAAGTACTGAAAACTTGATGATTCCCATTAAATAGGGGGCATGCATGAATTAAAGACTTTGTAAGTTCTTACTGCACAGAAAACATATGTATGTGTATTTATGTATAGATTGTGTGTGTTCGTGTGTGTATGTGTATAGGGAGTGTAGATTGAGTGGGAAAGCGAATTTCTCAGTTTCTTCATGAAGCGTTTCTGCCCTTGCTAATTTCCCATCCAGTTCTCTTTACCTGGAATGGTGCCGCTTTAACCTAGACTGAGCGATTAGCTGCTTAATGAAAAGAGGTGTGTTTGTGTGTGTGTTTGTGTGTGAGTGTGTGTGTACATGCATCCATGTGCCCATATGTGTGTTTTTTTTACAAATGTTCTTTTTCTAACGGAATAGGTTTTAAGACACTCTCCTCTGTGATGACTCTGTTAAAATTATCAACTGTTAAAATTTCTTTGTTAATCAATCTTTGGTTCTTCAAACCTAATACACAATTTAATTTTATAACAGATTATGCTCTTCTGGACACTCACTGCCCTGGTTATGTCTCACTTCAGACCCCATCCTGATTTCTGTGTTTACTTTGGGATTTCTGCAGCATAATACACAGAATTGAGGACAAAGCCCCTTAGCAGAGGATTCTCCAGACTTCATAGGGACAGTTGAACAGCGGGTAGTGCCTCCTGAGAAGTTACAGTCTGGTCTGAGTGGGGTCAGATACAGACTACATCACTACATCACAGTAGGACTGTTAGGACTTGGATGGATGAATAGATATGGGAAGGAATTCTAGTGATGAGAATGTGCTTTGTTTCCCCAATAAATGAAGGAAGCATTTATAATGAAGTTAATAATGAACAACTGCATTGCTGCTTAGTTCTGTGGAGACAGACGGTAACCAAAGTGAAGGGATGGAATGTGAAACCCAAGAAGTAAGCTGGCCTTTAACCAAGAACAGGTCGCTAGATTCGATGTCTGAACTTGGAGACGGTGAAGGAAGGTCCTCTCCTCTTGAGTGAAGCACTGAGCCATCTGAATAAACACTACAGAGCAAAAAAGGACAAACCAAAAAATTCCTGGATTCTAAGTGAAAGGTTGAATCTATCTTAAATACAACCACTGAGTGTATTATAACACTGTCTGGAGGAAATTCTGTGGGTGTTTAAAGGCCCTTTTCTACTTGAAGTTTAAGTAATTACATGGATTATTATACTGTATTATGTTAAGTGAAAGGAGACTTACTGACAGTGCAATTACAACTTATGACCATGTTAAATAATAGGAACAGAAATATGTCTAGAAGATAATAAACCAGAATGTCAATATCAGTTCTGTTTGTGTAGTGAGACTATGAGTCATTTACCTTTTCTCTTCCAAATTACTGTCAATTAAAAACATTATTCTCCCCCTGCCCCTTCCTTTTAACTTCTGGATAAAGAGGTTTTTTTTTTTTTAAGATTTATTTATTCATGCGTACAAGAACCAGGGTACAGGCTAGATGTGCAGGAGGGTGAGAGGATTCACCAGAGTCAGAGCAGAGAACAGAACAGGCAGATGGGCTGAAATACACTGCTGAGGGGAGCAGCAGGTAAGACAGGAGAGGTCTGCCGCGCCATGTGGGTATCTCCGTGGTCGGCTGGGATTGAAACTGTACTCTAGAGGCTGTGGACAGCTCCACAGTTCTGCACTCAACCACCTGCGCCACCAGGGAGGCCCAACTTCTGGATTCTTTACTTCTGTAGTCAATGGGTGATTTGCTGGCTATAGCTAAGGGGGAGATACTGTGCTTCCAAAATACCAACAATAATGTAAGCCAACATTTTCTCAATTAAAAAATCAATTATTTTTAAAAATTAAAAATACATAAATTGTTTAAATGATGTGACAATGAACATATTTTTAAAAATAATTTATTAGATTAACTAATTCCAGAACAAAAGAGATAAAGCTTCTGGAGGAGCAACTGGTAACTCTTATTGTCAGATATAACTGCAAGCTCCGAGCTGACTGACAGTGCTGAGTCACTTCTGTGGTATCAAAGAATTTCAAAGTGAATTTGTTAGGGGGAAAAGGCGGTCCCAAAGCAAATTCCATACAGGCTTTGTGGACTCCACCCCCACCCCAGGTCAAAGCCAAAGACACTGGGAACTCCAAATCCCATCACCACCAAAGGGAAGGTGGCTGGGACCTGAGGGTGGGGTGAAGCAGCCAGGTGGATACAAAAGGCAGACACGTGGGCTTTGGGGGGCTCTCCATTTTTGGGCTCTCGGCCAGCTCGGAGCGTCCGGCCAGCTCTGGGAGTGACTTTGGGTTTCCAGGTCGTCGGATCGGGTAGGACGCATTAAAGACTTTATTTCCCTATTTTCTCCCTGAGTTGTACATTTTCCTTATTTCCTTTCCTCTTGTAAATAAACCTTTTATTAACCCTTTTGTGTGTGTCTGTAGTAGAGTATTCATAAGCCCCTTTAAAGCGCGCGGGTGAGGACCCACAGCCAGAAACCCGTTTAATATCGGGGTTGCTCTATAACAAATTGTCATCCCTCTCTCTTTTTCCACCCTCTGCCCCTCTGACCCTTTCTCCATCCCCTCTCCTTCTTAACCTCAAAAACCTCACTTCAGTTATCAATGTCTGCTAGTTTATAATTAGTTTGATTTGTCAGTTCATCTGCTTTGATTCCTTGTTTTATTCACACATGTGAAATCATCCCATATTTGTTTTTGTCATTCTGACTTACTTTACTACACATAATTCTCTTGAGTTCCTATTTTTCTGCCTGTGGTAGAGAAGACAATAAAACTGATAATGAAAAAAAAAAAAAACAACAACAACATTGGAATATGCTGAATTTGAAATCATGGAGAAACAACATAAATCCTATGGTTTAAAAAAATACAAGTACTGGGCCTCCCCTGGTGGTGCAGGCGGTTGAGCACAGCTCTGTGAAGCTGTCCGCAGCCTCTGCAGTGCGGGTTCAATCCCGGCCGGCCAGCGAGGGTCCCACGTGGCACGACAGACCTCTCCTGTCTCGCCCACTGCTCCCCTCAGCAGTGTACTTTGTCAGTCTGCCTGTTCTATTCCCTGCTCTGTGTCTGGTGAATCCTCTCACTGTCCCGTGAATCTGGCCTATACCCCGATTCTTGTATAAATAAATAAATCTTTTTTTAAAAAAAGTACAAATACTCAGAATTGCATTGAGAATGTGGCAGCTGAGTATCACCCTTGACATTCATTTCTCATTGTTGACCTTCCCTGGAATAGTTGAAATCTCCATTTGTGTGAGTATTTGTGTGTGTGTGTGTGTGTGTGTGTGTGTGTGTGAAAGAGAGAGAGAGCAAGAGAGAGAGGCTGAAGTAGATTGTTTCAGAGATTCATGAATGGTCATTCATATAAATCCTGATTTAAGCTTCAGTGCCCACCGAATATTGTTGAATGATGTGTCACAAAACTGCTTTGTTGACATGGTTTGGCCTCCCAAGACTCATCAAGGAGACATTGTATGGATCCCAGAACCACCTTGACATTTCTGGCTCTGTGGACAAACTCAGGCCAACATTTGAATTGTAATCTTTTTTAATGAAGCAGCTGAAATCAAAGCCAGGTGCATCCCTCAGTGGGTAAAACCTGCAGTCAGAAGCAAGATGTACAAAGATCAAAGCCCAAACTGTCACGGTGGATGATAAGCTGGAAGCAGGACCCGAGCCTTTTGATTTAAATTGTCGAAACATTCCCTCCAAATCCATCTTTTTTCTCTTTTTTGCAGGTGCTTCATCTGTGCAAGTGAATTCAGTGTTTCCATGTTGGGTCCAAACTTCTAACATTCCTCATTGGCATTAGTATACATTTTGGTTTAAAGTTTATTTCAATGACTAAAAAAGTCCAACGACTTCCACAGGACTTTTAATGATAGAGAATAATTAAGTTTGCCAAATACTGTTATTTAATTATCTTATTTTCCAAACTGATTCTGACTTCTTTCTTTTTTTAGATTTATTTATTTATTTATTTATTTATTTATACAAGCACTGGGTACAGTCAGAGTGCAGGAGGGTGAGAAGATTCACCAGAGCCAGAGAGGGGAACAGAACAGGCAGACCGACGAAATACACTGCTGAGGGTGTAACAGGGTGGTCCCCAGGAAAGGGGGAGGTTCCCTGCCCCACCCAGCAGCGGGCACGACAGGAGAGGTCTACACTCCATGTGGGACCCTCGCTAGCGGCCGGGATCAAATTAGCACTGCAGAGGCTGCGGGCAGCTTCGTAGCCCAGCGCTCAACTGCTGCGCCACCAGGGGAGGTCCATGATCCTAACTTCTAATTATACTTATATATAAGTTTGATTAAACTCATTTTGAGATATTTCTGCACATTTTAAATAAGAGGCTGTATTTTACAAGTGGTTATTAATGAAGAATCCAGACACACACAAGAACTTCTGACGCTGTGGTCCTTTCTGAAAATAGACCCGGGCTTGGGTGCCTGCTATGTGCCAGAAACATCACAGATGATCTCTCCTGTGCTGCTCCCCACAGCCCTGTGAGAGATGGGTATTACAGCCTTCAGAGTCCCCCCAGGGCACAGAGGTTGGCAGTTTTCTAGAATCATACAGATAATGCAAAGCAGAGGGAAGATGTAAACAGAAGTTCCTGTTCCCCTAAACTCTAGCTTTTATCTCTTCTCTCTTGCTTCAATCTCCTACTTTCCCCATGGGAATGCAGTTTTTTGCTTCCTTCCTTTTTTTTTTTTTGGTTAGTAAGAAAAGGGTTCCATGCTTCCCTCTGGGGCAATATTCTCCCCATGAGAATTCTCAAGCTCCTTCACCCCCTGGTCACTCCTTTTTTTAAAACATTCTTGGAGACTTCACCTTCCTATTAGGATATCAGCTAGGCAGAGCCCAGGAGGGCTATATACACTGTAAACTAATTTTTTTCTCTCCTCGAGGCTCCTTTCTTTTCAGTGAGTCATTTTCTTTGAATAAATAACTTGTTCACTGAGCAAGGTTTCAGCAATTTTTGTCAAGTCTTTTTTTTTTTTAAAGATTTATTTATTTATGCATACAAGAACTGGGGTACAGGCCAGAGGTGTGGGGGTGGGGGGGGTTGAGAGGATTCACCAGAGACAGAGTGGGGAGCAGAACAGGCAGACTGACTGAAATGCACTGCTGAGGGGAGCAGCGGGCATGACAGGAGAGGTCTGCTGCACCATGTGGGTAGCTCCCTGGCCTGTTGGGGACTGAATGCATGCTGCAGAGCCTGTGGATAGCTTCACAGTGCTGTGCTTAGCCCCTTGTGCCACCAGGGAGGCCCAGTTTCAGCAATTTTGACAGAGCAATGCTTTTTCCTCCCCTTCTAAATACCACTAGTCTTTCCTTTCTAGATGTGTTTAGACTAACTGTGAAGACAGTATGAAACAATGCTAGAATCCTGAAGTTTTCTCCAGATAAAGTAACTGGTACCTAAAGAACAAGTCTTCCTAAAGATCCCCAAGGTAAATCTCCCACAAGTATTTTCATGTGGTTTTTAGATGTTCTCACTCTCCCCTGCCTCCTCCTTGCCTCCAACATCTGTGCTAAATAACCAGAATGGGTGATTATTGATGGAGGACAGGAACAGAAAACACTGAAAATGAGGCGCCACAAGACCAGAAACCTGGCTCACACAAGGAGGTGGGGGTAGAAGAGATTAGCATAGCCATTGACACAGCTATGGAAACCAAGATCCTCATCTACCAAAGCCTAGATTACAAAGCATAAGACCCAAGCAGGTATCAGGCTGCTGTAGGGAGAGTCTGGAGCACAGGCCCAAGGGTAAAGATATGGAGATTGAGCCCACTGTGGAATCTCCTGTCCCTTTCAGATTCTACATAGTTATCTAAAATCAGCAACTAACCAAAAGCTCACAAGGAGTGGCCCCCTCCCAAACAGAAGACGATATCTACCCCCACCTCCTTGTGTGAGCCAGATTTCTGGTCTTGTGGCACCTCCTTTTCAGTTTTTTCTAGTCCTGTGCTCCATCAATTATCACTCCCATTTTGCAGATTAAAGGCATTGAAACACAAGGCTTAGAAAATTCGTGGCCAAGCCAGGACTGGAGGGCAGTTCTTCTCAGCGTGTTCTGGTAGGGGGCGCTGCAAGGTCTCTCCGGGAGGCCCTGTGTCCAGGTGCTTTTCCAGCCTGGGGTCACTGCTGTCTCCAGCTGTCTTTTCATCCGTCATTTTCTGCACTTCCTCAGCCGCAGGCCTCTTCCATATAAAAGAAAAGTGAGAAAAATAAATTTGCAGTAAAAACAAATTGTCCAAGTCTGAGGAAACATTCCTGACCGTGCTTTGTCCAATAAGCTTGTATTGTTTGTGCAGTTGCCCGTGTGTCTCTCTGCTGTGAGTTTGTATCAATATTTTTTTTTGTTTCAGAGGGCAGGTTCCTAGAGAGAGAGAGAGAGAGAAAATCAGGTCTGTTTTTTCTTTCCCAGTTCTTCACAAAATACCCAAACTATGTGGTTATTCTTTTTTTTTTTTTTAAAGATTTATTTATTTATTTATACAAGCACTGGGTACAGTCAGAAGCGCGGGAGGGTGAGAGAATCCACCAGAGCCAAAGCGGGGAGCAGAGCAGGCAGAAGGACCGAAGTACACTGCTGAGGGGAGCAGCGGGCGGCAGGAGAGGTCTGCGTGCCGTGTGGGACCCTCCTCTGGTGGCCGGGGAGCAGCCGGGGAGCAGCCGGGGATCGAACCGGCGCTGCAGAGGCTGTGGGCAGCTTCGCAACCCAGCGCTCAACTGCTGCACCACTGGGGAGGTCCTATGTGGGTACTCTTTATGATTTTTTTTTCATACCCAGTTTTCTGTGCCTGATCAACTTCACCTAATTTTGTTTTATTTTCTTTTAGGAGACAAAAAGAATCCTTCAGCCCCATGAAGTATTTGTTTAAAGATTTGTTTGTTGTCAAGTCTTAGATGTGTCTAATTCTCAATTTGTGTAACAGGGGCTCATAATCACTTGGTTCTGCTCTCCCTATCAAGAGCAATGGAGAACTGCCGTCTTAAAGCTGGACCTAAGGAGCTAGTATTGGCTTGAAAACATGCATTTACCTGTAATATACTTTAGCGTGGGTCTCTGTATAAGCACATGATCTTTTAATTATGAAGGATGACACAGCAGAGAGGATGTCCGTCTTAAGTGTTCCCTGAAAGCACCAATAAATTATATTTACATATTATATTACATTTGACAGTTTTCATCAAGTGGGATTGTGTTTGGCAGGGTCTGGTGAGTCTCAGGAAGTTCCATGATACTAGTCATTAGCTCAGGCTGAGGCTGAGCAAGTCATTTTAAAGCAGAAAGCAGCATTTTCTCCACTGGAGATAAGAGCCCAGGCCACCTACCCACCCTCTGATAGTGACTGTCCCTCTGACAAAGGTGCACCTTTGAGCCGGGAACCACTGAAAGGTGGTGAAAAGGGCCAGTTAGGTCTGGGACAATAGGAGCAAAATCAAAGTACAAATCAAAATCATGCCTGTCAGAGGGTTTCCCAAATATTCTTTGGTCAAACTTTTTTGTAGAGAAAAGTATCACAGAGTTTCCATGTTCTCTGCCCCACCTAATGAAGGGTGTTGCTGAGTGGGAAGGAGAGGCTGAAGGAGACTTGGAGGAGACACGTGGCACAGAGACATGTGAAGAATCAGCTTTGGACTTGCACTAGGGACTTGGGGACATGGGAAAAGATATATGGAATAGAGACAAATAGAGACACTTAGAAGAGATGTGGGTGAGTGACCCTTGGGGAGGCTGCAGTGGCAGCCAGCATCTTGATTTGTACTTCAGTTTTTGCTCCTTTTATCCCAGGCTTGCCTGGCCCCTTCTGCCCATTCCTACAATTCCCTGTCAGAAGGTTCCTTAGACCTATGGTAAGTTTTCAGGCCTTAGCAGTTCCATTTTGGACCAACCCTGTTTGATTGGACATTTATCCATGAAGAGATGAGTAATTTTTGAGGTATTTTATTGGAACATTATAATACTTTCTACTCTTTCTATACACACTAATTCTATTAAAGTTCTTTCACACCAAGAGTTTGCTTTGTTTTAATGTGGCAGGTGGCAGAGCCTCTTAAGAGAGTACAAATTTGGGGGCTCCTGTGAGCCTGGTGACTAAAGGACCAGATCATGACAAATCTCTTTGTTAAATGTATTTATTGAAATTGTGTGTGTAGTGCTTACCATAGAGTCTACATCTCTAAAATGACATACAAGTTAGTTTAAATTAAATGAATCAATTACTTGGTTAATTCAGTTTCCTTTTCTAGATGTTTCTGGAATGTGTATTTCTAGGAAACAAAGGTAGTTCTTTTGTTTTTGTTTTTGTTTTTTTTACTTCATTGTACCTTTCTTTTTAACCCATAAACATTTTAAAAGAAGAGAAGAAAAACATGCCACAAACTCTGATGGACAAGATTTTGACTGACCACACTCATTTTTCAGGCAGGTTGCTTAGTCAGAGTTCTTTCTTTAGGTATTTCCCTGAGGTGGTTATTTCATTGATTAGTATATACAATTGAAGTGATATGAAGTATAAAATCAATTAAAAAAAAAAAACTGTGGAAATCCCAGCTCCTACACCTATTAGTAAACAGAGTGTCTTCCTAAGTAGAATACTCAGTGGTTGGGAAACTGTGGACTCTGCTGTTGAAGATACATGTTCAGTTGTATCACATGGGGAAAGTTCGAGAAACCTGGATAAGTTTAAAAATACAAGGTTCTTAGAATAGTGTCGGAGACATAATAAACTTTAAAAAACAAAGCTTGATATTGTTTCCCTCCCTCCACACCGTCCCTCCTCTCTCTCTCATTTCTTTTCTTTCTTTATTAATTCTTAAGCTCCTTGAGGTGCTGTAATTCACTCAAAACTCAAGTAAGTAAAAGCAACTAAGTAAATGCTTTCAGACTGAGGAAATACACGTTCAATCAATATTTAATTTTCTTGAAATTGGATATTGTTATTGCCAAAAAATATTTTGACACACGATTTGCATAAGTGTAAACCTTGGAGGCAGTTTTAAGTTATTCTTTTATTTCAATTTTTGTAGGTTATAGAAGCATTTCATGTTTATTTTTAAAAATGATTGAAGAATACATACAATGAATTATCCTTCAGGCTTATAAAAAGGAAGGAAATTTTGACACATGCAACAATATGGGTGAACTTTTGTTTATCAAGTTTTCTGTACAAAAACCTGTCTGCCAGTGAGTCTCTTTAAGGCTCCTGGGTATTGCATTTTTAAGGAATTCTTCACTTTACTTCATCATGAAAATTAAAAAAAAATAATTTACATAGTTTGTTTTCATGATATTTAAATTTTTGTATAGCATTCACTATAACCAGTATTTGTTATTTCCTCAAGCTCTGTTCTTATTATGGTGCTTTAAATTTGATCCTTTTAAAACTGAAGTAACATTGCATTATAACATTATGTAAGTTTCAGGTGTTCACAATTAAAGCTCAACATGTATATATGCTCCATTAAGTTCACCTGTGAAAGTCCAATTCTATCCTTCACCATAAAATGGGCCCCTTTATATCTGCTTTATCTACCAATTTGCCTCTTCCCGTCTAGTGACCACTAATTGGTCTTATAACCTAAAAGTTTATTTTTGTTTTATGTAGTTCATCCATTTGTCCGGTGTCTCTATATGAGAGAAATCATGTGGTGTTTGTCTTTCTCCATCCGACTTATTTCATTAAGCATAATACCCTCTAGGTCCATTCATGTGGTCGCAAGTGACAAGAGTCCACTTTTTTTCTTTTTAATAGCCGAGTAGTATTCCATTGTGTATATCTGTACCACATCTTTATCCACTCATCTGTTGATGTTCATTGAGGTTGCATCCAACTCTGGCTATTTTGATCTTTTCATATACTTCATAAATTTAATCTTTTCATATACTCAGAAAAGGATCTTTCAGATGGGTTTTCCTCCATCCAAGATCTTGTGTCTGCATTACCTTCATGAGTGTCTATTTAACTAAACACCAGTGAAATAACCCTCTGTGGCATGTTCATTTCTCTTGTTCCTTGAGGGTGTGTTTGTGCTTTTTGTGTTTGTTTTTATTTTTAGAAATCATTCAGGGGAAAAAAAGGTGCCGTATTATCCTAGCAGATATCAGAAGAACAAAGTGTTTCTAAAAACAGCCTTTGTGCTGGTGACTGCTTTGTGAAGAAATTTCATAACCCAAAGCCCGTTAACGGGACTGATTATTTAAGACAACTGTGGTTCCTGTGTAGATTTCTCTTGCAATGTGTGAACCACACTACTAATTTACTCTTTGACCAAATGCTCCTCCTCCGTAATATGCTGTACTCCCCTAAAGCTTGGGAAAACAGCTTTAAGCTTCTCACTTCTTTAGTAAAGAACTTCTCAGTTGATTTCAAGTGAAATGCCAACAGTCTCACTTTTTTTCAAACACACTTCACAGCCATGGCTGTATATCCACTTGAAAAGTGTATGTTTTGTGGGTGGGGGTGCGGTGTGCTTTGAGCAGTTGTCAGATGTTTTATTTTTGGAAAAATCTAAATAGCATTTTGGAAGATAATTAAGGGTTGCTCAAGTTTCGTTCAGAATATAAAAAGGTATATTTTCCCTCCTTGGAGCATTTTTGCACTCCATACTTCATTGTCACCTCCTCCTCTATTTTATAAATCTTTTAATTAATGGTGTTTATTCTCCTCTCAGTCTGGTCTGAGTCGTGTTTTTATGATCATATTATTAGGAAGTGATAACATGTGTGGATTTTTTTTTCTGTATCTGGGCTTGCCAATCACTATGGAAACAAGCAAATATTTACATAGCCCAGATACTGATTAATACCTACTGGTTATTTTGACATTAGAAAGTTACTGTTTGAATGTAAAGAATTTCTCCTGAATAGTACAGTGGGCTATTCTCATTTATTTACATTTGTAATATCCCTATCAGAAATTAATCCAATAACTAGAGCTTCATCAAATTATAGCCATTTCTGAAAGAGCCGTTTTTGCCGATGAATGACTCAAAATCAAACCCTCGATGTTTAAAATGGTTGCTTGAAATTTTAACTGACAAGTTTTTTGAAACACAGATTCACCTGACTTTGCTCTATGCTGAAGACACGGCGTGGCAGGATGTGTTGGACCGCCCAGCAGAGCACATCCAGCGAGAGTAGGTATGACGTGTCACTCTCCAAAGGTCTCTTTACAAAGACTTTTGTAAAGAGAATATTTAGCTCGAAATGTAAGCCCCAGAATCCAGCCTCTTGGGGGGTACTTTGTAATTCCCTTGGAGAACAGCATCATCTTTCTCTTACTCTTTCTCCCTTTGGGGTGTCTTCTTTCCCTACCGGGGAGAAAATTTTAATTAAAAAAAGGTTTTGGGCCACTGAGGATCCAAGAAATTGTAGTGTATATTGCAGAACAGTGACTTCAAGCTCGAACAGACTCTCCTTCCCAGCGTCTCTGATTCAGTTGCTCTGGGTGTGGCTACAGAATTTGCTTTCAACAAGTTCCCAGGTAATGCTGCTGGTACACACAGCCCCAGAGTCTAATATTGTTTTCTTTCTTGTTAACCAAGTAGGGAAGTTCAAGCAATCTTTACAATTACTATGTGCATGTTTAGCAGCCGAGATGGTGCACCAGCAAAGCTGGAATGTGCGCTCTGGCTGAGGACAACCTTCAGCATAATCTGTATAAGCTGAGTCAAGAACCGGACAATAATAGCACAGCTATAATCTCTTCAAAGAAAGTGTTTCTTGAAAACTGTGGAAGGATCTCACCTTATTCATCAAGTCAACTGAACTCTTCAATCACACAAACCCATAATTAAATTGTGTGTGGGTTGGACAAGTGGAGATTGAATCTGTGGAGATTGACTATTCTCACATTTTTCATTAATAGTGACTCATCCTTCAAAATGACTGATTAGAGTTTACCATATCACCTATTTCTGTAGAATTGAATGTGAAGCTTAGCACCTCAGCCAGAAAAATCATTAGGGTGGCAAATTTTCAAACAGTGAATTCCATCAAGAAAAGATTAGGATTTGTAATCAGAAGATCTGGACGATTCTTGGTTCTGCTTTTTTACATATTATAACATCTCAGACACATTTCTTAATTTCTCTAGATTTTAATATCCTCACCCATAATGTGAGGCTAGTAATATTTATTCCACTGAGTTGGCGAATATTTACTGAATGTTTACCAGGCACTGTGGTAATGCTGAAAAGAGTAAGGAATACTTTCCATCTTCAAGGTGTTCACAGAACAATTTTAATAAATAAATGAGAGCACAGACATGAAGAGTTGAGGAAACTATAAAGGCCTAATGTAAAATATTATTGCTCTTTGCATGGCAGCTCATCCTGAACATGCCTGGAATGAGCCTCATTCTATTCATGGAAAGAAGTAAGACAGAGGGCAGCTCCGTGCTAAATGGAATCCTCCCTGAGAAAAGTTGCTACCATTGATTTTGGCATCAAACTAGTGGGTTGCAATTACAACAGGTATTTTTCCTCAAAATACTTTTGACCTCTGGAGAATTCAAATTATATTTTCATTTCAAGAAAATATTGATTTAGCTGCAAACCAGAGAATCTAAAAAGAATGGTTGGAATATTTGCTCAATGAACAGCATTCAGGTTTGTGATGCGAAAAATAAATTTAATAAAGTTTAACAGAAAAAAAGCACTGGAGGAGCACTCCTTTAAAAGTTTTTTAAAAACATCCAATGATATCTAAGAAGTAGTTGCTTTTGTTTGGGTTTGTCTTTCTTTGCTTTTTAATGAATAGGATGATTTTTAAACTCCAGAATGGAAGGCAGATTTCTTCATAAGGAATTTGGGTGCTGCGGTAGCATTGAAGGCACTGGGCTTCAAATCTTATTGAATTGTGTTCTGGTAAAGCAATTTCATTCTCAAATTGAACATGTCATTTCTTCTTTATTAAATTTCCCAGTTATTCTTTCACCTCAGGTTTTTATATTGCCTCCTATTTATTTCTGGATTTGTTCACTCAAAACGTGGGAAGGTGCAAGGTTTTATATCAAGCTCCATGTGCCCTGAAGCTGTCTGTGAGGACCTAAGAGCAAAGCAAAGGACAGAACTCACCACCCAGCTGTCTCCTACTGGTGAACTTGAGTGAGGCTCTGCGGGAGAGTTTATATTTGGCAGAAACATGGTCACCACATCCTTAGCTAGGTCTTCACTGCTGAGTTTTCAAGCTGTGGGTGATGCCAACATGACCTCCCTCCAGTAACAGTCCCCATAAGATGCTCTATGTCTTTCTGGAAAACACAAAAGAAAAGAAAGTTGGTTGAACTGCCATGTTTCCATTTATCATTTTTGCAATATAAAAATTTCCCCAAGATTCCACTGAAGTAGTTAATATTGACTATTTCCTGTTTGAAATTATCTATTCCCTTCTCCATTACCCTTATTACTCAGAATATGTTGGGAACTCTGATATAATATTAAATTTCTTCCTGTTTTGTTCACTATTTCCTATATACAGATAATTCTTAATTCCTCTAAAGAAGTAATAGTTGATGCTATTAGTTTACTCTTTAAAATACTTCATCAAACTCTCCATCATAACATTGGCTTCATGGTCAGCTATTGATTCTCACGTACCACCTTGCTTCATTTTCTCACGGTGCCTCTCAATAGCTCTCATTTGGTTTTGCTACTTTGCTACCTAGAATGGCTGTCAATTGGATGATTTGAGTCTTATTCACGCTATCCATTTGCAGTAAGTAAAATCACTTTCAGCTTTCTAAATTCAGCACATCACCTTCATCTTCTAGAAGACTTCAGGAGATAGATACTTAGTCTTTTGTAGATAATGCACAATGTGCAGAGTACCAAGGCAGGGAAATCCTGAAGACTGAGACTTAATTCTTCAATCGCAAAGATCACCTTACCTCTTGCTATATTTTGCTTCTCTTTCCCTACTTCTTCCCTCCTTCCTCCCTCTGCCCTCCCTCTAACCCTTCTTTTCTTCCTTCCATACTGTCTATCTCTCTTCCTGCCCCCATCTTGCTTTCCTTTTATTTACTCCCAAAAATATGACTGGGGAAAAAGAAGAGAAAACAAGATTTACCAATCTGTTGTTTTGATAATTTTATTAGCACTATGGCCTAGACATTATTATTAGGAATTTTTTTATTATAATTTTTTAAAAAGATTTATTTATTTATTTATATAAGCACCGGGTACAGTCAGAAGTGCGGGAGGGTGAGAGAATTCACCAGAGCCAGAGCGGGGAGCAGAGCAGGCAGAAGGACCGAACTACACTGCTGAGGGGAGCAGCAGGCGGCAGGAGAGGTCTGCGCACCATGTGGGACCCTCCTCCGGTGGCCGGGGAGCAGCCGGGGATTGAACCGGCGCTGCAGAGTCTGCGGGCAGCTTCTCAACCCAGCGCTCAACCGCTGTGTCACTGGGGAGGCCCAGGAATTTTTTTTTAATGACTAAAATGAACTGTGTTATTCAGAATACCAGGATTTGTCATAAAATACGAGGACTTGGCCATCTATTTTAGGACCTCTCCATGTAGAATGAAGACTGCTATTTAGCAGTGTTATATAATCATTAAACTGCTAGTTAAATCATTTCTTCCAACACAAAAACAGCACAATGTAACTAAGAGCAGCACCAAACGTCTATGTATAGTGTTGGTGGCCCTGCCTTCCTCAAGAGAAGATGGGCAGTAAAAACA
>NC_140080.1:85846172-85938672 GCF_964194135.1 Talpa europaea | reverse complement strand
TGATGGCAGAAGGAACAAGTTTCGATCAGCAGGTTAGTCGTTGAGAAGCAGATCATTTTAATTTTATAAGCTCAGTGTTCCACTGGCTTTGAGAAATCCCCTGTTATTTTTCTCCTCCCATCAAATTCACAAATGTCTGCCGACTCATACCTGCCTAAGTGATGCCTGGCATGGTGTGAGCAACCCAGAATCCTGCAGTTGGCATTTCCTTACGCAGTGTGGCTAGCCTGTGGTGGCTTATGTGGCTGAGTAAACTGGAGAGACATTTTGAAAAGATTTGTTGACCTGTTATCAAGGAATCCCCTTTCTTCCTCAAGCAGGTTTTGGGTGTGTTTATGGAGTAGAGGGTTAAAGGGTGGAGTAGAGATTGTTCTTATTTATAAACATTATAACCATACTGTATTTACACGTCATTTCTGAATGCTACCCTCTTGTTTGGACTTTTAGAAAGCCTTTGTTTGCATGACTTATTTCTTGAGTTATTAATTTATTAGTGAAAATGACTCCTGGGGCATCTTCTCCCCTGGTTTATTCCCTTAGGAGAACATTTTTGAATGTACTCTACCGCCATTGTATCTGTTAGGATTTGGGACCCTAACATGGCATTATTTGTTGCTTTTTCTGTTTCCCGTTTGGCACATGCTAATTCCTGTGGGCATTTTCTTTTGA
The DNA here is from genome assembly GCF_964194135.1 of Talpa europaea. NCBI lineage: Eukaryota > Metazoa > Chordata > Mammalia > Eulipotyphla > Talpidae > Talpa > Talpa europaea. The sequence continues at coordinate 85,938,003 of NC_140080.1, read as the reverse complement.
AAGTGATGAGATTTTCACTGTCCAGCAGTAGGCCGCATTTGCTAGAGTTATTGAACTCTGAAATAGGAAACCTGTGGGAGATCCCTTTTACCCTCCCAGAAGCTATTGCTTCAGCAAGGGAGAATTACAGCCCCATGACTGAGAATTTTAAAATACTTGATTGACTAAAACTTCCAGAGGTTTTGTTTCAGGTAATTGCAAGAAAATCAACATTTCTTTGTGGCCAGTGAAGCCAGTGTTCCTGGCTGTGTTCTCATCCAGTTGCTTCTCATATTTCCCTTGCAAACTTTCCCATTGGTTAGGGGCGGTGGAGCAATTTCAGTGGCTGGCTGGTGGAAATGTTTGGGAGAACATTTGCGTATCAAAGCAGCCTAAATATTTGCAAAAATGTTTGCTTGAGAAAAAAGAATCCACTTAGGATTAGGAAGTAACTGCTTAAACATTTTAAAAGCATTTGTGATTTCCCAAAGTATGCTGTCCTAGAGCCAAGGCTCAACCTGAATTTCAGAGGGTCATACCAGAACCCATATTTTTAAAAAGCTCATAAGATAATGAATATTTTACTTGATGATTAAGGTCTTTATGTGTGATATAAAAATGCAAAAACAAATGATAGAAATATATTTTAAAATTAATTTGTGTATCATTTACTGAACCTATAAAGCAAAAGATGTAGAGAAAGGACCTCAGGAAGTAATGGAATATTGAATAGCTCTGACACCATTCTTTTCCTCTAGTATGTATTTTTTACCCTATAAAACACAATTGTGTTGCTGTGATAGGACATTTGCTTCTTTTGGAGTCCATAGCTCTTCTCTTAGTAGTAATGATTTGAATAGCAGATCTCTCTCTCTCTTTTCTTTGGTAGAGTTTAAATGTGGGCATTTTTGTGTGTGTGTGTGTTCAGATGATTAAACTTTTATCTGCCTTTCACTGATGGTTTGGAAACAGTAGATATAAAACTCAGGGCAGGCCAATTTTTCCAATTTGTTAACAATGTAGGATTTGAGCGTTGACAATTACTGTACTTAAAAGCCCCTCGGATCAGGTGTTATTTTACCATCTGGACATTTTAATTAGTAATAAAAATGTGGATCTGGATACACAAAACTAGGATCTATAGTACACAGTGGCCCAATGCACGCTCTTGGTGTTGAGGTATATAGGTGGTTACATTTTACAAGTGTGTGTCTGCATGTGTGCTCATGTGTAAGTGTAATTGTGTGTTAAGTATGTGTTCATTCTTTGTAGAAACCCAGGTGTAGGTTTCCTGCACCTTTTTCAAATGGACACTGTCATAGTACCAAAAAATTAGGCCACTTTTCTTGAATAAAGTGTGTAATATATATTCTTGCATTCCTAAGTAGTACTTGCCTTTCTCTCTTTAATGCTCATACTTCATCATGTAGAAAGTGGACTCCTATGGCAGCAGAGTGCTGACGTTGGAGGTGACTTGGGCACGAGATATACCCCTCCATTTCATAGCTGTGTGCCCTAAGGCAAATAAATTGACTTCTCTGAGCTTCTGAGCTTCCTTTTTCTCTCACAAATAGAATGACAGTTTTGTCATAATAGTTATGATACCTGCTATGACAGAATTGGTGAAGCTTATAACAGCATGTATGTGAAAATACAAGGAACTATAACAATTGATTTCTAGTTGGAATTACCAGTTCATAAAATACTATATAAAAGTTGTCTAATTTCCAAAAATAAACGATGCAAAGATTATATTAGATTATTCACAAATGGTAATGTTAGGGCCATCAGAAAATGTGTTCATAATTTTAAACATGAAGCAGAATGGTCCATGTTTATAAAGTGTCTGGATATGCTCTTTGAAATAATGTTATTCTTAATTAAGGCAGAAGCGGGTACATTTGAGGGAAATAGTGACCCTCTGGAGAAATGGAGAGTGAAAATAGTTTAGGGAAATGAGTCTTAGCATCTTCTCTTTCGGAAAGATGCATATATGGTTCTCTTAATCATTATGAATTTCATGTTTGCAAACCAGTGTGAATACTTAAATGATAATCATTATTGTTTAGGAAAAAATCGTGCTTTACAATTGATATCATATTATATATAAATTTGCTCAAGAACATGTTTTCCTCAGGAAGTGAGGGAGTTGATGAAATTACTGTTTGAGACAGGACCAGATGTGTTTGACACAGGACCACTTTTACAGAAAGATTTTTCATTATAGATCCATTTTCTCTTCCTGAGAAATAACATTTGTATTATTTATTTGGGAGAATGCTATAATGATATATCAGGGGCATAACGATTCTGTTTTGGTCATTTCATTAATTTCATCTTTCTCTCCCTTATTGTAATTAATGCATACCTTGATTATAGTACAAATATTATTTCTATTGCATTGCTTCCAGTATCAAATATTTATTACTATAGACAATCCAATTTTAATAAGTGTCTTAGAAAGATTTTATATAACTTGTCTCTGGGACATGGTTTTAGCAGGAGTATTCAGAGTTCTTTGGAGGGGAATGTCAGGAGGAGCTAAATTGTAAATTCAACTGAGGCAGCCATCAGTGAAGTCATTAATTTGGTAAATATTAAGTAAACCACAGAAGAAACAGGAACATGCCAGTTGTGACTGTATACTTGAGAATTTTTACACCTAAGAATGGAAACCAGTTTCATTTAATGTCCCATCAGTTTCATTTAAATGTTCCAATCTAGTGACCAGTTCCATTTGCATATTCTAATGTAGTGAACATACAGGGTCTGCTTATTATTTGCCTTGATAATTTTTAAATTGTACTACAAGTCCTGTTCTTTGAAACTCCATTTGATATAAATGGTCATGGGAACTTTAACCTTTAGATTTAAGTACGCCCCCCCTTCCATCATGAGATGAGAAAGAAATTGTGGAGTTTCTCAAAAATTGTCTCATAAGAGGAATTCAGTTAAAAATTGGGGGAACAGCATTTGAAATTTAATAAAAAAAATAGAGTAATTCAAAGTAAAGTCTGTAGCCAAACTCCTTAATTGTGATGCATTTGCTGAGTTCCCCTCTTCCATCGTCGGGCCTGCTCTGATGCCATATGGCCTACCATGGAACATTTAACTTGTCAGATATAATGGATTGTCCTGGAAGCAGATTTTTGCTTTGAGCACTCGGCTCCTTTCTTGCATTTCACTCTCAGCTCCAGGCTGCAGGATGAAAGATTGTGGTAGAAATACAGAGAAGAGACACACAGTTGATTCCCCTTAAGAGAGTGACCTATATGCCACAGAATTTTACCCACGTAAAGAGGCATTATCCCCGTCACTGGCCTTAGCAGGCTGCATGTCAGAATCATTTAAATTTGCCTGGACTTAACAGATTGTGCAAACATTTCAGAATTGAGTGCTTAGGAATAATAAAACATCGTCATTTTAACTTATACAGAAACGACGTGGCCACATCAGCCAAAGGATATCATTTATTATGACCTACATGTAACCTAAATCACCTGGTTTGTAGATGCTGTAAATTAAGTTTAACTCTCAAAACTAGAGAATGCTAGAAATAAATATCACCTGATGGACCTGTCCTGTAGTTTCATTGTTTTTATGTCCTGTGACTTCATTGTTTTTATTTGGTAAGTAAAAGTAAGATTGAAATGATCACCTGGGTGGGTGGACTAGTGGAAATGAATTTTCCTACCAAACTCTCCATCTTGAAACTTAAGAGCAGACCTTCTTGAATTAGAGATTAAATATCCCATGGATTATTTTTATTTTAATCTACAAATGTAGGAATTACAGTATTTGATGTTGATTTTAATTTGTGTTCCATGAGGTGACTGATTTTTTTTTTTCCTTGAAATTTTGTGATACTGTTTCTGAAATCAAAAGCATGGATGTACTAGGAGGAGTTTTGTGACTTTTGCATTTACGGGAAGACTCCCTTAAATGTACTTATATAACTGCAACGTATTTTCCCAATGTAACCTGCTGTAATCCCAAGGCAATTAGAATATAGTGGCTCAGAATAGAAAATTTACAGATAATAAGTACAAACCAGTGGAAAAGTAACTTATGTTAACTTATGTTCACCCTAAAGTGGTAAAATGGTATATATTTTACTGCTCTAGGGTTACAAAATATTGATTAAAGCATTTGTATACGACACATGGAAACACACTATGAGACTTTGCAAAGGATAATTTAATATACTCACCAAAACACGTGTGTTTTGTCAGACATTTCATATTTAATTTAATTCTACAAATTCATGTTATAGTTAATTCTAAGTTTGTAGAATCTGTAGAGGCCTTGAGAACTGATACAGCCTCACTGCCATACAAAGAAGTATTTCTTTTTTAATGAACAATCTTCCAGAAGCAGTTAAGAAATCTCTACAAAGTCAGTATTTAATAATAAAGTGTACTTGTGTATTTTTCTACTAATTCTAACTTGAGCATATTTGCTTTATTAATGCCACAGGTAGGATGATTCCCTCCCCCACCAACCCCCCAAATTTAAATTTCTGTCAGGCTTAGTCCTAAATGAGCTTGGGTGGTGCCCTGACAGTCATTTCTTATTGGGACATGTGCGCCCTCTGCTGGCTTCTCAGATGGGAACCTGCTGGTGTCTGGGGTTCCTAATTTCACTTTTCAAGGTTGGTTTTTTTTTGTTTTTTGTTTTGTTTTGCTTTTGCACTTTTACACACATAGTCACATATTTTCTGTCATTACAAAGTTGTTGGTTAATACTGAGAATGGCAGCTAATTTGTTTTTATTTGGAAATACAAATGTTTTGGGTTTTTTGGTAATTTTTGGTTTGTTTTTGCTCACAGATTCCTGATAGTTCAAATAACATGTAAAGTATATGCTACTCTTGAGGTTTTAAGGGGTTGATTTCATGACCATTATCATATTTTCATTGCTTTGATGGCTCCACCTGGCCTATTTACACTTAAGTATTTTTGTTTGCCTAGTTGGGATTGGAACTTAAAAGGTATAAATCATTGAAATTTTAGAAAGTGAGTCTTTGTATGTAATGGATGTGGCAGACTGGAGAACCTCCTGATAGGGTTTTCACTTGTAAAGGAGAATGAGAGTATATTTACATTGTAATGTTTTATAAAGGCATTTTTGATTTCTTTGCAAACCAAATTAAGCTCTCTTCCCTGGCGGATGTTGAAAATTGCAGTTTGAGTGGAACATTTTTTGTTTTATTTTGCTGGTTTTGGTTGTTGTTTATGAAGTGTGAAATGGTAAGGAATCATATCACCAATGGTTTCCTTATTTCCAGGTCAAAGCATGACTCACGCAAGTGCAGTTACAGAGGGAGTCCTGACCTCTCTGCCATAGCTTGGGTGGAAAGGACATGGGTCCTGGCAGTGAAGACCTGGGCTCTGTATATATGTCTTAAAAATAGCAACAATTTTTGTTGACAGCTTCTTTCTAATAATTATGTATAAGTGACTTTTACATATCTGAAATGAAATGATTTGATTGAATTAATTTCATGATTGTTATATAGAGAATTTTTCCTTTTTTGGTCTTACATTTGCAAATTTCTCTAATATGAGAAAAAATTCCATCAGTATCCCCAAAATATTAAATTTGATCACAGAGCTTAAAGGTAGGGATAGGAGAGATGTCATTTAAGTTTTTTTCCCCCCATCTTTTCATTTTACAGTTTTAGATTCTAGTTACTTTATACTTTGTTTTAGCATCAGGTTTTATTTACTTTGATTTATTTAACATTGTCAAATAGCTATGACGTGCATTATAACAAGCATCAAGTTCCCATTAAATCTGTTATGGCATTTGGCATGAATCTCAGATACATGGCTTTCCTGTTGCCACCTAATACCACCATGAGGTTGTGTTATGTGCTCTTCCTCTTGGATTCTGTTTCCACTACACCCTTGCTGATGCATATTATTGGATTTATTCCCTATCACTTCAATTATTTGAACTCTTATCTCTTGAATAATGGACACTGTTGACACTCCAGCATCAGCACACAGTACACAGAAGTGCCCCACAAATATGTATTCCCAATTCTTGTGATTTTTGAATATCTTTTGCAGTTATTCACATAAGAGCTTCTGCAAGTTTCAAAACTGTAAATTGTTGTCTGCAAATATCCATTTCTTGTAATGTTGCTTTCTTGCATATTTTTTGATAGGATGAGGTCATTGTTCTGACTACACGCCCCTTTTTCCTCTTTTCTCTTCCCCACACCATCATCCTTCCTCTGTCTCTGCTCTTCCTTCCTGAGTCCCACCCCTGACCTTCCTCTCTTGATTTAGTCAGGCTCAGTGTGTTCATTAAGTAGGAGACTTTTTTTTTAAGATTTATTTATTTATGCATACAAGATTTGGGGTACAGGCCAGAGGTGTGGGGGGTGAGAGGATTCACCAGAGACAGAGTGGGAAACAGAATAGGCAGACTGACTGAAATGCACTGCTGAGGGGAGCAGCCGGTGTGGGCGAGTCAGGAGAGGTCTGCTGCGCCATATGGGTTGCTTCCTGGCGGACCGGGGGATTGAACTCGTGCTACAGAGGCTGCGGATTGCTTCATAGGTTGTGTTTTAACCCCTTGCGCCACCAGGGAGGCCCAGGAGACTTTCCTTAAACATCACTTTGTGGGACTCAATGGCATGTGTACTTTGACACTGTTTACCCCCAATTTTGGTTGTCTTGGGTCCATTCTCCCAAAGTTAATCTTGAGCAAGTTTCCGATTCTGTATCTGCTCTATGGATAATCTTAATTTATTTTGGATCTGAGGTGTTTCCCCCCAGCGTCTCAACAGCATATGTTTAGGGAATGTAGACCAATTATAATTCAGTGCTAAGGCTAGAGAAATGGCCATTTAACTATATTACAGACACCTGTATAAATGACATGTGGATTATCTATCTAGAGTTTAAAATGTTACTTACATGTGTGTGTATATAAAATACATATATGTATTATACCTATGAATATACTATACAAGAAATATTCATAAATCTCCCCCAGACCCTTTATTTTTGTAGTTTGGAGAATCATATCAAATATTAAAGAGATGATAATTGTAATATTGTTGATTGTAAGCTCAGCTTGGAAGATTGAGTCCATCATTTACATACCAGAGTGGTAAAATATGTCATTTTCCTACATAGACACTCTAGAACAAATTTAATACTAAACCTTTTCTTCTGTTTTCTCTTCTACTTTTAATCAGTTTGCTGATTATTACCTTTTACTATTGCTAAGATTCTTAGAGCACCCATTCAATGGGTAGCGGATAATTTATTGCCAAAAGGTATTTATGTAGTGAATTGTAGTTTCTGGTTTTCTTAAAATTTGATGATAAATTCCAAAAATTTAGCAAACCAGCTATCAAAGCTATACATCAAACCAGCTATACATCATGTTGTCACTACTGAATCTGGGCAGAAATATCCTACATCTCCTCTGGGTGGGCCAAAGTACAAGGTTTCCTTCCTCTGTATGGGCTTAGAAAGTCTTTAGAGGACAGAATACACGAGGGACAGGGCTTTTTCAATTAATATACTGAACACTGTTCACTAGACATTGATCATGGAGTCTAAGGTGCCTCTGTTTGGGGATAGAATGGGGAAGAGATGCTTTCAGAACTGTGGTCTTTGGGGGCTGATAGGAGAGGATTGCCTTCTACCTCCAGGATGCATATCTTGGAAGTCTCTTGTTTATTAGGAGAGTCTACTTAGCAGTGTGGAATTAATTTCTTTTAAACAACCAGCCTTCGTTAGTGGAGATGAAAAAAAAAAATGGTGAGGCCTGGTACACTGCTAGACATGTAACTGAAAGGGCCTCAAAGATCAATAATTTCCTGTCCCTTTAAAGACATCTTACTGAATTGGTTGGCTCCAGGTAGTAATCTTTTGTTGTTTTGTTATCCACCAGCTTACCAAATTCATTGGCTTTCTAACTAATATAAATTTAAATGCTATTCCTGTCAGTTAAATTGGCTACTCTCATCGCTTACTCTTAATTCTACCTTGTTAGACTGAGTAAAGTTTTATTTAAAAAGAAAAAGAGAGAGAAAATGCCAAATCCCACTCCAATGAATGCAAGCACCCTGGGGTAGAGAACCCCAGAATCTGTTTTTTTTTTTTTGTTTGTTTGTTTTTTTAATAGAGGCATGCTTTATTTATTTGTTTGCTGGTTTGTTTGTTTGTTTTTGTTTATACATGCACTGGGTACAGTCAGAAGCGCTGGAGGGTGAGAGAATTCACCAGAGCCAGAGCGGGGAGCAGAGCAGGCAGAAGGACCGAAGTACACTGCTGAGGGGAGCAGCGGGCGGCAGGAGAGGTCTGCACGCCATGCGGGACCCTCCTCCGAGCAGCCGGGGATCGAACCGGCGCCGCAGAGGCCGTGCGCAGCTTCGCAACCCAGCGCTCAACCGCTGCGCCACCGGGGAGGCCCCCAGAATCTGTTTTTAAGAAAAAAGTCTTACTGGGCCTCCCCGGTGGCGCAGCGGTGGGTTGTGAAGCTGCCCGCAGCCTTTGCAGCACAGGTTCGATCCCCGGCTGCTCCCTCGCCACCGGAGGAGGGTCCCACATGGCGCGCAGACCTCTCCTGCCGCCTGCTGCTCCCCTCACAGTGTACTTCGGTCCTTCTGCCTGCTCTGCTCCCCACTCTGGCTCCGTGAATTCTCTCACCCTCCCGCGCTTCTGACTGTACCCAGTGCTTGTATAAATAAATAAATAAATCTTTAAAAAAAAATTCTTTACAATCCTGGGAAGCACAGCAATAAAAAAAAAAAAAAAGAAAAAAGAAAAAGTCTTACTGACAGTTCTCATGATTAACAAGTTTTCTTAGCAACAGAATTGAACTTGGAGGCATTGCTTTCCTCTGTGCCATACTGTGTCTTCCTTTCCTCCTAAGAATGCAGTGAAAATATGTTATTTCTGCTTGATTTTGGTACCATTAGTTTATGTTGTACATTAACTCTTTTTCATTTATATAAGAAAAACTGTTACGTTTCTTCAAATAAAAAAAATAAGCTTTCAAATGCATATACTGTTTCTTCAGAGGCCACAAAGTCCTTAATTGTCTTGGTTATGCCTGATCATCATGGTCACAAATGGCAATAAAAATATAGATGAGGGTAGGTAGAGCTATTAAGATCTTATTCACATAAAGCCAGTGGTAAGTTACTCATTAGAAGTAAGTTGCCTGATTTCGGGGTTGCCCTTAGTCCTTCAGGTCTCTAGGGGACCCTTGTACAAATTGCTGATTCAGAAAATCATTACTCTGGTGGCTCAAGTGGCACTTTAGTGGCCTTAAAGAGTTATTTGACACACCTCCACAAACAGCTAAGTTATCCCCATGATTATGTTGATTAATTGCACACTCTGTGGAATTAGTGTTATTTTCAGTGAAAGATTTTCCTGCATTTGGAAAATAAAGCATAAAACTCATGCGCTTTAATTTGATAATGTGTGCACTTCTCCTAAGCACAGCACTGGGTGAGGGAAATATATTGGCTGTTGTCTAGAACATGTAAAATGATGTAAGTCAGTTCTTTGATACTACATTGAGAAGGTGGGTTTTGATGTACCGGAGGATGTTTACTTAAAATGTTTAGCCATTCTAACATTTTCATCTATCAAAGGACTTTAGAATTCCTCCTTGACTTATTACTTACTGAGTTAATATGATTTTTTTTGGGGGGGGGCGGGGTGGGTTGTGATAGTGAGAAGAAGCTGGAATAATCTTTTTGCTACACTTCTTTGCTGACAGATACCTACAATTCTCAATGGAGGGGGCAGAGAGAGAGGTGGCATATTGTAAAACAGTGCTTTGGCACTTGAATTGGAAGTTTATGTTCTAGCGCCATCTCTTAATATCTATGTAACTTCTTATATTTTCATAAGCTGGTTACCTCTTCTTAATTTTAGTGACCTTCTCTATAAAAATAGAAATCAAAATACCCACCTAGTGAAGTGTTAAGAATGTATTGCCTTTTAAATAATCTTAAGTTGCACTGCATGCTATGTAGAGCTTCTCAAATGGGAGTGCTCTCAGGAGAACTGAGTATAGATTCTGAACCATGGGCAGTCCCCACAGACGCAGTGATGGCGATGCCTCAAGACACTCAGCATATCTGGGATTCGATTACGCCCACTGTTCTGATTGAAGACAGCGGAGTGTCTAGACAAGATGAGGTGAATCAGTGATAAAAAGCAGCCAAAATTCATAATTTCCTAGGATTGGAGATATACATCATTTCTGAGTATTTTATTTTCATGACTTCAGAACTTCAGTGGAAGAGAGGCCAATGCCAGGCTTTCTGGGAAGATGGCTTGCTGCCCCTCTTTCCCGTTACCTTTTGCTCTAAGTTCTGTGGCTGATCACCTTTCCCCTCCACTTTTCTTTCTGTTCTCAATTTAGGAAAATCATTTTTCTAGATTGTGAAATGATTGCCTTATCTACTAGAATTGCCGAGGGTTTTTTTTTTAAGCATAAAATTTATTTTAAATTTGGGTTTTTCAGTGCCTGTGGTTGAAGGCAGAGTTGTCCTGCTATATTACGATTTTGTAAGGAGAACCAGTGTTCGTTTTGGAATTTTAGAAATCAGGAGAATGACACCAACTTATAATTTTTTGGGAAACCTAGACTCTAACCTCCCAACTAGAATCAGGGATAAGTAAACTGACTGGTTTGTTAGAATAGTGGTCTATTTGCGTAGAAACATGAAATAGTCAGAAACGTTTTAGATCAATTTAAATAAAATAAAATTTGATTTTTGAGCTTTTATTTATTTGATAGGAAACTATAAACAGTAACCTAACACATTTTTAGTGTTAACTTTTTTATAACAGTTCTTAAAGTTTTTCAGGACTTAGTAGAAAAAATAAATAGGAGTAGGTATGTGTATTCAGGTAAGTTTAGGAGACATAGTATTAAACTAAATGTCATCAATACTTTCTTCTCAGACTCCAACATGGAAATTTCTGGGGGAGGTATCTGGATAGCTTGTAACCTTTCTTAGGTCTTCTTAATTAGTCTCCCTTTTGTTAACCAGTATTGGGGTTACTCTTGCACAGATGACTCTTATGACCACTGCTGTGACGTCTTATATTTTAATTATATTTTTACATTCACTCTTTTCTGTGCATTTTAAGGCAGTCACTTTTCACATAGGGACTATGTAGAAATGAAGTTTGCTGCCATGTTTTCGCTGATTAGTTCGAGTTAACGTGGAAATGGTTACAGTTTATTGTAGGACATCACCGTTCTGGTGTACATCATTTACACAGATTTAAAGTACCTAGAGACCTTTTAGAAATAAAACACCATGTAAATGTAAATTATCACCACCTATAAGACACTTTCATTAATTTCATATCAAATTCATGAGTGTTTTGAGCTCTGGGATTTGAGTCTTCAGTAGTGGGTCTTGTTTACTTATAGAGGTGGTTCCTGAAGTTTAAATGCCAGTTGCACAGCATAGTGCTAAGATCACAGTCTTTGGAGTCAAACTGCCAGGGTTTGAATCCTAGCTCTATTGCTTAACTTCTGTGTCACCTTGGATAGTTGTCTGTATCTCAGTTTCCTCATCTGTAAAATGGTGTTTATATTATTACCAGCCTCCTGGGGTTGTTCTGCAGATTGAATAAATCAGTCTACATAAGTCCTTTGTGTAGTGGGTAATAAATGGTAAAGGCTCAGCTATTCTTATGTAGGCAAGGAAAAAGATGAAAGGACTTTAAATAACAACCTCATCTTTATTTCGGAACCATTAAAAATTCCAGTCATTGTTTAATGAAGTAATCTCTTAAATATGCAAAAGAAAATAGAAAGCAAAATTAATAGGGTTATCAGGGATGGGTTGGGCTTGGGGATTGGGACAGAAATTTATTCAAAGTGAAACTTGGTTATGATGAGTTCTCTAGCCTGATGTGAGGGGACAAAAGCCCCATTCTTCAGTTCCCAGAATGAAAATTCACAGTGAAAAAGCTTTGCCTTATATTGTCCCTCAGCGTCACATAATTTTTCATCAAGGTTTTTTATTGAATAATATATTCCATCGCATAGGTACATCTTTTACAGTGGTGGGTGAAACACCTACCATTTATATATAACTCTCTAAGTGACCTTTTAAGAATGAAAGGCTAGAAACACAAATAGGAACTTGTTATTTTCCTACTGGCCAACCACCAATGTGATCTTCTGTATCACAGCTTATCTCCAGAAATCGTATTCTCGATCGAGAATTGTCCAGGTGTAGTCATTTTCAAAGGAGATGCTTCTTATGTGTCTCCCTGGGATGGATGTATGAGACCATATTTTCCTTCATGTAGTATTTGCATTCTCATCCAGTTCTTTTGACATTCCTTTACAGTAGGATACCCTGAAAATATTGGGGAAAAAATAGAAGTCAAATGGAAAATTATATAAGAATATGAAAATATCACAGTTGGAATTATATAAAAATGTATTAAGCATACTTACTCCAACTAAAAACATATTCTCCTTATCCTCCTTTATTCAATAAAGGATTATTGAATAAATCAGCAAAATTATTGGCCTTTTAAAAATTGGAAGTAGTTCATCTTTTCTGCTTAGATTAGTTTTTTCAAGGGCAACAGAAAAAGCAAGCAAATCCTTTATTGATTGTCAATTGGTGCCATTTTTAATCATCAAATTTAAATACAAATTTTAGCAGCTGATGGGTTCAATTTGGACAAAACATGGGTTGACTTTCTGGATTGTTTGCTCACTGTAGCTACCGACTTGTTCTAGAGAAGAGGCTGCGTGTTGATCTCCTTTGTCTCTAGAAGGATTGATTGACGGGTGTTGTGTCTGCTCATTTACAGCGTTTTTCTTGTTTAATTTAAAAAATTGTGACATAGTATTACATGTTCCTTGTATACATCATTTTTGCAGAAGAAAGTTGTTTAGCCAATATGTCGACTTAGTTTATGAAATCCTCTCTATAGCTTTCATTCAGCCTTCAGTATATCCCATTAGGTCATATCACTCGTTTCATGCATGGCAAATCGTCACCAGCAGCAAAATTTAACATTTGGTCCTTTTAGGTATAAAAATGAATCAACTGCTTGACAAGATTTGTTTCTGCTATATATTTCAGGATCCCCTCCCCCCTTCACCCCCCCTTTATGGGCACACGACAAATGTTACTAACGGGTACTTTTAGTTTTTAAAATATGGACAACAGTACTCTATGCCGTAAAAGACTTGAGCGATTAATGCTACCCTTATGCCTCTTTTGAGTAGTTTTAGCCATGGGGCTTGGCACTGCCACCATTGTCTTTGTGCCAAAAAATATCCGCAGCGGCTGTCGCATTCTAGTACTGGAGGGTTGTCTCGAAAATTCCGCAGTGAATGCGCCCGGCTTGTTCATCACTGCTCTCTCCTTTAAATATTGGAAAAATGCAATCCTTAGCCCTTCAAAGCTCCATTGTGGTTGTAGGGATGGGGGGAGGTGGGTGGTGAAGAATGGAGAAAGGAGGAAAGAGGCTTGTCCACCCCAGCCAGTTGGTATAAGTGACAAAAATCCTCGCCTGACATAAAGTAAACACCGATATTTAGGAGCTTTTATGTTCATGAGCACAGATAGTTACTTAAGAATCCTACTCAAACATGTTATCAGCACTCTTGAAAATTTTATTATCTGAAACAAATGTTCCAGTGAATTTTAAGCAGAAAATCGGCATCAAGACCATAGCTGATTTTTAGTGGACAATTTACACAAAAGATAAATACATATATGCACACACATAGATGTACATATGCACATCTTCATATGTACATATTTATTTCTAGAAACTGAGGTATCATTATAAAATGGCTGCTTTTTGTTATTAGGCATAGATATGTTTGAGAAAGTGCTTGGGTTTATCCACAGTCCCTGATTGTTTTGCTCCCAAACAGAGGTTTGGGCTATGAAGGCAGATTTACAGTTGAATTTGGGAACAAAAAGATGTAATAAAGTTAAAGGCTTACACTATCAGAATGAAATGTGTTCGCTCATGATCTCTGAAGCGATCTATTTGATGGTAAAAGTGAATGCTACAGATGAAATCTTTACAAGGAGCATAATCCTAAAAAAAAAAAAAAAAAAAAGTGCACCTCCCAGCCTCCTGCTGGCTGCGCTGCCTCTTTGGTACCTCGCAGACTTCGACAGAGTCCTGGACGGGTGCCCATTGATGTCATGGAAACACTCAAATTACTGAGAATGATTCATGTCTATGCTGGTCTCTTATCCTCCCCCACACAAACAGGAGTAGATTTTTAACCCTGACAACTTGTAATTTGCAGTGGGTTTATTTTTGTATCTGGATAAATATTTTTTAACAAGCAAAATTAAGATTAAGCAGTCTGTATCTGATATGATAGTAAAGAATGCCGGGTCCACGTAGCCAAGAGTACTTTGGGGACTGTGCGGCGTGAATTCATATTCTTCTCATCTCTCCCTCCTCCTCTTCCATTTCTACCCTCTTGTTCTTTCCATTTCACTGTCCCTCTCCCCATTTCTCTCTCTAGTTTCTCCCATTTACCCTCCTTCTCTCATCTCTCCCTCCCCCTCCCTGGTCCTTCCTACTTGCTTTGATTGTCTCGCTTTGAAACAATGGAAGAAATAGCCCTAACTTTTATATAATATGAATTGAGAGAGATCTGGTAGGAAATTTATCTCTGCAGGTCTACATGCTGGAGTTGACTTGGAAAATAATGCTGGGTGGTGCAATTTTGTAGGTGATAGCTGCAGTAATCCCTTCTAGAGGAAAAATAGCCTCCTTCGTTCAAACTGTATTTTACAATCCAGTTTTTAGAAATTACCAAACCAGGAGACTAAATGTTGGATTTCCTAGGAAGTGAGAGTAAATGCAATTCTGCTGTTTGACTGCCTCCTCCTAATTGTCTATGTTCTTACCTTTCTGTCTGTCTCTCTTCCTGCCCTTCTAGTTGTTAAACAAGTGCGTTATGTGGTGGTCGTTTAGAAACTTTTTAGATGTGAGAACTTAAGCAGGACTGTCATCAATTGGTGGCTCATACAGTCGAGTCTTTTCTGTTAGTAATATTTATAAAGAGAGGTCAAAGGCCATACTTAGCTTACATCTGACTTACATAGAAGAGTAAATATGTCTGAATGACTGAGAATTTGGATTGCTGGAACAGGTTGTGTCTATTCTTCACTGTAAAATTCTCATGTAATGAAAAGTTACTCTCTTAGATCTCCTGAGACTGCCAGTCCTTGAGATGTATCCTGTTTCATTGGAATTGGAAGTAATATGTACATTGATTTTCCAATAGGAGTGGGGGGTGGGGCCAAGTTCTGAAATTTGAGATTCATTGAAATCAGTTGGAAAGTTAATATAGGGGGAGAAAGGGTTAAATTTAAACTGAAGATTTGGTTTTCTTAAAAGCCATCTCCATTTTGTATACATAATGACTTCAGTGCAATGCACGCTTTTAATGCACGCTTAATAATATGATTTATTACAGATATATTCTCTGTGTGGTATCAGAAAGGCATACTCTCGTAGCTGGGTGATTCAACTAATTTTTTTTTTTAAATGCCTACTGTTACTTTTAGCATTTGTGTTAACTTGAAAGGGAAAAATTGGGTGGTTGTAAACTTTAGAATATCCATTCAGCCCCTCAGAACACTATCTTTGAACTTCCCCATTGGAAAGAGAATAATCCCCAAAGAGAATAGTATAGTCCCAGGTATAAATACAGTGTACTTAAAGCCCTAGTCTTGAATAAAGAAGTATCCTTTAGTGTTGGGTGGGGTGGGGTTTGTATTCTTGTTGCCTGACTTTATCGCTAGACCTTTTAAATGTCCTGGCTGGGCCAGTTTTCTATAACAGTTTTTTATATGTCACGAGCTAAACTCTACTGCTCAGATCCCTCATAATGTGGTTTCACGGTCTTCATTGCTGGTTATTAAGGCTAAACATACTTTAAAAAGAAACAATATGAGCCTTGATTCTATCCTTAGAACAGAAATAGCATCTGAGGCTCTATACATCCCTGTAGAGCAATCTATAGATAACATTTGGATTGTTGATATTGGAACAAGACAATGACCTTCCATTACCCCTTGTTTTGTTGGCTCTATTGGTAGAATCTGAATTTGGGTTCAGAGTGGGCAATTTTTCAAAAACCTTCTTTCCCAAATGTAAGTTCCATCATCATCTTGATCATGATGGGATTTACTCCTGGGAAAGAGAGTTTAAAAAAAATAAGAGAGAGACTCAGAATTTTGAATAGTTTCTTTGCTATATTCACCATCTGGAGAGCCTTGATTGATTAGCTTTGGCCTCACCATTAAGTGTCAATATAATCAATGGGAATTACTAGACTAGGGTCATTACATAGATAATTTGCCTGCTGTGTAAATAAAAATGAAATTGTTTAAATTTTGTGAGAGAGAAAGAAAGTGAAAATAAGGAATGACAATTTGTTTGTTAGAGAAAGTGGAGGCCATTGGAATGACAGTTTTTGGAAGTGTGGAGCAGTTTGGCTAAGAATAGGAATGAAGGATATTTTTTTTCCAGTTTATCATAGCCAGAGTGAGGAAGTGTTATTCCCTCTCTTGCTTGCATACATTGCCAGTAGTGCCTACTTTACGTATGTAAACATCGGGGAAGAGAAGTAGATGTCTGTTACCTGAAGGAGTTTTTTTTTAAGGAAAATCACAATTTACACCTTTTTTTGTTGTTGTTGTTTCTCTTGGCAGGTAAAACAGAAAGGGGCACATACTCATCTTATGGGAGAGAATCAAACTTACAGGGTTGCCATCAGGTAAGTGACAATTTTGTTTGGGGAAGGGTTGAGAGAATTAACCTGGTAAATCAGTTTCTTTTGTGAATTAGATTATGCATTTGAGCCTGTGACTCTACGGTGCACTGAAAGTATGCCGATGCCTCCCTTGTTTCAAAAGTAATGAAATAATACAGAGCTTGGAAGTCATAAACACCTCATCTTTAGATCTTTGCCGTATCAGAACTACATTCACTGGCTTGTTTTTATTTTTTAATCCATCAGCCGGTACCAGTGGCAACTGTTTGCAAACCAGCGATGTCGGTGAAAGTGGTTCTATCAAAAGAGTTTATTTGCAATTAGGAACTTAAGAATTTCTCAGACTGGAAATACTTTGTGCAGCCCTGTGTCAGACCCTCGGTTCGGGTGGCTCTTGCCCTAAATGATAGTTTTCCTAGGGGCTGTATGATGTTGTGTGGAAACAGGGTTGTATTGAGGGATAAAAATGTCTGTGAAAATATGATTTGTTGTCCCTTTTTGTTTCTGAATTGTTTTTGGCTGGAAGTCAAGGCCAGCAGGCTAACAGCAAAGCCGTCTCAAGGGAAGCATGCGTGAGCTAGAAAAATAAGAGTACTTTAATTAAATAATAAAATGCCAGTGTAATACAAAGGTATAGCATGCATGTGTTTGTGTCTCTGTGCACTCTGGATTTGCAGACTTTTAAGTCTCCAGAGAAAGCCCAGTTCTAAAAATACTGTCAATAGCCAAAAGTGTATGCTTTGTTTCCAGACAATTGAGTTTTTATAGCTGCTTTCTTTTTAATTTCAGTATCGGTATTAATCATATGTTTAAGATTTTTCTCTTTTTTTAAGATTTCAACCTTCTTTTTGTAAGAACATTGGTTTCTCACTTTGGAAAACTCCTGATAGAATTTAATAATCCTCTTTAATATTCAAAGCTTTCTACTGTTTTATTATTCACCCAAACAGAATGTATGTTCTTTTTTGTGTGTGTGTGCTAGAAAGAGAGTGCTGACTCTCTTGAATCCTTGTCACCTTTCACTTTTCTATAATGATATGAAAAAAAAAATCTATGTGGATTTTTTTTGACAACCTGTTTAATATATCCTGAAAAAATGCAAGCAGACGGTTTAAATAATTTCATAAGAGCCTATGTTTTCCTTATGTATCAGTCAGTCGTGTATCACTGAGAGTGAAATTCTAGGGGAGTTTTTTTTTTTTCTTCCTTTCTGGATATATTTGCATTTGTAAAGTTTACTCCTTTGGCCCAGCCACCAATTCAGTCATATTCGGCCTCAGAGATTTGCTGCTGTTGAGGGGAAGGGAGCTTGGGTAGGAACTCCTGCCGCACAAGCTGCAGAGTACAGTTCATGGCAGTTTGTTTGGAAAGAATTCTGCAGGAAAGAAATTTACAGCCATTCCAGCGCAACGGAAACATCTTTGGAATGTGAGTGCAAATGTTCGGGCTAGATAGCTGAGGCGACGAGCCTCTTAGTGCTGAGTCTCTGGTGTAAAGCCCTCAATTCCTACAGAAGAGCCTGTTCCTGTGTATCTGGTTTCTGAGGGTCAAGGCAGAGGTCGTTCGAGTTTGGGGGAGAAGAAAGTTGACAACATCCTTCCTTTTTGCAGATGGTCATGGCAGAGGTCTCTGTTTTTGCCGGGCCTCTTTTTCTGGTCCATGAGAGAATAGGCTTCCTCGTCCCTGTATCCTTTCTTACTAATAGGAATTGGCGTGATTCCTCACAGACACAAAGATTTCCTCTGCTGAGTAAGCGCGAGGCCCCTTAACTTGTGAAAGCATCACCCAGACTGTGTGAGTCTGTCTCTGTATGTGCAGGGACGCAGACCCTCCCTCGCTGTGTGGGAAATACTTCCCTCGGGTGAAACTGAAGTTAATATTTTTTGCAAACACAAGGTGAGAAGTGGAAAGGGGCAGAGGGTGGAGTAGAGGTGAACGGACTGGCGTGTGACGGCTGGATTTCTGGGCCTTGGGAGGCTCATTTTGAGACATTCAGGTTCAGGAAAATTCGCAAATTTTTTAGGAGTCTGACTGCATGTGCTTTTCTTAAAAAGTCTTCATGATATAGCTGTGGAGCGTGGAGACGCCTCATTCTTATTTTTGCTTCTGGGTTGTGAGTCTTGCAAGAACCGACTATCTCTGTGCTCAGTTTGGTCTCAGCAGTATTGTGAAGTGATGTGATTACTTAAGGATAAATAAAAGAGCGATTTTGGGGGAAATCCCGTAACTGAGGAAATAGGGGCTCGTGAAGAAAAGTGTACATATTATGAATTTCTGTTTTATGTGAAATCTGAGTCGAGCAGACCATAGCGTGTCTTCCAGTGAATGAGTTTTTCTTGTGCCGAGTTGTTTTTGAATCCCTGTCTCCAGCACCAGCTATGCAAACTAAAAAGAAAGGCAAAGTCTCGGTATCTTGGGCTTCATGTCTAAATAGCAGATCACAGCTGAAATGATTCCCCACTGTGTGGCAAGGTGAGTGACTCTCATGGAGGGGAGGCATTTCTTTTCTCCTGTTTACTACATTATAGAGATGCTGGATGGAAAACCTCTAGATGACATGCCCTCTGGAGCACTAAAACTGCTTTATTGTATTATAACAATGTAGCCTGTGGACTTAGAGGACTGAGCACTGTTGTGCGAGAACATCTCATTCCAGTGCCAGAGCCTTTTGTTTGATGTAGAGATGAGTGGTGGTAAGCAACAGGTAGTAAAGCGCCGTCCTGCAGAAAGAGAATATTATCTCAAAATGTATGTTGTTTCAAGAATGCATCAAGTTAAAAATACATATTTATTTTCCATTGTGTTTCGCTTGCGGATTTAACACTCGGAGATAGACATTTGTCTTTGGAAAAAGTGGATATTTTAGCTGAAAAACGAAAGTTGGCAAGTTCTTTATTATCAGTTCAGTTGTTTTCATTAAAAATAGTAATGGGATAATATGAATTCATGAATGCATTTCCACATGAAATTCTCGGAAATAAAAAATAACTCTTAGATTTTTGAAATTGTATAGAAAATAAACCAATGGACAAATCAAAGCGGCCCAGCGGACTTTTTTTTTTTTTTTAAATTTCTCTCTAAATGTGGCAAACTAATTTAAATCAAATTGGGGTACGGAAATCACACCCAGGCTTAAGCTGATCCTGCCAAATTGCAACCTCATACTACTTTCACTGGTGGAAAAAAAAAATTTATAATGGAAAGTCTGAAAGAAGCGAAAATGAAGTTTTTCATAAGATAATTTAACCTTACTGTGATATATAACTGATAGCTAATAACTAATGGGCATCATTGTAGATGACAGAAGGGGGAAATTGTCATTTGTTTTTGGTCTCTTGCTAGTTTGAATAGGATGTTTAGCGATTGCAAAATTGCAAACTTTTTTTTATCTTGGTGCGATCTTCTGTTTTTGAATGAGATGATGATGTCAACACAAATGATTGTTATTAAGGCAGAAGTTTTCCCCTTAAATGGAAGTTCAGCATTGATTATCAGGAATTGTTTGTCTTTTCTTTCTGGGATATAACCCAAGTCTAAAGCAATTGTGTCATTAGTATCTCCTGGGCAAGATTGTGTGTCTTCCAGTGACTAAGTTTTTCTTGTGCTGAATTGTGTGTGTGTGTGTGTGTGTGTGTGTGTCAGAGAGAGAGAGAGAGAGAGAGAGAGAGAGAGAGAGGGGCAGGAATATGGAAAGAAAGCTGGGCCTTATCTGAAAGTAATTACATGAGAATGTTAGGAGTTGGGCTTTTACTTTTCTGAAAACACCTCAGTGATTCCAATGTGCAGCAAGGTTTGATGATTTCCTAGAATGTTTTATAGGAATATAAAAGTTGTGTTCAAAATATGGTTTTGCCACTGACTTTGAAAAATCTTTCAGACTTCTTGCCTTAATTCACTCATTCAAGACATGAAAATATATTGCATATGTACTTCATATAAAAGGCAGTAAAACTTGGTAAATTTTGGAAAATCAGTACCTTGAAATCATTTTTCAAAATTCCACAACTGATAGTCCTAACACATACCTTGTTTTTTCCCAGTGAAATTCAAGCTTTAACCTCATTCACATAATTTCTTATCCTCAGCAAGTAATCAAATAGGGTTGTGCTGATCAAGTTATTTCACTTGTTCAGATTTTAAAACATACAGGATTAAGAATTTAAGCCTAATCTTGTATACTTTAGTGAAATTCCAGAAACACTGTAGTTAGATGAAATGGGTCTTCTCTGTATGTTCACAACTTAGTCATTTTTGACTCATTGAAATTAAATGTATGTATGGTTGGTTCTGGAATCATTACACATTTAAGAATTAGTTTTTTCTTTTGCCTATATTTATTTTTAGTACATAAAAGAGTTACAGATTATTTCATTCTAAAGCCTTTCGCCCCTTTAAGTTTTTTTTTTTTTTAACTAAAGGCAAACTAGAAAAGATACAAGCGAAAAAGACATGAAATCCTTTTGTCTATTCTTCTGAAAATGGTATTTCAGGACTTGTGGAAACAGAAATGCATCTTGTTTTGTAATTTGACTGTATGCTTAGGTGTTTGTTCATAGTATGCAGTAGTTCAGACCCGCTTCTGTGCTTCCTTCCTGGGAGCCTCTTCCACCCAGAGTGCCTCAGCGTACGACTTTACCTTCATAAAGTACTTTTAGAATTTGCTGTTATTTATGTTTGTTGAATGCTGGTTTCCACCAGAATTCTGTAAATCCTTCAAGGAAGGTTCTGTGTCCAATTTATCTTGTGTATTCTCTGCCTAGCAGGGTGAGGATTATGAGGACCTGGTGTTTACTTCCCCAGAATCACTTTGGGGAATCAGTTTTGAGAGAGCAAAGTAGCAGTAGCAATACATGAGAATCATAGAGTGAGCATTGTTTTCATGCTTATGCAAACCACACTCTCTCAAAGAAAATTCTTTGGACACCCTTCCTTCTTGCGCACTGTGCAAGCCCTGGAGTGACACAGATGTCAGGATGGCGAGGTCACTCATCACTTACTTTCATGGGGGTGAGTTCTGACCTGCTGGCCACTCCGTCCTAGCCTGTGCCCTCTGAAAGGAGAGGAGGAGGGAATTACAGATACTCTGTGTTTCTCGTGGGCGTGTTATTGGAACCAAAGGTCAGAATCCAAGCCTGTCCATTCTCAGTGTGCTAGTGTGGACAGCGGGACAGAATATCCAGAAGCACGAGTTTCAGACATCCCAGGGTTGTGCGTGCTGCATGTTTGCCATTGCAGCTCTGCCCCAGGCTTGTGTTTCGGGCAGCAGCTCCTTTGTTTTGGGCCATTGCTATAGGTACACTCCTCTTCCCATAGCTACTCAACAATCTCCCAACAGGAAATTGCGCCCATTCTGTCACTGCATTGGTTACAATTTGTACTGACCCTGCAGTGATATGCTAGGTACTATGGAGAAAAACAGAGGGAAGCTCTTGTGTGTCTCCTCCTTCCGTGCCCACCAGCAGCTTTCTGGGTACTAATTGGGAGAATCGAGCACCACTCATCTAATTAAAATTTGTTTTTAATCTTATATAGTGAAAATTTTCATATACTCAGAAAAGTTAAAAATACAGTAAAAAGAAGTACTATACACCCACCATTTAAACAGTTCAAATGTTTGTTGTATTTACTCCCTATGTAAGTACAATGTGTATAAGTATATAACTTTTCCAGTGAATCATTTTTAAGCGGCAGATCTAATAAGGGCTTACCCTTATTAGGGTAGCTCTTAAAAATAAGAATACTTACCTATTTAACTAAAATACTGTTATCACTACTAAAGAAATTAATAATAATAGTTTCCTAATCTATTACTCCAGCCCTATTCAGATTTCTTCAATTGTCTCCATGAAAATGTCTCAACAGCTTTTTTTTTTTTTTTCCAGGCGTCACATTCATGCACAGTGTTTGGTTTCTATATCTCTGTAATTTCTTTTAAACTAGAGCAGTTTCTGTAATTAAAAAAAAAAAAGATACTGGAAAGCGATCAGGCCAATTACATGGAAAATATTGTCCTTCAAGAATTGTTCAGTTATTTTTGTGGTTCTGTTTAATTTGTTACTCTATCACTGGTCTTGCCCACAAATTGAAAATTTAGTCTAAAGGCTTATTCAGGTTGAAGTTGACCACTTTCGACCTGATTACATCATCGGTGATGCTGTGTGCTTTGTACTGCGTTCTGTTCGACGGCAGAGTGTCAAGTTATGTGGCTATTGGTGATGCTAACTTTAATTACTTGGTATATTGGCGACCCCCAGATCTCCATGTAAAGAAGTCTTTTCTCCTTTGCAATTTGCAAATAATCTTTATGTTTATATTTTAGAACTGGGTAAATATCACCCTTCCCCAACAGTCTTTGACCTGATGATTTTAGTATGCAACAGTGATGTTGGCCTGAATTAGAGGCTTATGAACTACTGAATTTTTCCTTACTCTACCATTCCATCTACATTTATAGCTGACATTCTAATCAGAGAGCTTTCTTTCATTGTTCATTTTAGTGCTGTCTGTTTGAATGCTTCATACATATACAATATAATATTAATAATCCTTGTATTAAATATGGTCCCTTACCTGGAGGATACTGGAAGCATTAAAAACATTATTCAAAATCTCTTAAGGTATATTGACAAGAATAATAGTTATGACCGAGGCTAATAGAAAAGCTATCATTGCAGGAGTCAGCATCAGCTTGTTTTCTTGTAAACTAAACTCTGGTTCTTTTATTGAAATTTGGAACCTATTGATGATCTTTATAACCCTATCTTTTGTATTAATCTACCATAAGCATTGAAGTCTCTCCATTTTCTCTTATTTCCCCGCTATATTCTAGTCATTGCTCTTAACGATTTCACAAGGTTGTCCACCAGTGACTGGCTAGCTGAGTCTAGTGGGTTGTTGTGATGCTTGATGAAGTTGCTCTATCAACAGTCATTGTGTGAGTGTGTGGGTGCAGTTCCTTCTCTAGACCTCTGACATCCCAGACTCCGCTTATGAGCAAATGTCACAATGAGAGCTTTTCTAAAAGTTGATCTGAGTTCATTCTGTAGGAAGCCTGAGCAACTAATGTGAAGTGCCAGTATAAACCTTGAGGTGATTGAATATTTCTCTCCTCATTTAATAACTAAGAAAATGGTGCTCAGAGAAGTAAAACCAGCAGACCCAAAATCACAGCCCAGGTAAGTTTCAGAGACAGGCTTTTAAAACTCAAAAATGTCTGGTTTCAAAGCCAGTGCTTTTGAACCCAACTTGGGTTCCCAGTGACCTAAGCCTTTGATGAAGTTTCTGTCCTCAGTGGTCTGTATCAGCCCACTTTCTGTAGCTTCCAAGCCTGACAGAAAGTCTGGGCCTAATGTGGTGTTGAGAACAGAGTAACATCAATGAGGTGTGCTCAGGACTGACCAGGACTCTGAATACAGTTGGTGGGGGAGGCATGGGGAAGGGTGCACCACACTGCTCCTGACTGCCCAACTTTTTAAAAATACACTACATGTGTATGTATGAATAATTTATTCTGAAACATTCTCGGAATTAGCATGTGCAATTTCATTAAAACCAATGAGGATTTCCTGTGAAAAAAGCTGGGGTAGAATATGCCAATTCACATTTTAGTAACAGCATGAACACTTTCCTAAAAATGTATAGATTATATTTGGGACTTGCTTTTTTGTACAATGTGAGCAGAATATGGTTTACTATCACATGAATTTGGATTCATCTGAGATCAAGTAATTGTTCCAAAAATACAAGACCTACATAAAGTGAAATTCTGAAACAATACATTTAGCACACTCTTTAACGTGACCCAATAATTTTTGATTATGGCATTTAACTCAACTTGTGAAATATATGAAATTACAAATATATGTTAGCAGAATAGGCAAGTTTTATCTGACAGCAAGTTCAGAACAGCTAGTGCATAAAATGCCATTGAAAGTGTCGTGAGATGATTTATGAGACACTAAGAAATGAAGTCTTGGTGTCCAAATTGAAATTTTACCAGAACCTGGGGTTGACTTTTCTCTTCTTATGAGAAGTATTCAGGTTTGTTTTATTTTTTCAAATAACCACTAGCAATAAGAACTACTGTTGCTCATCTTTATATTTTTGATATGTACAGAAAAAAGGGAAAAATCAATTGAAGACTAATCAAATAATTGATGTAACACTGAGATTTTCTTGATGAAATTTAATGTTGAAATATTACCTCCCTATCGTGTAGAAATCAATATATCCCTATAGTCTTTTTCTAAGAGAAGGGCAATAAACTCAAAATTCAGTTTCAGGAAAACTTTTCAATATGAAATAGCAGGAATATTTATTCCTTTGTCTAGGATCATGCTTGATATGGTTCCATTAAGTTAAAATAGTAGGAACATGCAAAAAAAAACAAAAACAAAAACAAAAAACCACCACCACCACCACCAAAACCCCATCATTGTTTTAGAAATAAATGCTTTAGAAAATGACAGCTACTGAGTCTGCTGTGGTGCCTGATCATGATAAAATGCTTAGAATTGAAGAGCCACGTCCTTTGAAAAATTGTGTTTTTCCTGTAGGTTTATGTAGATTTCTTAACATGTACTTTCACTCACTGATTAACTCCATTGAGCTTCCTAAAGCTGAACCTTTTATTTTCGGTGTGTTGCTATCTAACGCAAGTAGTTTCTTGGGTAAAGAAAACCTGCTTTCACCTTTCTTACACACAGATCCTTTTTTGGAGTATAGCGCTTAACTTTTGTCAGACAGTTCTTGTACTTAGAGAAGGGATAGTGTCTTTACCATGGCATTTCCCTAGAATTCGTTGAATAGAATATATCACCACGGATACGTCTTAAAGTACTTAATGAAATCTATCAATTCCTTCATTCCATTAAAAATGACATCTTCCCCTGATGGTTTTCCTTGATATTTTTTTTTTAAATAGCAGATATATTTTATTTTCAACCCACCTCAAAGTCATGTTTGCGTGCATGTGGGAAAAAAAAATACTTCAATGATAAAGTAATTAAAGAAGAATAGCCTTGAGATTTTCATGCAGTGACCATCCTCTGGAGCTCTGGAAGTGGGGGTCTCTGTATGTCGGGGTTTGACCGTGCATGCCCACAGAATAATCCGAGCTCATTTGTACCACGATAATGAACAGCAGGGCACTGAATCTTTTCCGTTTTATTGGTATTGTATACAGTAAGTTATTAAATTTCATCTCTGTAATACACCTGCAGTAAAATAACAAAACATTGCTGCACTTAAGGAACATGTGTGTGTGGTACAATGCCCTCCCCCATCATTTCAGCCCCCCCCCAACAGCTGCTTACAGATTTCAAGATCCATTGTATATATTCCCTTGAGCCCGCCTCTAATAATCGAGACACATCTGCCATTGCAGCATTATAGGCATATGTAGTTTTATTGAAAACTATACCTGTAAAAAAATTAAATAACTCCTACCTCAATTAAATTGGCAAGCTACCTTTTGCAAAGATCATATTGCAGACCTCCTGAGACCGAGTGAATTCATTTTATTCTTATATTACAAATCACTAAATATGTTATTTTTATTTAGCCAAGTAACCTAGCCTTTCTCATACTTTGATGATAAGTCACTTTCATCAATTCTCACTTTTATTGCCCTTCTCCCTTCATCTTTACATATAAAAAAAGTCATAGGAGATGAATGAAGGAAACCTCGAGAGTCTGGCTATAATAAACACAGGACAAATAAAGTCAGTAGGAAGGGACCCTTAGCCTATGGCTTTAACTCATAGGAGATTATTAAATAGGCATAAAAGTTACCAAATCAGGATTGAAATCTTAACTCATCTTATTTTTTGATAGAGACTTTTGCAATATTCTTTGAGATCATTTGGTTGATCTTCGTAATGGCAGACAGAGTAGGAAATAATATGAAGAAAGAATGAATGTATGTGGACCATACATGACATATATGACCATATATGGACCATACATGACACATAGGACCCTACAGGACCAGATCTCTTACCTTGGCACTTACACTTTGTTGATGATTGGGTCAACAATTAGTATCTATAAAATAACTTTTATCCAAAGAAGAAATAGTAGTGACATATTCAGTGAAATGAAAATATTTCTGAGCATAACCTTATTTTCACTTAAGGCATGTAGGGTATTCATGTCATTCATAATGAGTTAATCATGCCACTAGTCTAGTGATTTAACCAAGAAAAAAACTTTGTAAGCTTGTTTTTTTTATCATAGAAAAGTTCAAAGACAAGATGTCCACTACATGAATAGGAAGAAAACTAGACACTGTTTGGGAAGAATATAAAGATTCCTCATGATGTGGTTTCTTAGAAAGACCATTTTGTCTTTTTTCAAAAAGGGTGTGTGTCAGAGAATGAGACATAGAGCCCTGTCCTCTAAGTGAGTGTGGACCCAAAAAATGATCGTCTTTTGACAGGGGAAGAGCAGATAGTTTCACAGGACAAAATCATAGGTAAGCATTAAGGGAAAGCTGCTGTTGAGAAGATAGCATCAGGTAACTTTATTCATCACTGGTCAGGATCAAAACATAGTTGCATGTTTAAATGATGGGTTTTCTTTTTTGCTAGGAATATTGATTAAAATCAGTGGTCATTTGGTTCCAACGGGAGTTGCCTGGACCTGTAAATTATGCTCAGTATGACTATGACCTCTTTGGGTATTTTTTTGTCCTCACAGTTCACAGATATAAAGATTTAGTGGGGCATGAAAGACTGAGACATAGATAGGATGTTTACTTACAACAAGATTCCAAAACCCCACGCAAAACAGAATTTAAGATTTAAGGGGATTTCTTTTTGTTAATAGAAAATTAAATTATGAATTCTAAACAATCATTCTAAACACAGCTCATGCACAAGTTGGGTACAACTTCTTTCAGGCCAGACCTCTCCTTCGAAGCCCATCTACTAAAATTTCTTCTCTTGGGTGTGATTCACTCCTGTGGAAATGCCTATTACCAATACTTTTGAACTATGAAGTCTGTGTGTCAGGCTGAACTCTGAAACTCCGAAGTGTCATGTGTAGAGTGATTGGTATGACACAATGTTCATGGTGGTAAAAGATTTGCTATGGACAGTGACATGTGGCAAAGAGGAATGTCAACACCTGCTACTACTGTGACATCGTCCCTCAAGGAATCTTTCTGCAGCTCTGCCATTTGAGTATATCAACCAAAGAGATGTCGCTGATATGGACTTATTTCTCAGCCTTACCCCTACTTGGATACCAAGTGATATTTACTTGGATTTCTTTGCAGGATACAAATTCGGGGTGCTATTTTTTTTCAGTGGAAAGATTAAGTCTGGGGTTTTGTATGCTAGGAAAAAAATGTGTCTATGTTTTCTTTCTAGGCATCTATTCCCTTTTTGCTGATAACACAT
This sequence comes from Talpa europaea, assembly GCF_964194135.1. Lineage (NCBI taxonomy): Eukaryota > Metazoa > Chordata > Mammalia > Eulipotyphla > Talpidae > Talpa > Talpa europaea. Next base: position 85,909,831 of record NC_140080.1, on the reverse strand, counting down.
ACACTCCATCAGATCTTGGACTCTCCCATTTCATGGTTACAAAGCAGATTTTCATCTCATTATATTCTAGGTATCACATATACCAAGATTGGAACTCCTACAGAGTTCCATCCAATCTGTCCCTTAGTTTCCTGGGACAAATAATTTTAACTTTATATATGTGTATATTGTTACATCGATAAAAACTTATTATTTTTTAATTCCATGTGAGAAATATAACATATATTTAACTTTAATAATTACAATTACTTCTCTAGAAATACAATGCAGACATCCAAATCTGCTCTGTAGAAACTCAGTCAGCAATCCGAATATTCTAGAATGTGCACCACATCTTCATTTCGGTGTTCAGTAAATACTTACGAAATAGCATGCTGTGCCCCCTTGAAGATCATGGCATCACTGTCTTAGTAGAGGGTTTGAACAACACCATAGTCATTTGATTTGAGGCTCTAACTAATAGCTTTCCAAATTCATATTCTTCTATTTTGATGTATTTTTCAAGGGGCTACGGTAAAATTTGGCAATTATCAGGCATCTGTGAGGGGAGAAAAATAGATGATTTACTCAAGTTATTTTGCCTTTGACCTTGAATTGTATTGATTGAACTTCCCCTTGGGATTAGTCCTTCCATCTGTCATGGTTGTCTTGATGACTGCCCCCCCCCCCCGGCACCATCTTAGACTACTCTCTCTCTCTCACCCCTTTTAAGTCCTTAGATTTCTTCATTCTGCTTCCAACACCAATAAATATGCCCTATCCCAGCACCCCAAGTCACCAACACTGCTGTCTCCACTGCTCTACTTACCTCCATCTGCACCTTCTTCCTCACACGCAGCTGCTAGGGTGGTTATCTCCACAAAGCCCAATTCTATTGCCCCCTTGCTCCACATCCTGTGACTTTGAGCCCATTTGTAGCATGAGGTATGGGCCCTCGGTAGCCTAGCCCTGTTCGCCCTCCAGCCTTGTCCTTCACACTCACCTCTCACCTCTGGCCTTACTGAACTGTTAATAGTTCTCTTAAGGGTTCTTTCATGTTCTCTGTCTTCACAAGGAGCCTTCCGTTGGCCTGGGATGTCTTCACGCTGCTGTGCTTTTCCTCCTCTTACATTCCTTTTACCAGACAACTCACACTCTTTGTCTAAGATTCAGCTCATGCACTGTTTCCCCAGGGACCCTTGATGTTATAACTGGGGCAGGTGCTTCTCTGGTGATTCTGGTGCATTCTCTCTCCTAACAAGTGTCACGCTCTTTTAGCTAGAGAAAGCCAGGGACCAGCCTGTCATTTCTGTGCCCAGTAGGGGAATCTCAATGAGTGTTCACTTAAGTCAATGAATGGATAAGTGAATGAGTAAATGAACCACAAACATGTTATTGATAATCAAAGAGGCATGTAGAACAGTTATTTCACGTAAGTAGAAAGTGGCAGATTAAAGAAAAGGGGACAAAGTCCTTTGGCCTTACCTTTATTATTTTCTTGATCACTTCTTTATCCCTGAATAATATTTCGTGAGATCTTTTTTCATATCGAGTAGCCCACAATGTACAAAGTGCATGAAATGTGTGTATGTCCTACATTATCTGTTTACCTGTCACTGATAATAACTCCCTGCTCCGAAGGTGGGACTAGAGGCCTGAATCTCAGGGCTGATGTATAATGCTACCTGCATCTTGTCCCCCAGCTTTCATCCTCCTCACTTTCCCTGGTACATTTTGCTTGGTAGAGGATGGGTAGGGGCAAGGAAGAAGTGGATGTGTTGAGTAGAGATTTATTTTTTGTTTTCTGCATGTGAGTCTTTTTTTTATAACTCTGAATGATCTGATGAGTTTTGCTTTGGTTTTTAATATTGAAATCCACAAGGATAGAATGTTAGAATCAGTAAGGACCTAAATGTCACCTGGTTTCGAGTGCTGCTTTATAGCCAATAACAAACTAAGGTCCAGAGATGTTAATTTGCCATTATCACACAGCAGACCTCATGCATATGGGCCTCACACAATCCCAATTAGAAGTTCAATAGCAATGCAACGCCAAAATTTTTCTTCCATGTCTTGGTAGCCTCTTTCTTCCAAACACAGGGCTACCCAATACCATGAAGTAATAGCCAGTAGCAGCTGGAAATACATCCTGAAGAAATTTCTAGACGAGTGTCCTTTTGTTCAGCTACCACTGAATTGCACTGTCACAGAGCCAGAGGGTGTCGTTTGCTTGTAAATACTGAGTTTTTGAAATGTCACTGTAACACTGGAAAAATGTTGTCTCAGAAGGTTGCCAAAGTGACAGAATCCCGACATTGTAAATACCAGCCAACACAAGTACTCATATATGACAGGAATAAAATATACTTGACTAAATCCATAATAATCACTGATAACACTGTTTACCCTCAGTGACCAGGAGCTGTGAACTTGGATAAAAAACCACATGTGTGCAGATATCATTCATGTGTCTGCGCCTCTAGCCATTCCAGAATATTTTGATGGAAAAGCTCCCTAAATATGTAAAAGCTTTATAGTAACTAAGAAGCCAGTGTGCAAGATAGGGTGTCAGACAGCCCTAATGGAACAGGAGAGAGCCTTGACTGTCCTCAACACCGCAGGAGACTGATAAGGCCTCCATTGTTCGGGTCAGAACCAAACTGTGAGCCGGGCCTGGAAGGACAGTCAATACTCTATTTTCAATAGCAGTGAGTCCTGGAATGTCCACTTGCCACAAGCAAGTGCTCACAGAACATGCCACATTCTCGAGAGAAAGAAAATATAGAATGTACTTAGAGACGAAATGCCTCAGATTATCAAAGTGGGGATTCCAGGAGAATCTGAACTAGACTGTTGCTGGAGAGGGACAGGCAGGTGGTCAAATGTCCCTTCTGTCCTAAGTTAGCATCTATAGCTCGGGCTTCCTAGTAACAGCTCCCTGCGCTGCAGAAATGACTACCCTCTTCCTCCTCTTCCAGCATAAAACAGTACCTGGGCTCTGGGGCTGTAAGAGGAAATGTACTAGATGGCAAATTAGTGTCCCCTTATCCTCTGTGACGTGGCTACCTTTGCTCTAACACCCCTGACCCCCCCAATCTCCCCTGGAATGCTCTAGTAACAGTGGAGACTGCAGGACAGAAGACTGGACCTTCCAGATGGCATGGAGACGGGGTGACACAGCTGTCCCAGGAGCGGCCCCGCACTGCAGCGAAGGCCTGTGTGGGGAAGATAGGTGCTGGCTGCAGGGACCGCCGTGGGCTTCACATGTGTGCAAAGAACTTTGCTTTTTCCTTGACAGAATCCTGTGTTGTTTAATTTCTTTCTATAGTCAACATTGCTTTCTTAACTAAAAACAAAAGATTGCATTCAGTATTAGAAAAACTCAGAGCTGATGAGATTTCGAGAAAACCACAAAATTACACATTACAAATTGATGTTTGACCGAGAAATTATGACAATTGTGCTTGGATTTGTATGCTTAGGAATGAATTCAAAGAGGGGGAAAAGTATTCAGTCAGAAGAAAAAAAATCATCCGAAGTCCAAGCCTCCGCAGACTTGGTGTATCTTGGTGTCTGTGAGTGAGGTCATGTGGAAAACAATACAGCTTTAAAAGAGGACAGGAGTGTCCAAGCCCTTAGGAATCTGGAGGTTGGCTAGGCATCCTGGTGACACAGTCATGCATCCCTGCCATGGGGAGTTCCTGGATGGGGACCCAGTGTGCTTTTTGAGATACCTGGCAGCTGGCAGGAGGCAGGCCCTGCTGTGCTGGTTTGACTGATGAGGTATAGGTGTTGCTGATGGAGCGATGCTGGCCAGTCCCAGGCCCGGGCCTGGCTCTGCTCCTGCTGGTTGGCCATGGCTGCAGACCGAGATTGAAGGGCTTCCTACGTTTTTCTTAAAGAAAAAGAGCTTTGTCTTCCAGTGATGAGCTGGATGTCAGTGCCCATGTGTGTCTTCTGTAATGTGGGGACCCTACAGGGAGGGGGCGGCAGCTTTTTCTCTTTGGGGCCCTGACAACTGTGGGTATCCCCAAGGCCACAAGCACCGGGCAGAGCCGTAAAAGTCTTGAAGATGACTTTTTCTCTGATTCTCAAAAAAGTGAAAACGCTCATCCCCAATATCTACTCTTTTCACTCTTTAGTAATCATAGCAACGTCGTTTAATAAAAACTGTTGGAGGCTTCATTTTGGGGCATGTCAGGCAGATTGGGCTCTTGTTTGGGAGAGCGAAAGAGGGGTAGAACCATGTGGCCAGGGCACTGGCTGGCTGTGGGAGATCTCTACTAAGTCAGGGTCAACTTCAGTGAGGCTCCTTTTTGTTAAAATTCATATTACTGTGCGGCTTCAGCTTCTGGGCTGCAGGTGGACAGCCACGAATTTGACTCCTTTTCCTCTCTAATCATCTCTCCTGGTTTCCTTCCTGATTCCTCTGCTCTCAACCACCTTCTCTTTTACAAACCAAAGGGGGGTTCGGTGAGGGAGGGAGAGAGGTATTTTTACTATTAGTGGGTAAAAATACCTGTCAGGCTCATAAGGTAGTTCCTTAGTGAATTTAGCATTTAATTGTTAGTTTAGAGGGGAGATGTTTGAGCCTAAGCGTTAGCTAAGTAAGAGAATACATGTAATATTTGGGGAACTCATTTTTCAGCACTCCAGATTCCCTGAGTGTCTCCTTTTAGTTCTCCTTCCTGATTCACTCCACACACCCCCACTCCTAATATTTATTTGTTAAAGCTCAGAATTTTAGCCTCCTCTCTAAGGATCTATCCCCAAATTGCCCCCTGGTGGCTCCAGGGGAGAAAGACAAGATGAAGGATGAGCAAAAGGCTTGGTGCATCCTTTTGCCTCTTCTGAACTGTGCATTTATAGTTCCCTCTCATGGGTATCCATATAACTCAGTCTCAGCATGAACCAGCTCTGAATATTGTGTATAACTTTGTTTCCTTTTGGGTCATTTTGCTGCAGGCATTTCTCTCCCTAGTCTTGTTTTCCACTTTCTTTTGGTCTGATTTTTGTTTCTACACATACACACTGACCAGGGCCTTTGTAACAGCACTAATAACACTGGGGTGAGTGAGTGAGTGAGACACCCACTCCCAGACTGGAAACAGGGTAGCTGAAGATGGCACATGCTGTCACTTCTTGTGCTGGTGTAAGCAGCTCAGGGAAGGGCTGTGATTTTATAGGCAAGCTGATTAGCCAAGCACTTGTCACCTCCACTGCAGCTCATTGGCCTGCCGAGTGTGAGCGTGTCATCTAATTGACAGCTGTCTGTTGTCAGAGGACCATCTTTTCTCCTTTTCAGTTTGACTGAACACAACAGAGACATCTGCAGCACTCTCTGCAGTTCTGACAGGGCTGCCCTGCCTGCCAGCCCCTCAGACTTAGAAGTCAGCATGATTGAAGAGCTCAGAAGAGAAAAATACCCATTGACCATCTTGGTTTGGGGTATTCTGGCCTAAACCATATCTCTTTGAGGTGGCTGCAAACCCATCTAGGTAGAAGAAGACACAGATCCAGTGTCAAAATGAGTCAGGCTTGTCGGGTGTAAAATGACTAGTAAATGTAGTCATTGGTCCTGGGGTTTCATTTGTTCTAAGAATTGTCTGAGTAAGAATGAGAAGTTCAGGGCCTCCCTGGTGGCGCAGGTGGTTGAGCGCAGCGCTGTGAAGCTGTCCATAGCCTTTGCAGTGCTGGTTCAATCCCCGCCTGCTGCAGCAATGCCCACATGGCGAGGCAGATCTCTCCTGTCTCTCCCGCTGCTCCCCTCAGCAGTGTATTTCTTCAGTCTGCCTGTTCTGTTCCCCGCTCTGTCTCTGGTGAATCCTCTCACCGTCCCGCACATCTGGCCTGTACCCCAGTTCTGATATAAATGATATAAATAAATAAATAAATCTTTAAATATATATATATATGTATATATAAAGAGCCCTTCATTTTCTCACTTAACATTGTTTAAAAAATAAAAAAAGAATGAGAAGTTCATTTGCAGGATAGACCCAGTGTTCGTGGAAGGGCTAGGCAGGAGCAGGGGTGTATCGCAAGCCCAGGATCATCTCATTGGTGTCCTCTTAGAAGGTCATGAACGGCACGTTTGACTTGTGCTGTAGACAAACAACAGTTGTGCCTTGGATGTGGTTGGTTTGGGGTGAGGTGTTGCTCTTCTTCTTTCCCTGGCAAGACTAATGCCGCTCTGCTTGGGGCAGGTTCCAGAATCTCCCTGAGACTGTACTGCATCAGTGTTTCGTGGACTGTGTAGCTACTCTACAGAAACATGGACTGCCTCTTTAGGACATTTCCTAAACACCAGAGGTATCAAGCTTCGCTCCAATGATGGGGAAATAATTTAAATTGTTATACAAATTTTGGCATGACAGTTTGAATGCTTGATTCTTTGAATGATCATAGTCTTCCAGTGAAGCGCTATTTGGGCATCTATCGGGGCAGGTACAGCAGGCAGGCAGGCATCACTGATTTACAACAGTGACATGTCCTGTGTTTACAAAAGATTTAATGGCATCTTAAGTTTAACAGAAGAGAAATATTTCTTCACGGGCATTTAAAAAAATATATTTATAAAGGGGCAGTGTGAAAAATGAAGATCGGAGAGAAATTTTGGTTCTGATGCTCCATAATCTAGTTAAACAGATGTGGCCCCATGGATGTGGGGGTGGGGGGAAGCTATGTTAGAGAAAGTTGACAGCATAAAATAGTTGGGAAAAATAATTCAGGCACATACTCAAGAAAGACTAGTCTTCTCAGCTGTCCTTTTGTAAACTAAGATAGGAATAATTGAGCAGTGGTTAGAATCTAGCAGCTCCTACACTGATGTTTGGATAGCTGAGTTCTCGTTCAGCCCTAACCAGGACCTATTTTAAGGTTCAGTTTCTACTTCTGCAAAATGAAGACATAGATGGTTTATGTGATTCCTTCTAACTCTGTCTGTGACTATCAGAATAGGGAATGAGTAAGGAGGATATATAGTGATAACCTTTAGACATTTCAAAAGTATGTGACCCATTTCCAAAATAATATGTGTAAGACAGCAAATCATGCCTTGAAGGGAATAAAAAATACAGAAAGTGTTTGAGACATTTACATTTAGCTTCTACCAACAATTTTTTCTTAATTTTTATTAAATATTAAGTGATAAATTATTTCTACTTTCAGGAGGAATGTCATGAAGGTGAAGAAGGGAGAGAGGGTTGATTCTAAAGGGACCTGTGATGCATTTGCATAGTTGTGATTTCTGTTGGAAGATGGTTTTGTCCAAAATCTGTGTCAAAACCTCATGAGGCAACATTGAGTTGATTCTGAGATACTTGTTTCTTTTTTACACATTTTCGCATCTCAGAAATTTTTATGGCATGCCAATTTAATTGGCAACCTTTCCCCCCCTTTCTTGGTGTTAAGTAGATAATTATGCTTCTTCCATTCATTGGTATCTTTTATTTGACGAAATGCAGTTCTAAGTGGAGGAAGCAAGAATTTTTATGAGAAAGGCTAAGAGACTTTACTTCATTGCTGACTAATGCTATGAATGTCATTTTCAATTACTTTGAAGAATACGAAGAGCCCTAGGAAGGTAATTCGTGCACAAAGCTCGACCCTCCCAGAACTTTGCACTTAATGCCCGTGTGAGGAAGGAGAGAAATATATGCTAATAAATACATCATCATGTAGAAGGAATGTTCTGAAACTAATTTAGTGACTTCCACTTCTTGGCTTTTATCACATTCTTCCTTCTAGAAATTACTCCATTTTCATTGAGTCAAAAATGCCAACTATCTTCTCCAAAGGCAAGTTAAGGGTCTTTGCCAATTTCCAAGCTGGAGTTCTTCTCAACGTGTCCAGTATTAGTTAAGTTTTCAATAAATCACTGAGACTTAGTATTTTTTTCATGTGTTTTTAGGAGTTTACCCAATACTTTAGAGGTCATCTAATCCAAGTCCTCATTTCATAAATGAGGAAGTGAAGGTTTAATAGGTCAGTTGTCCAAACATTCCTTAGATACAACCTGGGCGTCTGAAGCATGTTTCTAGCATGCCTGTCAGCGGATCCATGTAATGTAAGGAAAGTGAGATTGACTATAAAACAGGTATTCTATTCATCTTCTGTTTGTATTTCTGAATTTTGCACTTGTGTTTAAAGCAAATATAGTTGGGTTACTTTGGTTTGTGTCTCTGAATGCTACACTTGTTTTTCGGCCTGCTGCACTTTAAATTCATCAGTGATTTAACAAGGGACAGAGCCAAAGTTGTCATATATGGTTTAATATATACCACTCTTTATGCTGCAGTAACAGCATTTGATGATTTCTTAGTGAACTCTGTGATTGCTGAGAATGCCAAAGCAGTAGGCTCTGAGGAGAGACCGCCCCAAGCTCACTTAGCAAGGGCAGCATAAAAGCTGTCAGTGCAGCTGATGTCACAGTGATTTATTGAGGCTTGGTCTGGTTTTGTTATTTCTCCAAACTTAAGTATTTTTACCTTTAAAATGTGAATCTGGATTCAGATTTTTCTTAAAAAACTAAAACAAGGACTTCCCCAGTGGCACAGCGGGTTGAAGGCAGCACTGTGGAGCTGTCCGCAGCCTCTGCAACAGGGGTTCGATTCCTGGCCAGCCAGGGAGATTCCCACATGGCATGGCAGACCTCTCCTGGCTTGCCCGCTGCTCCCCTCAGCAGTGTTTCCAGTCCTTCTGCCTGTTCTGCTCCCCGCTCTGTCTCTGGTGAATCCTCTCACCCTCCTGCACCTCTGGCCTATACCCCAGTTCTTGTATAAATAAATAAATCTTAAAAAAAAAAAGTTAAAACAAGAACTTTAAGGTCTATGAATGTGAATACAGTTGGAGCACATTGCATGCTAATATCATATGCATTTATTTATTAAATATTGATAAAAATACCATTTTAAAATTTAATAATGGTTTCCCAAGACTTTTGTTCTATTTGCTTCAAAACTGATGGGATGAGAAAACAGTTGAATCTTAACCACTTTTTTTTTTTAATGAGAAAGGCTACATGACTTTATTTCATTGTTGACTAATGTTGTGAATGTGACCTTTTCAGTTACTTTATATGTGATTAAAAAGAAATAATAGATATATTATGTTTCAGAACCCACATGAGAGAGGTGGCAAATTATATGATAGTAGCAATTTTAATTTTTAAAATTCTTCTGGTACCTTCATTTTTAACTGTTTTAGCTTTATGGATATATAATTGACAAAGTTGTGTGTATTAAAGTGCACACTGTGATGATTTGAGATATATGTATATAGAAATATTTACTATAAACATCACCTCACTGAGTCACCTATCTTTTGTAGTGAAAACTTTTAAGGTCTATTCAGCAAAAATAAAGTACACAGTACAGTGTCATAAGCAGAGGCCAGAATGCTGAACATTAACACCTCCAAGTTACTGATATTATAACTGAAAGTTTTTACACTTTGATCAGCATCTCCCCATTTTTCCCTGTCAAATAACCCTGTCAACAACCATGATACTATTTTCTGTCTCTATGAGTTTGACTTAAAAAAAAAATTTTGCGTAAGTCATGCTCTATAGTGTTTGTCTTTCTGTATCTGGCATATTTCACTTTTAGCATTACTGCCTTCTGGATTCATCCATGTTTTCACAAATAAAAGGATTTCATTCTTTCTTTATTGCTAAATAATACCCCCCCTTCATTCATTTCTCAGGGAATACTTAGGTCATATCCATGTTTTGGTTATAGCAATGCTGCAGTGCACATAGCCATACAGCTATCTCTTTGAGCTACTGATTGTGTTTCCTTTGGATTTATACCCAGAAGTGGGATTGCTGGTTCATATATATGGTAGTTAGTTTTGTAATTTTTTGAGGTACTCCATACTGGATCCAAAATGGCTGCACCAATAACATTCCCACCAACAGTATATAAAGGTTTCCCTTTTCTTCACATCTTTACCAACATCTGTTGTCTTCTGTTTTTGATAATGGAGATCTTAACAGGTGTGAGGTGATATCTCATCTTGGCTTTGAATTGCGTGGCCCTGATTGTTAGTGATGTTAAGTACCTTTTCATGAGCTTATTGGCCATTTCTTTGTCTTTGTTGCCCTTATTTTAATAGGTTGCCTTTTTTTTTGCTACTGAGTTGTAGGAGTACTTAAATATTTTTTATATTAACCCCATATCAGATACATGTTTGCAAATATTTTCTTCCATTTCATAGGTTTACTTTTCATTCTGTTGGTAATTTTCTCTGTTGTGCAAATATGTTAGTATATTACATTACCTCTTGCTTATTTTAGCTCTTGTTGCCTTTGTGTTTGCTATTGTCCAAATTTCATTACTGCAGGTAGTGTCAAGGAGCTTCTTCCATGTGTTTTCTCCTAAAATTTTTATGGTTTTAGGTATTACTTTTAAGTCCCTACCGTATTTCATGTTAATTTTTTTTAAAGATTTAAATTTATTTATACCAGAACCAGGATACAGGCCAGATGTACGGGAGGGTAAGAGGATTCACCAGAGACAGAGCAGGGAACAGAACAGGCAGACTAACGAAATACACTGTTGAGAGGAGCAGTGGGCAAGACAGGAGAGGTCTGCTGCACCATATGGGGCCCTCGCCGGCCAGCCAGGATCGAACCATCGCTGCAGAGGCTGCGGACAGCTTCACAGTGAGGCGCTCAACTACCTGCGCCATGGGGGGAGGCCTGCATCTTTTTTTTTTTTAAGATTGATTTATGCATTCAAGAGCTGGGGTATAGACCAGAGGTGTGGGGGGTGAGAGGATTCACCAGAGACAGAGTGGGGAACAGACCAGGCCGACTGACTAAAGTACACTGCTGAGGGGAGCAGCAGGTGAGACAGGAGAGGTCTGCTGGGCCATGTGAGTTGCTCCCTGGCCGGCTGGGGATTGAACTCATGCTGCAGTGGCTGCAGACAGCTCCATAGTTTGTGTCTTAACTGCTTGTGCCATCAGGGAGGCCCTAGCAGCATCTTATTTTAAAGAGATGGTCCTTTCCTCATTGTGTGTTCTGTGGTGCTTATCAAAGATTAGTTGACTGTATGTATGTGAGTTTATTTCTGTACTCTCAGTTCTATTCTGGACTCTCAAAATACATTACAACTTTGTAATATATTTTGAAATTAGAAAATGAGATGCCTCCAGCTTTGTTCTTCTCAAGACTGTTTTGGTTAGTCAGAATCTTTTGTAGTTCCAAATGAATTTTAGGATTAATGCCAACTTCGTATTAAAATTGATAAATGAAGGCAAGATTATTGAAAATCATCCTGGAGATCACACAGAAAATTGGGACTAATAATCAAATGAAAACTTCATAATTTTAATTTTCCCAAATAGCTCCTTAAGTAATTTAATCATTAAGATCTAAAACTGACTTAGGAGCATTGTGTGCAGAACAGGAACAAGTAGTTAATTATCCAAGGTTTTTGTAGGCTGATTGTTGAGCCACTGGTAGCTTAAAATCAACTACCATGAGAGTATTTACACCATAGAAATAAGCCTCCCCAACACAGCACGGTGACACCGTGTCACTGGAAGGATTTTCTTTGTTGTGCAAGCTTTTTACTTTGTTGTCCCACCTACTTATTTTAGTTACTGTGTACTTAACCTTTTCTATTACTGTTGTTATTATTGTTAATTGTTTGTGTAATGTTACAGTTTTGCTTTCTGGAGTAAGAGTGTTTAAAACGATCATAAAACTAAAGTAAATAAACTTTTCCCTAAAGAAAAATGAACCAAGTTATTTAATGGTTCTCTAAAGAAAAAAAAATGCTCTTTGAGAATGACTGTGTTCCTATGGACATTGCCTTGCCCATCCGCCCTTGTCCTGGAAAATTCCCTGCCTTCCTCAGCAGGTTTTCTGCAGGGGGAACCTCCTCTGCTTCCCAAGGATATGCTCCCTTCTCTCTGCTTCTAGGGCTTTGGTTGCCTCCTTCATCTCCGCTCTCCCCTGAAGTGTAATTGCTGTCCAGGAGCCTGGCTTCTCCTGCACAGAGCAGAGAAGAAACATCGAACTGTTTTTCTGCAGAGATACTATGTGATGAGAAAGCTTATCCAGGGACATTTTGAAATTAAATTATTCTGCATTCTATGTCATTGGATTTGAGTATCTTGCTTCCTGTTTCTGCTGCACTCTTCCCACGTACCTCTCTCTCCCCTTGCCATGATGCCACATCTTACAAAAAATACCTTACACTTTCGATATCTGTGTTTTGATACAAATAACTGTTACTGGTAGATTTAGGCATAGTTAGACAGATACGTCATTTGAAAGTGGGGCTATCATCAAATGACTAGAAAGGGAGATCAGAAATTGATACACAATGGAGAACTTGACATCTTTTGTGAATAGGATTTTGGAATATTGTTAGTGCCGGTCTAGTTTTATAAGAGACATTTTATATGAAGCTTTCTTTCAAAGCAACTTGTGGGGCTCCCAAACTAGTCTCTATTAAGAGTACCCATTTCCTTGTGTCATCTCTTTGAAACATTTCTTCTTCATATTGACCTGTTATTGCTTATGCCCATTGGTGTGGATAACCAAGACTTGCTTTAAACCTTCTTCCCAGTAGAAGGAATGCTCTGTAACAGGTAATAATAGCAAAGTTTCTTGAGTATCCTGGGTAAGGGTAGGAGGAGTTTGGAGCATATCAGATATTCCACAGTTTCACTGGTCTGTCCCACTACAAGAAGACCAAAGCCACGCCTGAGGAATATATTGCCTATAGGGTAAAAGTGCCGGCCATATACTGGTCTTCCACCCTCTACTAGCCAAATGTCTCATCTGGGGCAAGTTATTTAAACTTGCTGTACCTCAGTCTTCTTATCCATAACAGGACATTGATATTTGCCCCTTCTTCATAGGATATTCATGTACAACCTTCAGAAGAGTCTGACCCATAGAATGTTTGCAGTAAATGTTGACTGTTAGTATCAAAAAACTGGTAGTTATTAGTCAAGCTGTGATTTATCTTGACTTTTGGTGGACAAGAGCAGGCAGTCTCTTGAAAAGGTCATTGTTTCTAAAAATCTGTGAGTGGAAGATTCTTAGAAAAACTCTTCATTTTGATCTAACTCATAACTTTGGTAAAATTGAGTAACCTTTGCAGTTTCATGCTTAAAAGGTACACTAGATCGTGATCTCTCTCTCTCTCTCTCTCTCTCTCTCTCTCTCTCTCTCTCTCTCTCCATCTATCCCATCCTCATTTTTTACCACAAGGTAACAGCATGCAACTAATAAAAAAGTTACATGGTCTTCTTTCTACTCCGTAGCATAAAGGAATGAGATAATTTTTCACCAAATAGCTAATGGTCATCAGGATTAGACTTTATGCACCCCAAAATAACGTGTCTCATTGGACAAAAAAGTACCAAGTTCAACACAGTATGTGATTGTCCTTGAATTAAAATATCATCATCACTTATATATTTGCCCCACATAAAATGCAACTGTCCTCTAAAAGGATAAATGAAGAGGCCATTTCATTAGGTTTTGCTCACAGGATGGTGCTCACATCATGGGGTTTAAAAATCCTTCTTGAAATAACCAGGTAGACATGAACAGACAATGGGACTTCAGTAGCCTCTGTGACAACTTTATGGACTATACCCCAGTGGCTATTTGTATTGGTTAAATGTAAATGTAGCTATTTAAATTTTCATTTGTTTACCACTGGTATTTGAGGCTGATTCATAATTTTCCTTTTAATAAAAAGCTAAAGTGAATCATTTTATTCCATAGTCCAAGAAAAATATGCCTGTCAGTGGAGGAAGTGACCCGTTTTGTAGTTATATTGTAAGTAAAGGAAGACTTACGTTGTGATATAGTTACGTGTTCTTAAATGGAAAGAATTGCCATCTCGCCAGGTTTTTTTCCCAGCATAACCTCAAACAGAGATGTTTAATCCTCTTATCTCTCACAAATTGTTCTTATATATATCAAAGGCATGAAAGGAGGGGAAAGGAAATGATGCAGTTTTATCACAATGCATTTCCAGGCTCTTCCTAATGAATCAGAGGCTTTGGATCAGTCATAGCCTATTGACAGCGAATCACTTCTTGAGAAATATGGACAAAGAGGATATTGGAGGCCTGGGGGAGAAGCAGTGACTCAAAAAGTGCGAGCCTCTCAGTTTCACAGTTTACTGACACCCAGAGCTTAGTGTCCTGGCTCTTCCTCAGTTTGTTGTCTCTTTCTTCTGGAGCCACCTTAATGGAAGGGTGAAGTAGGAAGTCCATGCTAAAATCCTCACAGGAAAGCTAAGCTCTCAAATGATCCTTGAAAGAATGGTTTCCCTAGCATCTATAAGAAACACTTGATTAAATACTTTGTGAAACCTCCATGCTATGTTTCAGGTGAAATGACAGGGACATAGTGAGGTTCCCAAGGGTATTTTCCCCTCAGGCATCAGGATGTGTCCACACTGGTTCAGAGGACTGCCTGTGTGATGAGAATGAGTGATGCTGGCATGCCAGAGTAAAGTCTGGCAGTGGGCGGAGGTGAAATATATGCAAGATAAAAGAAAGCAACCCCCCCCCCCACAAGATCCATTTGGAAAGCCACACTTTTGAGTGGATGATAATTGAGAAATATCACCTTTTCTTTAGATAGTTAGGTTTGAGAGGAAAACAAAAAAAAAGTGACTTGTGTCATGATTGAAAAGAAGTCCCACTTCAGAATTCTAGACCTGCTTCTGAGTTAACTCATTTTTGAGCCTGGTAAGGCACCCCCAACAGTCACACCTTCTTATAAGCCTGGAAATACACTGAGATAAAACTATCATTTTTTCCCATATTTTCACTTTCATGCCTTTAAAATATGTAAGAACAAAAATATAAGAATGTAACAATTCAGACACATATAAAAGGAACAACTATATTGGATTTATAGATTGATTTTGGATAGAATTGCCTTGGTTATAGTAGAGAGTTTTGCTGTTTAGCAAAATCCACCCCCCCCACCCCATTTATAAAGCTTTTCTTCAGTAAAGTCTTGCATATATATGAATATATGTGCATATGTAATATGTCTAATATTCTTGTTCAATTTATCCTGAGGCATTTCATATTTTAAAAATATTTTTGTTGACTTTTTTGGTTTGTTGATCTTAAAACCTGTCACATACAGAACTTTCTCACCAGCCCTGGTAGTTGTTGCCTTTTCTTTCTTTCTTTTGTTTGTTTGTTTGCTTTTTAGTTGATTAATATTTCCTAGGAAGAAAAGCATAGACAAATATTGATAATGTCCACTCTTAGAGTATTTTCCTGTTTATTGACCTCGTTCTAGTACACTGGCAAAGACCTCCAGTAAGTTTTTTAAAGAATGATGGGAATGCAGGCCAACTTTGGCTTTCCTACTTTATCATTAAATAAATATGCTTCTGGTAGATGAAGGAAACTTCCTTATGTTCCATGACTTCTTAAGATGAGTATGTGTGTGTGCGCATGTTAAGTGGACTGTAAGACTGTGTCTTGCTCACAAAATTCCCAGGCAAACCCATTTTCATTTTATATAATGTTTGTTTTATATTTTATACATTTATATTTTATTTAAAATCTATTTAAAACAGAAAGCAGGATTTATCCCAGTAATTTTGTGACTGAATTCAGCAAGTCCCATATTACCTAGGGATTTTGTCTATTTCTGTGTTCAGCCTTCAGAGCACCTTTACTGTGGTACTTTGCTTATTTGACATCTCACTTTATGATGTTCATGTCAAATGCATCCAGGAGTTTTCCATCTTCTTTCTTTATGTTGAAAATAGCTTTTACGGAAATTTTTGACATTTGGGGAAATTGCCTGAAGCTTGTTCTTTAGAACTGGATTTTAGACTAAGTTTTTAATTTTTATCATTCTGTGTGTCAGTTGTGATAGGAACATAGGTTTTCCAAGCTTCATCATTCATTGCATGAAATTATACATACATCAAAAACCAAATCCTTATCTATATCTAAGATTTTTTTAACCAGATGTAGTTTGTAATTTTGTTGATCTGTATTTTCTCTTTTGCTTTCTGTTTTTCCCTTTCTCAGACTTGCCTGAAGCTTGTGTTTTCTTAATTTTTTTTTCAAAGAACCTTTTATAGGCTTTATTGATAATGTTCATTTTTATCTTATATTTTATTATTATCTTTTTAATCTTTAATAATTCATTTTATATTTTTTAATATTTTTCACTTTTCTGGCTTTCTATTATATGCTTAATTTAATTTTTATTTTTACAAATCCTAATACAAAGTTTAAGGGCCATATTCTTTTTCATTCGATTACTGCTTTGACAGCATCCCACAGGTTTTCTTAAATACTACTACAAATGCTGTTGATTGCTGTATTTTCTTCAATGTTAGTTTTGGTCCAGACACTATAGAAAACTATGTAGAATATCCTCAAAACACTAAAAATGTATCTATCATTAAACCCAGCGATTCCACTCCTAGGAGCCTACCCAAAGAACACAAAAACACTAATTCAAAAGGAAACCTGCACTCCTATGGCTATTGCAGCACTATTTACAATAGCCCAGATATGGAAAAAACTTGCAGGCTGACCAGATCTGAGACCTGCAGCAGAGGAGGGAGAGGAAGAAGGGTCAAAAGAGGCCAGAGAAGAGCATAAGGGACTTTGGTGATGGATCCCGGGACTTTGGTGGTGGTAGACTATGGGGGAACTACACCTGAGGGGAGAGATCAAATATTACATATTACAATGATGTAAGAAAAAATATACTTAAAAATAAAAATAAAATAAAATAAGAGGTTAGTTTTGGGATTCCTGTTAACCAGAATATTCAAAAGACTTAAAATTTCCACTTACTAAGATGTTTTTTCATAGTGGTAGCATGGCTGCGGTTTTATTTTTCATGTTTTAATGTATTGCATTTTGGATGTGGAAATAGCCGGGGTACTTTGGAGTAATTTAGGGAGATGTCTTTGTGACTTAATATTCCATCAGCTTTTAAATATTCCATATGCATTTGACAATAATGCATATTCTGTTTTCTTTATTTTAGTTTATTAAACTATGTCTTACTTTTATCAGTCTAAGCTGCAAGTTTCTGAGAGAGACTTTTTTGTAATTCCACTTTGATTATGGATTTAGCAATTTCTCATATATTCATATTTTTGAAATATGCCTTAGAGCTGTGTCATAAATAGACATTAGAGGTTCATGAATATTTTATATTTTGGATGGACTAGAAGTTTCATCAATATGAAAAAAATCTTTTTTCTTTCTATTAATTTTTGCCTTGAAGTGGCTTTCAATTTGTAGTAACGTTGCTATGCATGCTTTCTTTTGGTAGATTTTATTTTACATATTTTATATATTTTTTCCATATTCTATATCTGTCTTATCCTTTATTGTCTGTCATACACAGCATTTAACTTTACATTTTTCTAGCCTACTAAATGGGAGTCCCTGTATCTTAATTGAAAAATGTAATATCAAAATAAACACAGCAAAAGGTTATATTTAGAGTCATTAATATATGTTGAATTTATTCCTGACAGTTTTTATTTTTATTTGCAAAGTTTCTTGATTGTTTCCTTCCTTTTCTTGGCTTGATGTTATTGTCTTTGTTTTATGTCATTGCTGCTTTTCTCCCCTACTGAATAAGAATTATATACATCTTTTTTTCCTCATTGCGTTGATTTATTTCATATATTTAAAATTAGTATTTTTAATAGTCTTGAGTTGGTTAGTGTGTATTTTTTAATAAAAGTAAGAATCTTAACACTTTTAATTTCCCAGTTTCTCCTTCTGCTCATTTCCTTTACCTCTCTTGTTGAAGTCAATATATTTCCTTCTGCATTTTCTTTTTTATCGCACCAAAAATTACATAGATTCAACAATTACTCTACTCTCCTTGTCATATCTCACTGTTTCTTGTGGATCAGGCCCAGTTTTTGTTGGTTGGTTTTTTGTCTCTGTGCAATTACACATTCTTATATAACTTTTTCAGAAACATGAGAGTATAAATTTACAGAAATGCAATAGAATTTCCTGTATTTTTTGTTTAAAGATTTTATTTATTTATGCATGTAAGAACAGGGGTGTAGGCTGGAGGTGCAGGGGTTGAGATGACTCACCAAACACAGGGTGGGGAGCAGAACAGGTGGATCTACTGAAATACACTGCTGAGGGGGCAGCAGGCGAGTCAGGAGAGGTCTGCTGAGCCATGTGGGTTAGCTCCCTGGCCGGGGATTGAACTCCTGCTGCAGTGGCTGCTGATAGCTTGATAGTGCTGAGACTTAACCCCTTGCACCACCAGAGAGGCCCTATATTGTTTTGTTTTTTTTTTATATAAAATTGTTTGAATGCACATTTGACTAGATACAGAATTCAACTTCTAAAGTCAGCTACTCCCTTTCCTATTTTATTTTTGCTCTGATTTGTTTAGCAGCCCTGAGCCCAGCGTCCCAGTGAGCCCTGGGGGTTGTATCTGACTCCCTCCTGCGCCATGTGTGTCTTGGTCTGGACAGTTGAGCATCCTGCTTCACCACCATGGGCTCTTCTTCTGGCTTTGCTTATGATTCCTTTTTTCCAGTAGAGCGCCAAACCAGTTACTTTCAACTTTCAAAAGCAATTCAAAATTTATAGTCCATGGAAGGTGCTCTTTATTTTTCAGCACTTATTTGTATGTATGACTTCTGAATTTACACACACACACACACACACGATCATTTATGAGGTATGGGGTTGCAAGGAGAGTAAAGCACAGGTATGCTTAATTTTTCATCCCAAATCAGCCTCCCATATATTTGTAAAACTTTAAATAAAATCTTTGTTGTTGTTGCGGTAAAAACACATGACATAAAATTGACCATCTGAGCCATTACTGAGTGTGCAGTTGAGTAGTGTGAGTAGATTCAGGTTGTTGGATATCCAGATGTCCAGAACACTTTGACCTGCAAAGCTGAAACTCTAGAACCATTCTTCTTTCCTCCCCAGCCCCGGGCATCGAGTCTCCTACTTTCTGTCTGTATGATTTGACTACTGTGGGCGGAATGTAAGTGGAACCATCCAATATTTATCTTAGTTTATTTAGCATAACGTCCTCAAGGTTCATTGATACTGTGACTTATGTCATAATTTCCTTTTTTCAAGGCTAAGTGCTGTTCTGCTGTATGTGCATACCACATTTTGTTTCTGTTCATCCATCGATAAAACGTTTGGATTGTTTCTACCTTTTGGCTGTTTTGGCTTGTATCGCTGTGAACAAGGATATGCCTGCATAGAATTGTGCATATTCTAAAGTCTTTTTAATATGGTAAAGAAGCAGATACTGCTATTTCCCTTATTCTATAAGGTATAAGGCTGAGAGGTTTTAGAGGCATTTAAGTAATTCATTCTCTCATCAGTCTATCCTTCATTCCAACTGTTAAATTTGTATTGTCTGTTATATATAAGCAGGACTAGGTGTCAACAGCACAGAGACCCCAACTTCGAGCACCTTAGAGTTGAGGATGCAGGCAGGTGGGCAACAATATAGACTTGAATTCACAATTTCAGCCTTGAGTGATTTTTCAGCAGCATGCCTGCTTGAGACACTTGCTAGGTACAGGGAGACATAGGGAGGGAGAGGTATCGCTGTCAGATACCTCTATCTGACTGACAATTCAGGAGCAACGACCCAGCTGAAGTGTTGTCATTTATTAAAATTCCTGCTCTAAATGTAGGCATGGTTGACTGCTGTGCTCCCAGCATCTAGTACAGTGCCTGACCCCTGGGTGGCACTTAGAAATAAAAAACAAGAATGAATAAGCACAGAAAGTTTTCCTGATTCTCACTGTGGCTCTCCTTTTGCGGCAGTTTACTCTCTGCAGTACACTTTCTCCAGGCCTCCTGTGACAGGTGTTCATGGGCATCCTTTCTCCACTCCTCCAGCATCTCTATGAGCAGGTCAAGTCATCTCCTTTCTACCAGCAAAGAGACTGGTCTGGGGGCAGTTAAGGTACTTGTCTGAAAAGGTTTGTCCCATGGTCCCTCCACTACACCCTAAACACAAGAACCTTCAATCTCCTTCCTGACTCCCGAATGTCCTATTGTTCCCAAGACCAGGTACCCAAAACTCAGGAAGGAAGTGCCACTGTCTGCTTCCTGCAGGAAGTGTTAAGACACATGAAGTGGCCGAAAAAGAGGGTAAAAGCCAAACCTCGGAAGACTTCAGCAATCCCAATGAACTGGTGACATAAATGAGACTTAGTACTGTGTTTCTATGCAGCTTGTTCGTTAGAAATCACATTAGTCTTTCAGATTTGAATCAGGTCAGGTAATGTCATTTAGAGTCTTTCAATTCAATATAAGAAGAAAAGAAATATTTTCCCTCATACAAGTATATGGCATACGACAAATTATGTTCTCAATTTATTTATAAAGCCCATTTCGCAATGTAGACCTCACGTTCCTTCTCTTCCCTCTTTTGTCCTGTGTTATTTCTGTATCTAGTAAGCAGCCCTTCATTGATTCTCTTTGCCTGATCCACAACTTTTTAGCTGATATTCTTTTCCTGAAAATTGATAGATTTTTTTCCTTGTCTGTAAAGACCTCTTCATCCCTTTCTTTGCTCTGAGGCCTGAGATCTCTGAGGGCTAGACTATTGTTATGTGAACAACACACACCACATGTCTAGAGAGCCCTGACAGCTTGCTAGGGCCTCTTGAAGGGTTCACTCTGAATTTGGGAGATCATCTAAGGTGCCAGCGGAAGCTCATTGCACTTTTGCTAGTCGGTTGGATGGTCCTCTCTTTTTACTTAAATTTGGCATTGGGGGGTCAGAACACGTGTGTGGGAAAGCTGCCCCTTGAATTGGTGCACCCCAGGCCCGAAGCACAATTCTCTGAGACACAGGATGATTAGGATGGGACCGAAGCTCAGTGGGGGAAGCAGCAATTTCCCTTTGATCCATTGCATGATGCATAAAAACAACTGTGATGTTCTGAAAGCTAAAAATGCACAGCTCTTTTCTCCTACAGATTGACAGGTTGGTGTTTGAGCAGTAGCCAAATAACCCAGTTTAGTGAATGTTTGAATTTTGACTTTTATAAACATTTAATGAATACATTTTTATTTATGTCAGCTTAAAAAAAATCCAGCTGCTAGTATTTGCTCCTTCCCCCCATACCTTTTTTTTTTTTTAAACTTTAATGCCGAAATTAGAGTATTTAAATATTTTAGAGTTTCATGGTGAGCACCTGTGCAGGTGTGAGGGCACGTGGATCCACAGGGAGAGTTGATGAGTCTGGATGTGTCTTGTGCTTGCGGGGATGTTTGTTTCCTGGTGAGGGCTGTGGCTGTTCATGGACCTCAGTCACTTCTACCTCTGACTTGAAGAGGGATAGAGCACTGTGGTGGCACAGGGGCAGAGGGAAAATCTTATGAACTGGTCCCCAGATGAGGTAGGACTTATGGTTCTTTCTCTGACCATCTGCTTGACCTTTAGTCTGGCGTCTCCAAGGACATTGTTTCTGTGCCAGTTTAAAAAAAAAAAATTGACTCTAAGAAAGAGCATATGAATCTTAGAGGAATCTTCAGCCCTTAACCCCACTGCTGGTGTTTAAAAGATATTCTATGAGTGTCTCCTTTCTTAAGTTGAAAAATATGTGAAATTTGTTTTATTGATAATTTAATCTTTTGGAATTTTTTTACTATGGAAAATTTCAGGTACACAAAAAAGAAAGAAAAATGCAAAATGCTCTACCATGTATCATCCAGTTTTTGTTCAAATTTGTTCAACTTTCAACAAATTTCAGCATCTTCCCAATCTTTTTTATAGTACCCCCTCCACTTTGTTTCTGAAACATTTTAAAACAAATCCCAGATAGCTTTATTATTTCACTTATAAATATTTCAGTAGCATCTCTAACAAATAAAACCCCTCCTTTGCTTTTCATAGTCACAATGCCAGCGTTCTAGCAAGTAAAACTATCAGTAATAATTTCATAGCATACTGAGATTTCCCCCAGTTGTCATACAAATGTATTTTTACAGTTGACATGCTTGAATAGAAATCCAAACAAGGTCTACATGCTGCATGTGGTTATCATGTCTCTGAAGTCCTTTTAAACCCTCTAACGTTCCTTATCCCTTCTATTTTTAATATTAAAACTGAGTCTTTTTTTTTTTTTTTTTGTACAATGTCCCAAATCGAAATCTGGCTCATTGCTTCTTTGTGGTGTCATTTAACATGTTATTCTATTCTCTAGATTTACTGTGAACACTTAGTTGGTGTAAAGCCTTCATAAGATAGAGGTTCCCTTTTCCCCCCCCCATGAATGATCTTGTGTACATTCTTTTGCTTCACATTCAAAAGAGAGATAATGTCTGGTCATTCTCCGTTAGTTTCCTTAGTGGTTTTAGAATTTGTTGATTATTTTATTTGAGGACACAAAATGCTACCCAGCACAAATTAATGTAATGGTGTTTTTTCTCCTTTTAAACTCCTTTTAGAATTTGAACAATCCATAATTCCTTTTGCCTATTTTTACAGTTTTTATCTTTTTTTTAAATAGTTGTTATTCTTTTTTTTTTTTAAGATTTATTTATTTATACAAGCACTGGGTACAGTCAGAAACACAGGAGGGTGAGAGAATCCACCAGAGCCAGAGTGGGGAGCAGAACAGGCAAACCTGACGAAATACACTGCTAAGGGGAGCAGCGGGCGACAGGAAAGGTCTGCACGCCATGTGGGACCCTCGCCCGGCGACCGGGGATGGAACCGGTGCTGCCTCACAACCCAGAGCTCAACCGCTGCGCCACCGGGGAGGCCCACAGTTTTTATGTTTTACATTCTCTTTTCTGTCTGATTGTATAGGATGCCTTGCAGATTTAATTCAGGTCTCTAGATGAGGCATGTTTCTATCCTATTCTATAACTTGTTAATTTGTTCATGTTTTCTTATTTTTGTTAAAGATGTATTTATTTATACAAGCACTGGGTACAATCAGAGGCGCAGGAGGGTGAGAGAATTCACCAGAGCCAGAGCGGGGAGCAGAGCAGGCAGAAGGACCGAAGTACACTGCTGAGGGGAGCAGCGGGCGGCAGGAGAGGTCTGCACGCCATGTGGGACCCTCGCCCGGCGGCCGTGGAGCAGCCGGGGATCGAACCGGTGCTGCAGCGGCTGCAGGCAGCTTCACAACCCAGCGCTCAACCACTGTGCCACCGGGGAGGCCCAATTTGTTCATGTTTTCTTGCACATCCATAACTAAAAGTTACATTTTAAGGATTCATCCCCGGTGCATACAGTTCCTGGACCATGATAATGATATTAGTAGAAGGAATAACCTTATGAATTGTACATGTTCCTTAAGGACATCCTTTGTTCTTCTGGCTCTGTTGGTGAAGGTGGCATCGAACAGTAATGACCCCTAAGGCCTCCCCTGGTGGCGCAGGTGTTTGAGTGCCGCGCTATCAAGCTGTCCGCAGCCTCTGCAGCGCCGGTTCGATCCTGGCTGGCCTGTGAGGGTCTCACATGGCGTGGCAGACCTCTCCTGTATCGCCCGCTGCTCCCCTCAGCAGTGTTTTTCGTCAGTCTGCCTGTTCTGTTCCCCGCTCTGTCTCTGGTGAGTCCTCTCACCCTTCCGCACCTCTGGCCTGTACTCGGTTCTTGCATAAAAATAAATAAATAAATCTTAAAAATAATGACCCCGAAACTTGATTGAACTGTGAAAATGTTCTTGAGCCATCACTGTTTCCTTAGCTCCTTTAGCCAGTATTGGCCATTGCAGGCAAAGGAACACAAGTTCCAAACGTTTTGTTAGTGTTGGCAAAAGGGTTGAAAATGGTCTATAAGCCTATGGGTATTTGGATAAAAATAGTATACAAGTAAACAAATTAATGAAAAATATAAAATACATATTTAAGTAAATAGGCATAATTATCTGTGCCTCCTTTTGCAGGGCTACTTTATATTATGTTGTCCTGGCAATTTTAGAACTGTGTGCAAAAACTCAAGAGAATTTGTCTTTGAATGTGGAGCACGCATTTCAGAGCAAAGATCCCATTGGGATCTTGATCTCCGCTCCATGAGTGAAACCTGAGTAATTGAACTATTTATTATTTTGGGTGCACAAGACTGTTTTCAAATATCAGTGAAACTTAAATGTCCAGTTAAATAATTTTCAAATGAAGACAACTAAAAATGTTAATGAGATATGACTAGTACTGAATGTGAAAAATGCTCTCCAGGAGAAGTAGGATTTCCATATGGCAAACAAGAAGGCAAGGTCTACACTGTCTCCTTGTAGGAGATCTATTCTTTTGAGACAAAATGGACATGTTCAAATATACAGGCTTAACTTGAGCAGGCTAGGTGTGAATATTCTAAGGGAATCAAAAGCAACTTTTATGTTAAATAGGTTTAGGTGTTGACAGTATCCTCAAAAGTAATTAGAAGATGATTGTTGTAGTAAATTTTCTTTCAAACCATGCCTTGAGGACATTGCAGGAAAAGAACTTTCACAGGCCATGCTCCCTTTATTAGAACCCCTGAAGCCATACGTGTTTCAGAATTCTTTGTATTTTTAGAAGTTAGTATGGCACATGTAGCATCTGTAGCATAACCCCCCCATGGAGTCCGAAGCAGCAGCCAGTGAGTAAATATTTCACAATTTCTATAACAAATATGTTAATAGTCAAACCTTGTAGGTTTTAAAAAAAAGATTACAGATATCCTCATATGAGTTCAGGTCAGGTTTGTCACAAAATTTCAAATTTTCAGAGCTTCTGCAATAATGAAGTTGAGGGCAAGAGATTATAGATCTGCACATGAACTAATGATAGATAAATACATATTTTTCTGGAGGAAAAGCCAAATAACAAATCAAGTATCATTGTTAATGAATTTTGAGTCCATCGTATAAACATTTTTCATCTTTCTGGACACATAGGATTTAGAAATATGTAGAAAAGAAGGCCCTTCTGCATGACTAAACAAATTTTTCTAAATAATTTTAGAAATAGCACCTCAAACCTTAAACAGCTTATTCTCTCAAAGCCAGTTTAGTTGAAAGACTAATTGGTTCTCCCTGAAAGACCTGCTATTGTTTGGAGAGTTTATTTGGACTGACTCTAGGTGAATGGAAGAAACAGCATTATCACTGCATTCTGTCACTGTGCTTCGAGACCTAGATTGATATCCAAAGTTGTTTTTACTCTGCAGCAGTGTGGGCATATATCCATCTCTTCTATGGGAAATTATTTGAAATCATTATGGTAAACACAGGCAGCTACTGCAGCCAGTAGGAAATTCTAATTATTTGCTAAGTCCAGCAATCTTTTTTATATTCTTGTAATGAGCATTAATATGTTATGAGTAATGATATAAACAACACAAAGAAAAGTAAAATGTGAATTGGTTTATCCTTCATAGTTTTAAAAATTGATCAAGTGGTCTTATCCCCTTTATATTGACTTTGAAATGTTTCAGTATTTTCTGTAGAAAGAGCTCAAATGTGTGATAAACCCCTGTGGGCTATGCATGCACAAATATCAGATTATTCTTTATTTTGCTATAAACAAAATTCAAGAAATATTTCTGACATGAAAATAGTATTCATTCTGCCTTTTCCTACCATCTAAAATTATCTTGCAGAATTGTAATCTATGAAGTAGCTCAAATATGTTATTTATAACAAGTGTAAGCAGTGGAATTTACCAAATTCATATCCTAATACACATATCCTATCTGTGTATTAGCAAATACATATCCAAATAAATACCCTTATACTGTCCATTTGAATAAGGAATTATAGAGAAATTGCATTATAGAGAATGGTTAAACCTGCAGATATGTACTAGAATAATTATTCATATTCTATAAGTGCTAAATTTTAGAAATACTCTTTTTTCATTAAATGTGAATTTACCATGTCATTTTACACTTTTGTTAGCAAAATTGCTGACAGGTTATTCTAAATTTTCATTAATACAAATTTGCCATGAATACTTGCACAGATATCTTTGTACACTTGTCCAATTTTATCCTTAGGGTAGAATTCTAAAATTGAAATTTCAAGGTCACGTGCGTTTAAATTTTTTTCTCTGCATTTTAAATTGCCTCTCAAAAGTTTAGACCAGTTTACGTTTTCATTAGCTATATATGAATAGTAAATTTCCTTCTTCACTAGCAGCTGGAAATTTTTCAATTGTCAAGTATCTTTTCATATATTTATTGCCAAATTTCAAATTTATTATTTTCATAGAACAATTTTTTGGCCAGTTTATTGAGATCTTAGAGCTTTTTGTTTATTTGAGGGTACTTATCTTTCCTTTGAACTTAGTTGCAAAGATTTTTTTCCAAACTTATTTTTGTCACTTGCATAATGTTTTAAAAAATATATATACTCATAGGTTTCATTATGTTCCCTTAGCTTTTCTACATTTAATGTCATAGCAAGTGTATGTCTTTCCAACTTTAAAAATTTTAAATATATATTTGCTTATTTTTTTCAAAAATATTTTATATATGTTTACATCATTTTTAATTTTTGCACAATGTATGCATTTTCATCTTGGTTATAGTCCCCATACAATTCCCACCCTCCCTTGTTTTGATCCTACTCCCTTCTCTCTCCCCTCCCCCCACCCCCCTGTGTGTCTCTGGTTTATAGTTGCTTGTTGATTTTGATTTATTCTCTTTTATATTTTAACCATTGCATTTTAATGCATTTTGGCATGTAATGTGAACAGACTTACCTAAATATTTTTTTTTCAAATGGGGAACAACTTTTTCGTACTACTTATTGATTAATTTCTTGTTTTTTTACTGACTTTTAGATGATACCATTTTTTATTAACTCTCTCTGTATATACTTCCACTGTTGTGTCTGCCCCTTCTGGCAGCAGGACTGACTTTTTTTAATTTACCTTGCTTGAAATGTTTGTGTATGTATATCTAATAAGTTTTCCCAACTTATTTGTAAAAATTTTCTTAACTATAATCATGCATATAGTTTTCCAGATAAAATCTGCAATCATTTTTTTATTTAAATTTTATTTTTATATTCCCCATACAATTACAACCCCCTTATTTTGATCCCAAGCCCTCCTTTCCCCGTCCCCACCCCACATAGAGTGTCTCTGGTTCATAGTTGTTTGTAGATTTTGATATTTTCTTTCTTATAGTTATTCTTTTTCCTGGTCTCTTATTTAAGTTTTCTAGATTCCTGCTATGAGTGAGACCATCCGGTATTTTTCTTTTTCTTTCTGGCTTATTTCGCTGAGTATGATCCTGGAATCATTTTAGAATCCTGTGTTCTCCCTTTCACCAACTCTTTTTCCCTAGTTGACATTTTGTTTGGATTTGCATTACAAGTCTGATTTAATTTTGAGTCATCAGTTTTATGCAAGTACTTGTTAACTAACTTGTGAACTAGTTCAGGTAGTATTATATGTCATACATTTATAATGAGTACTTATGAGAAAACATAAATACTTATGCACCATATATCTTCGGAGAGACAGTAGACTATAGATGGATACAAATGCTCTAGACTTACCATCAAGAAACTTCACAAGTGACAGTCCTGTTCTAACTCTGAAAAGATAGTTGTTTACTTATTCTTAAAATACTGTCTTTCTCAGAAAGCTTTCCATCGTGCTTTCTTAAAAGTTATGTGTGTGAATAATGGTTGAGTAAATGGACAGATTGGAGACTTTAGTTTACCTAGGAAAGACTTTGTAGAATTAGTGAGTTCCAAATAGTCACCGTTTAGTGGGGAGGCCACCCTGTGGCTCAAACTGAGGGACAGGCATTGCATTGTGCTTTTGAACAGAGCTGACCTTCTGAAGCAGGAGGTGGCTAGAGATGAGAACACAGGACATGGGGGCGGGGAGGGGGGGCAGGGGCGGGGAAACCATGTGACTATTTCTGTGCATAGCAAAGGTGAGGATATATAGATAAGGAGGTTTGGTTTCCCCAGTGCCAAGAGCAGGCTCACAGTAGGTGCCCAGGGCAGCTCAGTAGACTAACTGTGTGGAAGAGGAAAGAGCAAGGTGGATTGTTGCTAGCTGGACTGTGTGATGGGAAGGGGTTTGAGTATTTGCAAGCTCTGAAGGTTTTCCTGCCGAAAGGACAGGAGCAGCTTTTTGCCTTTAGAAGGCTTAATTCTGATGGCAGTATATGAAGTGTAGGTGGGAGTGGGGTGAAGGTGAAGGTGGCACCCATAACATTTCATGACATATTTACCATGACAAAATAATTAAACTTTCAGAATGTGCTCTATAAAAGCACTGTATATTCATCTTAAAAAATGTCAGCAAACTATGGCCTGGAGCCAAATCCAGTCTACAGCCCAATCTTATAAAGTTTTATTGAACACAGGCCTCACCTGTTCATTTACATATTATGCATGGCTGATTTAATGCTACCACGGCAGAGTTGAGTATTTGCAAGAGACCCATATGGCCAACAAAGACTAAAATATTTACCACCTGGCCTGCAAAGAAAATATTTGGTGGCATCTCTCTTAGAACATTGTTCTTAGTATTTAGTGGGTGCCATTCCAGAAAAGTTACTGTAGTCAGAAGACTTCATATTCATGCATGGATACTTGAAAATAATTAGGCCATATCACTTCCTATGAAGAAATATGCCAAAAGTTTTTGTTGTGTTGAAACTTAATTCTTAAGTCATTGTCTTCATTTTCTTATTTCTATCTTTATTTGTATCTCCATTTCTGTGGTCACAAGTTTACTAAGCTAATTGACCACCGACTTTGATTGTATCTGACCCAGGCTTGTAGCTGTATTTAAGAAATCAGAATTGCAGTGTCTGGTATTGTGTTAAGACTTCTTTACTACCTACTAAATGAGCATAATTTCTCAGTCAGATGTTTTAAGTTCATCTAGTCTGTCTTATATGCTGCATTCCCCAGAGTAATCATGCTCTTCAAAACTCTCCACAGTCCAATCCCTCTTTTCTTCACTGTGTCTTTGTTTCTCTCTTTTGTGTGTCTTTTCTACTGGAGGTATGTGGTATCACTGACTCTTACTCCTGTGTAGTGCCTGCATTATCCCACAGTTCCAGATTCTTTCTGGAACCTGACCTTACTGGTGATCGATGAACCATTTGACAAGGTGACATATTGAGGAAAGTTCAACCACTTATCAACCAAACCATCTCAGGTTAAAAACAAATGTAAACCATATGTGTTTAGGCAAACATACGACTAGTCTTTTTAGAGACTTTATAAATTTTGATTCTCGAAGTATATTTTAAAGGATTTGGAGAATAAGTAGGAAGTAGCAGGACCTTTATGGAAAAGATTTATTGAGCCTTTTGCATATTAAAGATCAAATTTTTTGCGTGGGTGAAACACTCGTGAGATAGTGTTCTTAAAAACCACTTTGGATGCATGGTGGGAGGAGCTAAAGAGAAGACTTAGTATGTAGATTTACAACTCATATCTGCTGAGATCGGTACGTTACCTTCATGATGCTAAATATTGAAATCATGTAAACATACTCAGTAGTTAATTAACTGATTAATCCAGTTGGCATTTATTGAGGACATACTAGGCAGAAGGGCCTACTGTGCTGTATGCTGGTAATACCAAGGGGATTCTGCCTTGAGAAACCCATAACTAGAAAGAAAAGATGAGATGCATAAACTCTTAATTGCCCTACAGTATGATGTTACAGCAGGTGAATTTTTTCAAATGGGAGAATCCTTAAGTGAGAGAACATGGGGGAAGAAGAATGGGGAAGAATAACAAAAAATAAAAAATTTAGCCTCATTAGAGAAGATAATTGACCACATTATAGAAACCTAGGTACTTTGCTAAGCACTTTTACTTTATAAGTTAATTACTACAATGAGTAGAATTTCCATTTCCCCAGCAAGGAGCCTGAAGCCTCTGCAAAGATCAGGCAGACCGTGCAGAGTTCCCCACTCACACCCAGGCCTGCTCTACTCTACTGGGTGAAGGAGCTCCTTTGGAGTGAAATTGAGAGAAAAATTTTTGACATTAAGATGAACTGAAGAGAAACAGACAGATTCCTCCTCATGGTTAGGGTGAGGCCAGGAAGAGCCAAGTGCACAGGACAGAGTGAGGGTATCAAGGGGCTCGAGGATTGGCTCAGACTTTCAAGTCATCGTAACTGGATTCCCATCCTGCTCCTGCCACTCCCCCGCCACGTGGCACTGATCAGGCCGCGTTCCCACTCTGAATGTCCCGGTGTGTCCAGTGGGGCACACAGCTTCTGCCCTGAAGTATGTGAAGGATCTGCAACTGTGCCTGTCTTTAGGAAACACTCAGTGACGACAGCTGCTATTTACAATACTCAAATTCACCTTTCTCCTCCTCCTCTTACTGCTACGGTTGCTGTAGTTAACAGTAGTAGTAGTAGCAGCAGCGGTGGCAGCGACAGTGGCTAGAATAACTAATGGAATAGATATAGGCCCAAATAACCCCACAATATTTGAACCCTCAATTTGACCAATAGCATTAATTCTGCATACATTTCAATATTTAATGAACATTTGCGATGGCTGGTCTAATGCAAAATCAGGAGTTAAAACATGAACAAGCCATTTCCCCTGTGAACCGCGTATCATCTAGTGTGGCCTGTATGCCACGTATTCCTGACAAATAACATATTCTAGAAAGAGACTTTGGGCAGTGGTGGAGGGTCACGAGTGCTGTGGTGGTGGATGCAGTGTGGTGACATAACACCTGCAGAGGTGTGCACTTGTACCCCTGAATCATATACAGTTTTGTAAACCAACTTTTCTCAATACAAAAATAATGCAGATTTAAAAAGAGAGTTTTGGGAGGTAAACTGTTAATGTAGGTTGAAAGCAGATCCACTGGAAGCAAGAAGCTGTGTGCATGGCTCCGGAAGGATCGTCAAGACTTAAATGATTTCCTGATGATTTGGAGAGCCCATTGTGCTCTTGCTGCTTCTCCAGATAATTTCAGTCTCCTCATGTCATGGGCAAGGCTTGTCACCTTATTTACAAATTTAGATAGTTCTCAGGATATTTTATTGAGTAAAATCTTACAAAGTTGGCCATTAGGCTTTAATTGAGCCCCTCTGTGAGGTGCTGGATCACAGGATGAATGAGACCCTGGGTCTTGTCATCCAGGAGGACAAACAGTTTTTACACATCCTTGCTTGGAGAGGAAAACATTTGCAATAACCTTGAGATGGAGCTATGCCCACCCAAAATGAAGAAGACTGACATTTAACAGTTTGATATTTCTTTATTTAACTAAAATAGCAACCTGGCCAAATATACTTTTCAGCACATTTATTATAGCCACATGTTTTTATTTATAGGAGAAGTGATGCTAATTCCCTAGAATGTTAACAGGTCTTATTCAAATTGTTCTATTTTTACTTTGGAACAAAATTGCTGAAAAGAAACATTTTAAGGTAAGTAGTGATTACAGCATACTTATCAAATTATATATTAAATAAATTTTCTAAACTGAGAAGGAGCATAAACTGAAAAGAAGGTGGTTTTCCTAATTCTATATTGTTTACATAAGATTTCTTCAAATACACTTTTATTGTAAGTTACTGATTGCATTCATGTTTTCCTTTTACTAAATTTCAGTCTTATCACTAAACAAATGTAATAGATAATAGATGGCCTTGAAATCCGGAATGGATTTTCAGAAATCATGGAAATGCCTCCTCACTTTATTCTATGCAATATATGATGCATTTTTTTTATTAATTTGGAAAGTAGTCAAGTAGGTGAATATATAAATCTTCCTAACCCGTGGGCAATTGTAATTTTAATACCAAAATGTACAAGTTTTTACTTGACCATTACTTTGTTATATATGTCATCACAGTTTCTGTGGCAACATTTGCATTACCTTATAACTTTTAAATATGAGATGTTGTGTTTTTTTTAATGATCCTTTTAAAATTTTTTTAAATTTTATATTTTTTTACTTCATTTTTGCCCAATGTATGTTGTGTGAAAGACAATGTATTTGAATTTTGACTGGTGAAATAAAATCGCTGAAATAATTTTGTTCAGTCAATTGAATATTTTGGGCAAATTTCCAACTAAAACTATGAAGTTTTTATCTTTTTTTGTGATGACATGAGGAAGTAATTTTTTTTTAAGTAGTACTTGATATATATCACATGGTATTCATAAAAGAGTCCGTAATCGGCCTTCCAAGGGGAAAAAGAATATTGAACTGCATTTAAAATCATTTATCAGTGGCTAATGCAGTTGTCAGAATTTGAATTTACTTAATATCACATGATTGATAAAATTTTACCAAGTATAATACTCTTCTTATTTTGGCATATCTGGTTTGTTAACTGATTAGTTTTGATGTCATATACAGTTGAATCAACAGCAGCCATTTGCTCTTGCTTGCAAAGGCAAAATTAAATAAACCATGAAGTACAGTAATCCTTGTGGTAGTTACAGGAAAATGACTATTTAAGCTTAAATGATCGAGATTCACTGTTGGCCAGTTTCTTTATTAAATATGTTGCCAGCCTAGCTCTAGGCAATGAAGCTATCTTTCGCTCTTTACGTGGACACAGATATTTAACTCTTTCAGTTTCTTACAGTGACTTTTCAAAATTACTCTCAGTATGTACTTTTCATGAGGAAGGACAACTTTTGAGGAATCTTATAAGAACGAATGTCAGTGAGTCATAGTATAGGATTTGGAATTGGAAGATCAGAGGAAGGATGGGAACTATGTGCTGGACACCAGCTCTGCTGGCCATTTTACATATGTTGTTTCATCTGCTTCTGAAAACCCAATAAATAGGTTTTCTCTTACTTCCTTTTTGCAGAGAAGGGAACTGTAGCTTGGGACAGTTGCACATTTGTATGCCTCTGAGTTAATGTTCAACTTGATCTGTCTGACCTCGGAACCTTCCTTTTTCCTTGAGAGTTTAGATTCAACTTCTAACTTTTCATAATGTGCATGACACACTTAACGTGCAAACAAAAACATTGACCAAAAGTCCCTAAAGAAAATCTTTGCTAAATGATAGTTTAGTAATTTGCATTTTCTGCATTACAGTAACAGTCTGTTAAACTCCTGTTTATGGAAGTTATCCTTGTTGTCTTATCTTTCTAAGTTTCCCAAGTCCTCTGTTGTTGAAACCAAGCATAGGATAGAAATCCGAATGGCCTTTGATGCGGCATTACTGGACCTTCAAGTATCAGGAATAAAGACTGTCAAAATATTGACCTTCAGTTTTGAGCTTTGAAGTTCAAAAGTGGACAGGTGGAAATACTGTGTTCTTCATTGCCCTTTGGTGCAAGATATATTCTAGGTTGCAGAGTAAGTGCCAACAGCAGCAAAATTATCGCCCCCTCCTGCTACTACAGTAAGTCAGCAATGGCCCTTCTGTAGTCAAAATGGCAAATTCAGCAGCAGCTATTCAACAGGGATTTGCAAAAACTTCCCCATGGCTGTTAGGAATCTTATTCAGCAGTGTCTTTGAAAACCCGATTCTGTGCAAAATTAACCACATAGAAATGACCTCGGTTTTGATTAAAAAAAAAAGTGTTTTAAACAAGTCTAATTTATAATTTTTCTCAATGTGTGTTTTGCACTTAGCACTGCAAAGCCTTTTAGGTCCCTGTACATATACCCAGCATTTATAAGTTTTATAGTGGCTCAGAATGTTATTTCCATGTTAACATAAAGCCTTCCAAAATTCCTAGCTTTATAGAGTCAGTTCGCCATACAAAGCCACTATACATCACTTAGGTTTGTGATGAAAGAATAGAATTGCAGCTGTGTGAGTACTAGAATACCCAAACATGAATTAGATTCACAAGCATTTGGCAATAGTTCAGAAAAGGAGCTTAATCTGGTTTCATCTGAGGCTGCTTTTCTCTGTTCTACAACATCCCCCCAAGATGTTGTGTCTGATATCCGATCACAACGTAATGGGAGTGACGCAAAATCAGAGAAAGCCCTAAGAAGCCAGGGGCTCATTTGCTTTTCCCCAGAGATTTTTTTTTTCCTCCTACTTCTTTTTTTTTTCCCCTCTCTCCCAGATTTCAACTCTGAAATTCAAGGTCATTCACCTATTAGATGAATTAATTATAAGCCAAAAGGCAGCATTCATCGTACTCTGATCTCACTCATATCTATAATTAAGGGTAAATATAATCTTCCATTTTAGAAATGTACCACCCACCCATTACATTTAAAGTGCTGACTGAAATGAAATAATAGTTCAGAGCAAGATGATTTTAGTTTAACAAGAAAAAAGTTGATAATTTAAGCTTGAAGCAGTTCTATTTTTGATTACCATTCAGTTATAAATCTAATTTGAGATATATGCTGCTTCTCTGTTACTCAAGTTTAATTCATGGTTTGCATTCTTGGTTGCATAAGCAAAGTTCAGTGGTTGATCAAGGATGTTAAATAGCTCCCCCTGAAAAGAATGGGGGCAGGGTTGAGAACTTGTTAGAAAGACAGTCTGAGACCCAGATCTAATGCAAAACAAACAAAAATTTTAATTGAAAGGGCCCCTCACAGAATGCTGCATTTGGCAGTTGCTTGGCTGTGTTGGGACGGCCTGGCTCTCTGGTAAAGAACTGGTTGCAGGGGATGGACCCCAACATCTTTAAACCTGGTTGGCGAAGTTAGCCTAATTTACTCCTTGGTTAGCATATTTTAAGTCCTAGTATTATTTGTCTTCGGAATCAAAGGAGGAGTGAATAAGGAGAACGGCTCATCTCATCACGTTGCAGACAGTTAGACAAAATGCTGAACTCTGGGTTTAAGATTTACAGGTTAGCTGTGCACGATGCCACATCTTGCTTCCAGTGTTTCCTGGCCGACTCAGGCAGCTTTCGACTGGGACCCGCCCAGATAACCGCAGAGCATGAGCTTGCAAACCTGCAAAACCTAACGCCTTGGTGATCCTATGGAAAGCAAGGATGCATTTGCCCATTTTGAGAGTAGACTTCAGCTTTCCAACTTAACTTTTATCCAGCATGGATTTTTCTTCACATATATACGTACCTGTTTACTTATGTAGACATTCATACATAAATAAATGCCTATTCTTTGCAGTATGTAACTTACTTTATGAAATTAGATGCTGTTAACTTTTTAAAATTTATGAGCTCAGGTTTATCAGCCTGTGGAAATTTTTTTGGTCTTTCTTACTGCTATAGCCAGTTGCTTGTCTGACGTAAAGACCAAACAATAGTAAATGGACATTGTTCATTTTACAAGTATACTCTACAATAAGAACACATATATTTTTATCTGAATTTTCCCTAGGGGGATGATTAGGGCCTCCTCAAGTGTGAGGAAATGCTTATTTTTGTTGCTTTAGAAGAATGATTCTATTGTCCGAGTGAAGAAGAAAAAGGAATAAACAGGTTTAAAAAGAAAGAAACAGGAATGTGCTTTGTGAGGGGGAAAAAAAAGCAGGAACCACGCAGTGTTTGCCAGTGTTGTAAGGTCTCCGTCCTGTGTCACTGTGCGTCGCTCAGGTGGCTGCACACACAGCGTTGGATGCGTGATTTACTTACAACTAGCCCATGAAATGTTTTCTTTCAAATTAACAATAAGGTCAGCCATAGCCAGTGAGCTGGCTTCTAGTTATCATTTTATATTTTTCACAGCTCTGTTGTGAGTACTGCCGAAATACAGTTCAGCAAGCATGTTTGTTTTTATGTTGACCTATTGAGTGTATCTACTTTCTTGGAAATGAAAACCTTTACCACCAGGACCAACAAGAATTAACCAGTAGATAAGCTCATTAAAAGAACATGCAGACATTTTTAACACATTTGCTCAGCCATTTTCTGAATATAGTTTCAGTGAAAGAAAAAGAAGAATTGGGGTGATATCTATCTAGAATACAGGGTTGTCAATAATAACATTTTCAAACTCCTCTTTCCAGTGAAATGAAGACTCATTTGTAGATTTACCAAGTCGTAAGGAAGTTATGGTTAAAAATCATTCAGCGCTTTATTGATGGAAATTCCAGTGGAAATTTGGACTTGACATTAAATATAGACTTTGTTTATAAGGTTTACAAGGAGTGAAAGTTCAGGTTGATTCTAAAAATTTCGGCTGCCACTCTTAAAATGGTAAAGAAATCATTTGATCTTGTACTTTGTGATTTCTGATGAATAGAAAACAATATTACGAAGAGCTCTGTATTCTAGTTTGTCGTTGTATAGCATTTTGATATCTGCCTTAAGTTCGGAAAAGGCAGTTGTTGAGCATGCAGATGTCAAGTTTTTAATCTGGTAAATAATCTGGTTTTTGTCAGATTATTTTTATGTGATAAATATTAAGAAACTCCCAGTGAGTTTATGACTCAAAATGTGTTTTTCATCTCTGCAGTTTTAAAGGAATGTTTATTATGGATCCCTTGAAAAAGTCTTAAACTGGAATCAGTGAAAACAAGCTTGTCAGTGGCTGATTAGTCCTTTATATATTACCCATCCAACACTCACAAAAGTCCCTCGGAATAGAGAGGCTCTCTTTATGATATTTAGTTATAAGGCGGTGGAAAGGGGAGGTTTGAATTTTTGATTTTCCAGCTTATGGGTCATATTTGACCAACTGCTTTCACTTGAAGACATGCCACTTTGTTGAGCTATTTAGGAATCAAAAAGACTGTCTTAATTTAAAACAAGGACCCTTTGTTTTAGTTGGTGACTGCCTTGTGAAATTTTTCAGTTCTCAGCGGGTTAACCAGGGAACAGGGGCAGAGTCATAATTGGCCTATTTAGAGTATTTTGCATGTGAATAGTGTGTTAGTGAAGCATCCCTAAGTCTGTTGTGAGTGACATGGTGATTAGAATTTAGATTAGGGAAAACACATTCTGTACTTTATCAAGGACAGTAATTAGTTCAGTCAGTAAAAGTTGATTACAAGTAACGATAAAGTTAGATTTTTAGTAGTTAATTTTAAAATTTCTTTATTAAATAGTAAATTTGTTCTTAATATAAACGGTAGTAGTATCTACACTTGTTTTCTTGCATATCAGAATAATTAGAACAATGTATTTAATGCAGAGTATAATCAGACGATTTATATATTATGGGTAAATTCCTAGTAGTTTTTAGAAAATCTTAATATTATTATATAATCTTCCTGTGTCATCATTTTCAAAAGTCTAGTAATTTGTCACACCGTGAGAAGTTAATGATATTTGTGAAAGTTTTCTAGTGTTCAGGTAAATGTTTCATCTATGAGGGTGTGTTTTAACTTCCGATAGTCCTCAAGAGGGCATTCTAAAGTCCTTTAATGTGCTCCCGTTAGCTTAGCATGCCTACCATTTCTATCATTTTGGAAGTTAATGTGAGGATTTGAATCTCCTCCCGGTTCAGTTGGCATTTTCTCTTCTGTGGGTGCTGTGTACATTCGTGGAGGATCAAGCTGTGCCGAGGCAGAGAGGCGCGTCCTCAGTGAGGTTCAGCATCCACACTCACTCCCAGTGTGATCAGCAGGGGGACGTTTTGTGCGTTGGAAATATCAGATTCTTCTGGTTTCTTGTTAAGGAAGGGCATGAAGCGTTCCCAGATAGAAGCCTAAGTCTAACTGAAGAAAACATTAGTCTTACATAAATGCCCTTTTCTTACAAAACTAAAATGTTAGTCATCTTAGAAGATTAAAAGATTGTTTAAAGAGAATCAATCACCTTCTACCTTCTTAAAAGTAAAGAATTAAAGAATTCACAAACTTGGTGATAGCTTCTTAGATTGCTTTTCTTCTCTTTGTTTTGTTGTGTTTTAATTGTTTCAGCTTAGCAGATGCTGTTTTCTTTATTGCATTGGTTTAAGTACTAACAATCAGTTGGTGGGTGGTGAATGTAAAAAATGAATCTTACGTGTTTGTTCTCCCTTTTTAACCTTTTAGCAGAGTCTCCTCGGAGGTGACATGGATATGGGCAACCCAGGAACCCTTTCGCCCACCAAACCTGGTTCCCAGTATTATCAGTATTCTAGCAATAACCCCCGAAGAAGGCCTCTTCACAGTAGTGCCATGGGTAAGGTGTTCCTCTGTTTGAATGCCTGAGTGATTACTAGTCCTGTTTCCTTCCTTCCTTCTATCCTTCCTTCTTCCGCCCCCCCCCCAACCCTGTCTTTCTGTCTCTCCCTTCCTTTTTCTCTCCCTCCCTCCCTTTCTTTCCCTCCTGCCATGCACTCACCCTATCCCAAACCCACCCCCAACAGAAAACATAAAATGTTCAATTGTCTAGCTCATGACTTCCCACCCCAGTAATCCTCTGAGAGGATATGTTAATAGCTTATAGTAGCAGAACTATTTTGTCATATACTTATTTCTTGCTTTCTCTTAGCTGTCCATATAAGAACCTTTTTAAAAAGCAAAGCTTTACAAAGTTAGATACCTTCATTTTTATGAACAAATTATAATCTGATTTCTGCCAGAATAAAAAACAATAGTGGTACTGATATTTTGCTAAAGTGGTGATTTAAGAAAATCTGGTCTAGTCTAAATAGCTTCGTGGTGTAATCTATTTTAGTTAGGAAAATGCGCATGTGGGATGCTCATAGATTCTTCTTTTCCTTCTTTTTCTTTCAGAGGTACAGACAAAGAAAGTTCGAAAAGTTCCTCCAGGTTTGCCATCTTCAGTAAGTACTGCTTGTTTCGGCTTTATATACTGTTTATATTGTCTGTTTTGAATTGATGGGAAAGAGATAGGAGTAAGGGAGGTTCCATGTGGCAGGGCAGTGTGTTTATCTAGAATGAGGATGAGCTAGGAGCGTCCTGTATGTCCAGCCACCTGACTCAGGTTGAAGTGATTAATTGCATATCCTGGAAGGGGGGGTGGCTGTGTTGCTATTCAGCAGGCTAAGCTCTGAAGAGAGTCTTGAAAAGGAGCCTGAAGTTCCAGGACTTTTACCTGTACAGGGCTTTCAAGAGAATGAGTATTAGTTTCATGTGTTGGTTAAATTCTTTGTCAGT
This sequence comes from Talpa europaea, assembly GCF_964194135.1. Taxonomy (NCBI): domain Eukaryota; kingdom Metazoa; phylum Chordata; class Mammalia; order Eulipotyphla; family Talpidae; genus Talpa; species Talpa europaea. Next base: position 85,870,930 of record NC_140080.1, on the reverse strand, counting down.
ATTATGATGATTTATGGATTTGCATGCAAAAGGGGATTTGTGGAGAGGATTTAGGAAAAATTTACATGGGTTTCAGCCCAGAGTGCAGGGAGAATGTCTCTATTTTCTGGAGAGGTTACTGAATAAAGGCTGCAGAGGTAGCTGCATCAGTAGTCATTTGTGTCTGGAATACCAGGGAACAAATAGCAGAATCCAGCTCTAACCAACAGCATTCTGGGTCTTTTTCATAGCTGGGGCTGTATGCAGAAGTTGCTGAGGTCCCTCCAGTTCCCAATAGCAAAAATCGGTTGTGAACACAACTAAATACATGACATTTTATTTGAATTCTTATGTATTTTTTTTTTCAAATTTTATTCTCTAGAAATTCAATTTTGTTTAGAACTGGTCCTTTCTCCTTAATTAGGATATAAATGAGTCCTTTCCTTGTTCTTTTCTTTCTCCTTTTTTATGCATTTTTCCTGCCTTTGATATACATACATACACACACATTTTACATTCTGTGTTCTGTGGGGTATTAGTACTAGTATTTTTTGAGAAAATGACCGTGAACCTTATTATAAATTCTTACACTTTAAAATAAAATTAGATTTTTTAAAATATATTACGAATCAATGCTCTCGTATTAGTTTTCCTTCATTTTTAATAAATTAGAAGAATAATGGGTGTTGCAAATGCACTAAGATTAGATTAACCCAAACACCTGTGCATTTGAATGGACCAGTTCAGTTCAGCTCATCCATAAAATTATGAAGCAAATTTATCAGGATAGAATATCAAGAAAAAAACACAAATTGTGTATGTTGGTTGTCATATACACTTGGTAATGTTGAAAAAGCATCATAAAATTATCCATAAATATTGCGTAAAGAAGATTACCAATAGCTTATAAAATAGTCACTTGGGCTATCTATAAGTCACTTAAAAAGATACCAAGTGGTTCATTCTGTGAATTTCTATGTTGTGTTGGATTTGACTAATATCTCCTCAGGTTTCTGTAAGTATATTTTAAGCCTGAAGTTTGTAGTGGATTTAATGTAGATGAAAATTTAGCTTTTAATTTCTTTTACAACAACTTCAAATGATTTAATCCTCACCACTGTTTACATTTTAAACATGCCAGAACCTAATGCAGATAATGTTAAATATATTAAGTCGACCTTTGAATGTTCTGAAATAGCTCTATGCTATAAAACCTTTCTGTAGTGCCCTGGTATGCCTCACAATGAGATTGACTTAGTGTGTTTTTTCAGTCCTTAAAGTATGTAGAAATCTGTGTTATTTATATGGAAATGCATTGGTATGGCATTCGATATTATCTATAAACTATTAATCTATATTCTAAGCATGGTCAGCAATAACTTCTCATAATTCATTGTGCTTAAGCATTTCCCTATAGCTAACTGTCCAGTATAGAAAATTTCACTGATAACAGTTTTTTTCTTTGCTATTAAGATGATTTACATGTCGCCGGTATGTTGTCATGTTCAGAAATTAGAAAGCATCGTTCCTTCCCTCGGATCATCTGGGATTGGAAACTTAGTTTTGGCTTTTGGTGGTCAGTTTGGGATTTACTGTCCTTAGGGAATTTTATCTTGGTTAAAGTCTTGATGGTTCTTAAGGAGTGTTTTGGTAAATAAAGCCCCTTTTTGAAAGAAAAGGATGAAAAATTCAGTGGAAATGGAAATTTTATCCTTATTGTTTGTTTGGGTTTTTTGTTGTAAACAAAGAGAATAAGATAGTTTAGATGATTGTGGAATCCAGTTATCTACTTATTGTCGGTTTTCAAAAATCTCTCAGTTGTGACTTACTGGTAATTTAGTGTATATTAGCTTCATTGTATGTATTGACTGTTTGTTACCTATGAAAATTTCCATGTGCCATTCCACCTCACAAAATATATATTTTAATTTGATCCAAGGAGAGGGCATTAGACACTGTTACAGTTTTGCCCCAGAAGATTGTATTTCTACATTTGTAGATCTCTGCAATGCTTACTCCTTTTTTAAGGCTCAAATTGAATTATGAATATTTATCTGATAAGAGATACTTCTAAAGTTGCTTCACTATGTATGAATATTTTTGACATACAATAAAAAGTGGAGATAATAAAAGGGTTCCTTTGGAGTGAATATGACTAGATAAAGACACTTATATGTTTTCTTTGATACATATTTACCATGATAAATAGTAATAAATCTGTCACAATCTGTTGTGTCAACTCACTTTTTTTTTTTTCTTTTCAAAATGGGCCCTTCCCCTTCCTCAACATGCAACAAAGAAAATTTAAACTGTAGCATCTGTAACATTTTTCATAACACGACTGTGCCCCACAGGCTGGACCTCTCTTGCTGCCATTGCAATGGGCCTCCACTGGAAATCAGGAGTGTGAGGGGCTGTCTGGCCCTGTTTCTGAAAATACTGCAGCGTCTGTGGGAGAGAGAAAACATAAGCCTGGCCCAACATCATGTCATGGATCTGGCAGGATCCTTGACTGTGTTTTTGTCGCGTGCTGCATCTAGAGACCTCAAGTCACTGTAGAAGCGTGACAGTGATGGGATGGCGGGAGAACGGCCCTGCAGGGTCTGGGACACAGGAGCAAAGGAGGGAAGGCAGTCTCGGAACCTCTGGAGAGCAGAGGCCAGTCATTAGAGCTGGGGAGTGGTTTCTTAAAAGGAAAGGCTGCGTGAAATGACAACTATCTAATTGCCCATCAGTGCTCTGCTTAGCCAGCAGAACGTTTTCCTGTTTTCTATTCAGATTTGGGTATGTGGCTCTATTTTAGTCTAGTCCCAATTTCTTGTAGCCCTCATCTTTTGGTGAGATTTTAATAATAAAGCTTTGTCTTTTGTTGCTGCCAGAATTCATCTTGTCTTATCTAATTCCTTGAATCTGCATGTGAACTTCTTGTCTGTCCAATTTCTACACCTTGGTTTTGTTTTCAAAGCATTAGGTCATCTTAAACTTACTAGTTTTCAACTTTACCGCTCTTTCCAGTGAAGTTCTGATCTTTGTATAGCTAATAGTCATACCTATTGAGTCATGAATTCATGCAAACAAAAATGTACATTAAATGCATTTATTGATTTGTGTATGTATGCATGTATGCATGACATTAAATAACATTTTGGGGAGAAAAGTCATTCCACAATTCTTACAAATTAACATGGACGCTTTAAAATCTCGACAGCAAAATTTTTGTTCCTATCGTGCAATTCAAAGTAATTTTTCCAAACATCCCAGGGGGGGGAAAAAAAATACACAAACATGAAGGCTTTGTCTTCAAGGAACTTTATTGTGTCCACCAACACATAAAACCTTCATCTTCCTCTAATTTGGGACGCTTCAAAGGGATAGACATTTTACCAGAAACTGATTAACAATCGCAAGTGCTCTTCTTCAGACATCAGGGAAATTTCTGATGTTTTGAAACTTCTAATCCAGTCTTGAAACTTAAGTGATGGTCTCACGCTCATCCCCAGTTGTACTCCCTGAAACTTCAGAGTTCTCTGGAATTGCAGTGCCTTTTCCTTGCACATAGTTTATCACCCCTCTTATCACAGCAGTCTTTTTTATTTCTCAAGCAACACTTTTCAGTATTTTATGGGTTAATTTGCAGTTGAATTTTTGTTTGGTTAGTTTTTGTTTTTATATTCAGGAAGTTCTGACAAGCTTTGTATTGATGGTCAGAGGTGATTTGGATGCATGGATCATGAGGAAAACAAACTATTATTTTAAAGATTCTAAAATAAGATGTGGACTCTTCAAGGATACTGGAGATGTGCATTAATCATTTGGATTTGAAAAAAGGAAAGCTCATTGGTTATGAGAGATGAGCTTGACCAGTTTTTATAAGAAAAGAAGTCTTAAGTAAAATATATCTTAAAATCTGGATAAGACTTTCTCCTAAAGAAAAGTTTACTAGGAATATCAGGGGATGATGGATAATGCTGATGGCATTCCTTGTGTGTTTTTCATTATATAAAAACCTTCACATCCGAAGGTATTAAACATGATGTTGAGTTCATACTTTCAGCTATTTTGAGAAAAATCTTCTTTTCCTCATTAGCTTGAAGAAATCAACGACAATTTAAAAGAGAAGTAGTAATCTGAGTCTGCTCGTTGAGGTCCAGAAATTATATATGATTAAAAACCTCAGTGCTAAATGTACATAATTCCCCTATCACTTTTGAAGCTATTCAGAAGGAAACCACAATGATGCTTTTTCATGTCAACACAATTTTAACTTGAGTGATAACACAACTTTTCATTAAAATAAAATTTAGTTTCATTTCAAAATGTAGTAAGTATCAGCCACCTGGGCCCAGGGGAGTCTGAAATAGTCATTTGTTTATTAAGGTAAAAGAAGGGCCTTCCTCAAAGTTTATTCCATTATATAACTACTTTGTGGAAAAGTGCAACTGTAGGTGTTTACATGAAAATGTAAGGGTAACTAACACTCCTTAAACTCAGTGTGCTCATTACTCTATTAAATATGATGAAATGAGAATTTTGGATATTAAACTTGTGCATACTAATCATAATGTAGGGACAGGAAGGAGGAGAATGACAATGAAATTGAATTATCCCAAACAGGGCAAAAGTAGCATCCACACAAAACAGAATATGTAACTTCACACCTTGTATGTTGAGAAAATAATCATCAAAAAGAAAGTTTTTTTTTTAATGTTGTTAATACAGAATTTGCTTTGCCCAGAGGCTTCCAAAGGTCAGCCATGTGCATTGTTTATTTGAAAACCAGTATTTTCTTCTCCATCACAATTAGAGAATATAAGAGGTTAAGCTCTAAGTTGCTGGACTGAAATAAATTTAGCGGAATCTCTATCTTAATGTTTTCAATGGAGGTTCTTATTCCATTAAAAATATCTCAAAAGGCATGTAAGATTCATGCAAATATATGACACATAAAACATTAAGCATTCCAGTCCCTCAGGAGTTTGCTAAAAGAATTCTGTATTTTGTTTGGAATTTTGAAATAATGAGACCCTCTTTATCACCCTCTCTCTGTCTTGAAATCCAACCCTGTTCCCCTTTAAATGATGTCTTCTAGTACACCTCTATTTTACACAGAAAGTGAGAAAAATTATAAGGGAGACGGAAAAAATGAAAGTGAACCATGGACGAAAGGTTCCTGTATTTGTGAGCCCTCCCAGGACGATTTTTACAAATGAAACAAACACTCAAATAAGACTTAGTCTTGCTGTTCCTCTCCCCTCCGCCCCCGCCAGAATATACATGACTTTCAGGCAGCTTTGTCAGGTGACTCTATCTGCAAGTTCTTCCATGGAGGCAGGCATGATCAATCTCTCTCTATCCCCATGTGTGATTTTATTTCTAACCAGGGTTTCCATATACAGTTTCACCTGCTAAGATTCATCAGAACTTTTGTTAACATTTCAACAACCGAAACAATAGAATTAATGTAAAACTGGATTCATTTGTTGAGAAAGAATAAATAGATCTCATGGAAATGTTATTTCAAACTTTATTTGATCACTTTCACTGAGGAGTATATTTTGGTGTGAAGTTTTGGTCTCCATCTAAGTGGTTTAATAAGAAATCTAAGCGGCTGCTACAGGCTGCCTTACCTAGAAAGAGAATTGTCACAGGGCTTGCATATACTCAGAAATTATCAAAACCTGTTCTGTACCACTTGATGTAGCCGTGAGTTTTATTTTACCCATGAGGAATGGTGTAGATGTTTGTGTTAATATTTGGTTGATTATCTCTCTCTTCTTAACCTTTAATATTCCACTGATTGAGATGCTTTTGAATTCTAACATAGTGAAATATTTCTCATCTTTTTCCCAATCTCTGACAATTCCTGCATTCTCAAGGTGTGTTTTTCTGGCTTCAAAAAATTGCGATGTTTTTGCTTGAAAGTAATAAATTAAAGTCAGCTAGAACTTGGGGGATTAAATAAGATTTGCTCAGAATATGTTGCAATAATCCTAAAAGGAATGAGGACTCTCTTCAAAAATAGCCAAGTTGTATTTTCTAAGGCGAATTAAATGCTGTCACACTGTTGACAGACACTTGCTTTGTTTTTCTTTAGAATAAATTGCACTGAATTCTTAAACTGAACATAAAGTTGCATTTCAAAGCAATAGCATGCCAGTCTCAGCCTTGAGCTCAACTGTCCCAGGGTGTGTGTGTGCAAAAGAGTGCTCTTTTTAAAGGAGTAAGAGCTTTTAAAAATTCGGTGCCAATTTTGTAGTTTTAAATACTCAATTATTTTATCTCCAAACAGCATCGTGCGTATGATCCCGTTTTTTCTTAGTTGCAGCTGTTGCATAGGTGCAGAGCTATTTGAGGAGTTTTATGCTTTGCTTGAGCTTATACTCCCTCTTCAGAGAAATTAAGGTAGTGCAGAAGATTCTGCATTTTGTAAAATTTAAGGGTTGAAAGAAAGATGATCTGTTTAGACGAGAAGTGTAGATTTCAATTTTGAGAGAATGTGCAAATTAGATTTTGAAAAGAGCATTTTAAGAATTATATTTAAGTGGTTTCGCGATACTCACCATTTTCTCTGTAGTCTAACTTTGTCATCTGAGGAATTAATTAATCATAAATACACTACTGGAGCTGAAACCTGATATATCAGCGTTTTCTTCTAGGGTAATCAGAAGAGGATCTGTTTGTGTATTAGATTTCACTAAATTTGCTTTGAGTATTCAGTGGAACAGAAGAATCGGGACATTTCTTAGTGAAGCCCCTTTTGTAGCAAACTGTAAAACATTTTTGGTGCCTGGCTGTGTATCAGTTGTTTTCAATGACAGTAATTAAAAGGTATTGCCTTTGTGAAATGTGGACTTGCATTATAAGACCTTTTTTTTTTTTTTTTCAGAACAATGACCCTTGTGGTACATACCTCATACACATACACAAAAACTGTCACTGTCACCACTTATTGTTGCCATCTAGGGATTCTAGAAAAATACTGTTTTGAAACAATTATTTTTATATCATTTGAGGAAGAGTTCTCCTAACTATTTACAGCAGCCTCCTCCTCCCTCCCCATATCATTCTAAATATGCCTCCTGGATTATACTTATAATAATATTGTAATGGCTTTCATTCTACCGATTGGCACAGTATATCATTATATCATTAGCTGCTATGAGAAAGCAGTTTCAAGTAGGGGGCTGATTCTTAGCGTTAATGTTTTCAAGTAACCCTGTTTGGGGAATTGGGCTGTTTCACAGGTGCTCAGGTGTATTAACCCAGGGTACAATAATATCTTCTGGGTTGCTCATTATGAAGCAAATTCGAAGTACAAAATAATTCAATAATAAGTAGAGTATAAAAACTGGGGCTTTATCATATGAAAGTCCAATAATTTGAGATGTTAACAGATGAGATAAAGGTAAAATTTGTTAAAGGATGCAGCAGTACTTAATATTTATTTTTACTGCTGACGCTGAGATTTTGAAAGAATGTTCATGACCTGGTGATTGACTTGTTGAATCAGTTTGAATTTTTTAAACCATTAAGCTAAACAGAAAATCAATCCATTTCTGTAACTGTTACACCATTTGAAATAATAAGGTAACAAAAAGGTAAAGACCCTTCCTTCCAATATGAAGACATATGCTTCATGAGTGAAATTTTATTGTCAAAACCTTTGAGTTCCTCACGTAGGACCTTTATATGAATTTTACCTTTAGATGTTTATACAAGACATAGCCACCTGTAATTTCTAAGTAACTTGGTAGTCCTGGGCAAAAGAAAGGAATTAAGCATATGTATTAATGGCAGATATGGTTGAAATTTAAAAAAATTCAAACCTTAATAAATACTTTACAAACATTGCCATTTTCTTTTTTTTTAACAAATTACATCAACAATCTGGCAGTTAAGCAGAACCCTATAATAAACTGGGAGGATTTAGGTGGGAGGGAGGAAGAACATTTTCTGAAGTTTTCATTCATTCATTCATTCATTTCTTCATTTATGCTAATTCAAAACCTCCTCAACTAAACCAAAACTCAGACATAGCCTGTACATTGAATGCTTGCTCTCTAGTGTATTCTTTATTTAAAACCTGAAGCTTCACAGCTAAGGTCCTTCATGTTTAAGAAAATTCTCAGTGTGGTGTCAATCACATCCCATTTGTGGGAATGGCCTTAACATTTCAGAGTATAAAGTCTGACCTTTCGAGAACGTCGCATTCAAAAATAAAGTAACACACGCAATGTAACACAGGAACTTTTGTCCTTTAGGCTTAGTATGGAAATGCTAAGTCCCCTTATTCATGTGTAACCACCTTGAAGAGGGTAAGGATCTTGTTTGACATATATCTTTTTTGTCCCATAAGAGCTAAACTCATTACTCTCAGTGTATTAGTTTGAAATACATTTCAGGCAAATAAATGTAGGAACAGAAGTAGTGTTGTAGGTAGGATCTGACACTGCCCTAGAGATACAGAGATCGTCCCCATTTAATGTCTGATGTCCTCTACCTACTCACCTGGCGGCCTTGATTTTGTCACAGGCTTGTTTCATAATATATTAATAGTGCCCGCTTAATGAGATGATGTGATGTTGGTGTGTAATAAGAAACCTTAACATAGTGTCTGTTCTGTGCCAGGCACTGAGCACTTGCATCTATTAAATCATTTAATCCTATAAAAATCCTATGAAAGAGTACTACAGTTTATTCCCCGATAAAAAACCAGAGACACAGAGGGTGAAGAAACATGAATTTACACAGCCAGTAAATGGTAGAGCTGGGACTGAGGAAAATACACATCTCCTGAGGATATTGCAATAAATAAATGACAAAATATATATCATATACTTAGCATTGTCCTGGCACTTTGTAAATATCTAAGAAATGATAATAGCTAAGGTGAAGAATAATAGACTTGCCAACGTTAATCTCAGCAGTAAGAAACTACCTTGCTTCTAGCACTTGAGAAAAATCTAACATGCAGTTTACTTGAGTAGTCAGCTGCAGAGCAGAAGTAGGTGGCTGATCCTTCGTGTTAATGTTTGAGACCAGGGTCTCAGTTGCTTACAGAATTCTTCCTACTGGATATCATATGCTTTCTCTGCTATTATCCAGTATGGCAAATGCTTTTTATATCTCTTTATCCTTACAGTAGTGTCTCTATCAGGCCAAGACTCCTAGTCAGCCTTTTTAATCACTAGACATCACTCTGCAAAGTTTGTGATGGATAAATATATGTGTGTGTGTGTGTGTGTGTGTATAGAGTCTTTTTTTTTTTAAATGGGACATCAGACCAGGATGACAGACCTCCTTATAATATGATTCCCTCTGCCAATAATTTGTTTATGCCTAAATCAGCCCTGCCTCTAAGTGATAAGGAGATAAATGCTGCTTCTTTCATATTCTATCAATGTTATCCTATAATCGGACAGAATCGGATTTTCCCATGCGATGCACAATTCTATTTTTGTCGGGCTGGCTCCGGTACCCATGAAAAGAGAAGGGTAGGCCTGGAGTTTTTGCTTGATCTGGCAAGATGAAGATGTGTGGACTAGGTGGGCATGTGTGGCAGTTTGTTTCTCTTATAAAGTAAAACAGAGTTTGATTTGTTTAGGAGTGTTTGGGTAAATTTATAACACTACACAGGAATATTTATACAGATGTTGTAAGGTAAAAAAAAAAATCAAAGAATTGCTGGATTCTGGCTTTTGCCACATTGTAATGTGTGTGTGTGTGATTTTTTTTTTCAGTGCTATTGCTAACTTCATAAAAGAAAAGTTTTGTTCTTTTTTTTTTTTTTTGATCATCAGCTATTGGACACTTAAAACATTTTTTTTTTTTTACACAAAGGCTGATGAGTTAACTCTTGCATTTAAAGAGGAAAAAAAAAAACATTCTGCCAAAGAGAATGGGGGGACAGTCTCTACATTCCACAATGCATGTCTTTTCCCAGCCAATTTTAATTTATAGAAAACCCAGACACCACCTTAGACTCCTCTGGAATGATCCCTTTTGGCTGAACCTCTTCCTCACGTCTCCGAGCACAGACTTAGAGTTTGGTTCCAAGAGGCAGAATCCTTCTCTGAGAAACCAGATAGATCGATTTAGCCACCCCTCATTTGTAGTCAATGCCACCTTGTGGATTACAAAGGATATTGGTTTTCATCAAACTTCCATTTCAAATTTGGCTTTTTATGGCAAGTACACTTTGGCAATGGATTGCTGTCTTCCTCACCAAAGGATCCTCGCTTATTCAGCAACACCTCACATCTCCACTCACAGTTCATTTATGATTCTGATGAGAGTGTTTTTTCAGGAAACACACATTTCACTTTTTGACCTAGGAGCATCTGTTAGAATTTTTTTTAATACTACTTTGGCATTCTGAAAGTGTTAATGTCTTTCATATCTGTTTAATGCTATTTAGGGATATTTATGATCACCTCTTGGTTACTCAGGGTAAAGTGTGTCGCAATTTTTTTAAAACAGACAGGAAAGCATTCACATGAGGAAACAGATTGCTTTAAACATGTGCTTCCTGTGACAGTAAAAAGAACAAATTAGATTTAACACTGTGTAATGAATGCATAAATGTGTACATTTAAGCTTTTAAAAGCTTTATGTTCAGTTCTGGTCACAACAAAAATTGAGTCACCTGTAAAAATTAAAGGTGTCTCGGGTACACACAGATTCCTGAAATGCCCAGAAATTGAGATCCTCACCTGGTGATGCCTCACTGGAATCATGAAAGGCATGATCTGCTCATACCAGACAGAACAAGAACACACATATCACTTCAGAGGTTAAACCCAGCTAGAGGCCGGTTCTGTACATTTAGCAAAGAAATCAGAGTGTGTTGAGGAACAGACAGGGAGATTTTTACTACCATCTCCCTCCCTCTCTGAGAATCAAAAAAAAAAATTCATTTTTAGAGCCCCAAATATTCCCCTCTTTCCTGAAAGAAAAATAAGAAAATCTGATGTTTACTTACTAGCGCCTACTAAGATTTAATTTCATAAGAAAAGTCTCCTTTTCTTATGTAATTCAGTTTGCACTCCTGTCTGCTGGCTGGCAGGGAGTGACTAGAATATGAGTTAATATTTCCAGTTAGATGCTAGCCTTGAACTGGAGGGCACGAAGCTCTCCCCAGAAGAGCCTCTCTCGCCATTTCTGTCCGAGCCCTGCGGATGGTGCTTTTCCTTCCCCTGTGCTTTCAGAGCCCAGGATCTGTGGCACATTCGCCATCTCTCTGGCCAAAGAAGGCCGAGACAGGGTCCCTCAGGGGAGGGCACAGAGTTTGGGGACATCTGACTCTCTTCTATCGCATACTGAGGTACTAATATCAAAACAGACTGCTTGTCGCTGCACGGTGGGGCAGTGCTTTTTTTGGCTGCCGTGGTCGAAATGAAATGGGCAAGCTGTAGTCCGCTTGGCATCAGCATGGGCTAAGGGAAGCTGGGAGATGAGAGTCAGACTGTGAATGCAAGTAACAGCCAATGGTTAACTTCCTTTTTGTGTGTCACTTGGCAGCGATGAGACGGATGGCGATTTCTTTTTTTTAACGTGGGTGAGAGTTCAGTGCCCTGGGAAGAGGCGTAGACGCCGTCATTGTGCTTCCTCATGCAGTTGACTTGTGTTGATTTCTTGAGGCCACTACAGCTGTTCCAGTGCCAGCTCCAGGAGCTGGATACGTGGCTGTCGGACTTCGGATGAAAAAGGTAATCAGATGAGAGGTGTGATGCACACAAAATCTTGCTGCCGATCACTGGGAAAGCAGATTCTTACAGAAGGTAACAGAGCCAAAGGATAATATATGCACATGCACTCGAGTGGATATTCCCTTATATGCAGACACCCAAAGATATTTTTAAATTACCCCTACTCCATATCCCTCATCTCCCATCAAAGATTCAAATCAGTTTTGGACTGTCTGGAAAACACAGGGCTGAAATAGCCAGATTGAATTCAGATGAAATTACCTTCTGCTTTTTTAGGAGGTTGTTGCTCTTGGGTTAGACGCATTATTTTGTTTGAAGATTCATTTGGAAGAGAGTTTGGGAGCATTTCTAGCCTCCCTCAAGATTTTCCTCCCATTTCTCTGTTTGCAAAAGAGCTGTTCCCCAAAGGCGAAAAGAGCGGGTTGCCATCTTGAGGAGTGAATTGTATGTTTAGTGAACACCAAATGGTCTCAATGTTACCTTAGAATTTTCAATATATCTTGTTTTCAAATACTATTCATTTTCCCTAACCATTTGTGCAAGATATCTGTAAGATGACCAACTTGTGACAACCCTACAAGCAGGGAAAGAGGCTTAGAAATAGAATACCATTTGTCTGGTAATTAGAGTGTATCTCTTAAGAGTTCGAGAGAATTCTGATTAACCTTTCTGTTCCCACATTCTCACATAAAATTAGCACACCTTTTAAATTATTATCCAGTATTTAAACACATATTTTTGAGGCTTCTTAATGCAACAGGTTCTGGAGACACTAAAAGTGTGTTATAGGTTTCTAAAAAACTTCATTTTTCTTACATTTTAAATGTTCTGTTTGTGCAAAATTTCGAGAATCACCATAAGGGCTTCTTTGCATTTTTAATTTAGTAACTAACATATGAATAAATTTGCATATTAATTAGTTGCAGATTAAATCATGCATACATAATTGCCTCCTTACTGTGTTTAATGTTTGTCAAAATCTCCAGCCTGGTTTGATGGATGTCGTATGAAAGATTACAATTTGATGTACCCTTGGAAGTATTTACACCAATAATGCAGGATTCTTAATAGCAGAATTCTCTAGTTATATACAGTTACTAATAAACATGTAAGATAGGTACATGTCCCTTTGACTAAAATTTTTTTCTTTGCACCAAATCATTTACTATTCATAATCATTAATGCATCTCCTAATTATACAGCATATGTCTGTTAACCCTTTCACTGCCGATCTTCAAGTGGTGGCTTCTTTCTTTTCTTGCCCCCAAAAGAAAGCAAATTATTTTATAGTATTCTGAATTACTGCATAGCCTTTTACTTGTTTCTCTACTGTATATGGACACACCTCCTTTGCCATTTAATGTTGTATACAACTGAGAATTACATGTTCACTTTGTATTTTCCAGTTATAAATCACAAAATGACCCATGTACACACACTTTGTAGTTTATGAGGTTTTTGCCTTTTATTAATGCTCAAAAGAATTTAGATATCTCAGATACTTCTTGGCAAAAATGGCAAAAAATATATGTACACACACTCTACTTGGGAAGGCAATTATGGAATAGTAAAATTGTTTTAATTGCATTTTATTCCATTTTGCATATTCTGGTGCATTTAGTATGTTATCAAATTTAGGATAGATGTTTTTTTTTTATACTAGGACTGAGAGCTCTAGTAAAAACTGACTAGAGAATGAATGCTCTTGATTTGGCATAGTTTAAAAAAATACATATGCCAGTAACTTCTTTTTAATTAATTCCTCAGGTATTTAATCTCCTTAAGTTTTATTTTACTCATGTAAAGAGTAGACCAACTGGCATTTTTTTTTTTTTTACTATTTTGATGTCTAAGCTGCTTATCACACTGTATTACCCTGCATTAATGAGTATTCCTACTGTGCAAAATTCTATCAAAAATGATGGTGTGAATGTCATTTTTAATTGGAAGTTTATACAGTCAAATTTATAGTACACAACAAAAAATATGTACGTAGTTCTACTCCAAGCCTTTTTTAGGCTATTGATCTTTTTGCTTTAACTATACATTTTTAATAAATCTGACTTTAAATTTAGTTTGAGAATCTGGATAATTATCACTAAGTTTGTATTAATATGATTGCTGGGGGGAGGGAAACTAAGGCAGAGAAAAGTTATAAAGGCTTTTATTATTAGAGGGATGAATATAGGAATTATCAAGGGTCTATTTTCAGGGATCCCTTTTAAACATGAAACTTTGCTGACCAATTTTGTATGTTCCACAGAAGTCACAATATCTGATTTCTGTGTATTTATTTGTTGAATGCCTCACATTTATATGCCTAGTAAAAAGACAAAGGTTAAAATGAGTCCAAGGGATGAAGAACTGAATTCCTTTATTTGATTCTTACATAGGAGAAATAATACCTTCTCGTTACCTACCTCGAGATTGTTTTTTTCTAATCACGAGTCACAATGAGCTATATATTGATACAGAAAAATACTCTTTTGCAACATGCAATACTATAATAAATTATTTAGCAATGAGAAAAATGAAATGAAAGCTGCAAAACTTATAAAAGGAAGCAGAGGCAGACCCGAAACATCATATTTAGCCACAGCCATTGTGCCTAGGTAATTCAGGGCATATGGTATGTAAATGATGTTTGGAGATCCTTGCCAAATCTGCACATGACGGGATAAATGAAGGACAGGTTTCCCTGGGTCTAAGTCCTGCCATTGTGGCCGTCACACTCTGCTCGAATGTGTTTGTTCTGTTCTTGTCTTTCAGCAAGAGCATCACACAGCATTCAATGGCCAAATCTGGACCTCAGCCGGCTACTAAGACATTATTTTTAACTCCTAAGAATTGATTTTATAATTAAATTAAAAATATAGTACCACTTTGCCAAATCTTCCTCTTGCTCCCACATTTGTAAAGTAAATCTGAATAATTCATCAGTACATATTTGGATATTAATCCACTCAAATGGAGAACTGTGACAATGGAAATTGGGTGCCCTCTTAACCACTGGAGAAAGGTGTCATTGTGTAGTGACTTTTCTATAAGTAAGATTAAGATATTTTCTAGAATAGGCAGTGAATTATTTTGAACAATTAACAATTTTACTTCCATGTTACCCACTCATAATTTATGCATTCAACTTGAAAACTCAAATTACTGCATCAGTCATTTTATTTTTGAATTATTGTTTTTAAGTATATGCTCTCACTTCTAGAAAGGTGAAAGCACTACCCTTTTCTTCCATTTAAAATTCATTTTAAGTAGTTTAGGGTGCTACTTTGTGCTACTTCCTTTTTTCTGGAAGGAGTTTCTTTTCTAAGTGGGGTGTCTTAGTCCATAGTTTTTAATAATTTCAATTAAGGTCCATTTTGATTTTATTTTGAAGCTGTTAATTGGAGGTTTTGATTTAGAAATAATAGCATATCCTTTTCATTTGTGATAATTCATCAAAATATACCTAAGTTGGCCCTTTCCTGTGAAGACTCAATCGTGAAACAAGATTTGTTACTGATAAAAAGTTATTTCAGGGTATCTTGAAGTATGTGGAAAATGATTTTTAGGATGTTTAAATATTTTTAATATCAATAATGCTTTTACTAAATCAAATTGTTGTTTTTGTTTTGAAAAGCATGCTTTTCATATTATTTCATTCAAAATACAAGTTTAGGTTCTGTCTCTATTGCTATTTCATTAGCCAAATATAGAGGGCTTTCTCTTCACTGTAAGAAAATGGAATTATGCTCAGTCCTCGTGCATTGCTATTGTAAAATCAAGGGAGATACTGTTGAGATAAATATAAATAATACTACTTGACACCCCTTCTGCTTGAAAGTCACACAAGTGCTCCTGGTTCCAGAGGAAAAATTATCATAAAATTATCATGGAGCCTGCAGTTTGTGAACCCAGGGTAAAAGTTTTGTGCTGGTTATTCTGTGACCATCCCTTGGTTCATTGAAACTACTTTGCACAGCTGTGCTTCCAGCTCAGTAACAGAGAGTAACAATTTTCCTATTCACCAAAAATAATGCTCAGTCAACTTTCCAACTTTATTGGGAACTTGAAAACAAGAGAAAAAGATAGTGGCTGTTGAGATTACAGAGTTCAGATTAAATGTAGAGTAGGGCGGTGTGGCCCAATGTGCTCACTGCACACAGGCACTGTGGATGTCATCCTGGTGTCATTGAAAACGTGTGCCAGGGTTTTTTATTTTAATATCAGTCACTGGACTACATTTAAAATGAAGCACCTGCACTTTATTTAAAACAACAACAACAACAACATAACTGAAAGTATATTGAAAACTGTGGAGGTAAGTTGAGGTTGTTTTTGTTAGGTTTCTTTTTCTTTTTTCTCTTTTTTCCTTTTTGGGTTGATGCAAGCAAGGGTCATCCATAGATAATAAAGATAAAATATCTCCAGTATCCTAACAGTCTGCTTTTATACGCTGTATGACTCAAAATGACTTAGCAGTTTTAAAATTCTTTAGAAAGAAAAGAGTATAAAGAGAGAGATAAGTGAAATTTGCATCTCTACAGACAACTGCAAAGCAAATTTGAGATTCTGGTAATTTGCTCACAAACATGAAAATTGGGAATTTTAAAGCAAACCCGGACAAATCCTTAATGATTACATTGCTACCAGGTGTCTCTACGATGATATCAGTAGGTTAGGAAACTTTGAGAAAAGATATAAACAACTAAAATGATAACTTGTTATAGTATATGCTTTCAGACAAAATTTCTTCTTAGTTAAGGATATTGATAGTGTATTAAGTGCTTGTATGTACTTGGTAAAGTTAGGTAGAACTGATGCATCAAGCTTGTTTCATAAAAGACATGGCTTCTCTGTATCCAGATCTTACAGAAAACCTTACAAAATGTTAGTGACATTCTCTTAGAATTCCAGACAACAAAATTCCATTCACTAAATATATAAATCACAGAGGTAACTGGAAACAGAATAAAATTTCTGACATAAAGTCAAAAGGGGTCCATAGCTCCCCAAACCCTGATATTAATATTAGCCAGAAGTTTTGGGGAACTGTTGATGATCTTATAACATCATACACCCACTTAGCACCAAATCAAGTTCCTAGATGTTGTCCAGAAGTAGACCAGATGTCCTGCCATTATAAAGATGTGTACAAAGATATTTATGGCTTCAAAAGCAAGAATTCATTTTATGATGCTTCATAGGGGCCGAGCACCACTAATCTACCTGTGGGTTAATAAACACAGAGATTTTGAATTTTAAAAGTCCATCGTTGATATAATTGTGCTATGATAGCATTATAATACGAAGATGAAATCAGTCAAAAGGCTTACTGCAATTGTTGGCAAGTTTCTTTGTTATCAGCATATTTTTGCTAACAATCAGGCAAAATAGCATTTTTCTTTAAGTTTGTTTGTTTGTTTGTTGTTGTTTTTTTTTTTTTTTTTTTTTGGCGGTGCCTAAAATGTAGTTAGATGGCTGTGTTGGAAAAGACAACAACAAAACGTGAAATAAGCAGAAATGCCCTAGAAAGCACCTGCCTCTTTTATTTTGTTTCCCTTCACATCATTAAGAAATAATGTCTAGCCATAGGGGAAGATGTTGGCCCCCTAAGAAAATGCTTATAAAATTGAATTTCTAAGTAGAATATAGATTAAATAAGTAGGGATGACCTGCCAAGAAAAATGAAAGACTACATGAAACAAACAGGAGTCTGCATCACACATACTAAGTGGCATAACAGTGTCACCTCTCAAAAAGTGGCAATGCATGTATCCATTTTTATATCTTTGACATATTGCTGGCATTCCTATTTATTCCATTGAGAAAATAGCCACACTGTACAAGAGAAAGGAAGATAAAGTAGATCCTCCAAGCCCTTTTCTAAGAAATACATGTATAAATGAATATGTTCTCCACCAGCCCAGCAAATTGAACTTGGTCCATCCTTAATCTTCTTTAGTTTATAATCCAGGTAAGAAAAAGGTCAGGTTCATGAAATCAAAAATAATAATAATAGAACATTTGAAAACTACAGAAACAATTCATTATAACTGTGTGTGTTTTATGAGTATGAAGTAGGTATAGTTCATTTGAAATTTTTTGTCTAATAATATGCTTTTTTCTTTCTGTGAAGACTTGGCTTATTCTCAAATGGAAGTTGCAGCTGGCTATAATGTGTTTTTCTGACAACTCTGGACTTGATTTCTATCATTGTGGAAAGGAAGGAAATAAATCTCTTTTTGTTCCTCATTCACTCAATGAGCAAAATGTGATTGAGTTCCTATTATGTACATATTCCATTGTTACAGGGAGGGGCATAAGAGTTAAATCAGAATCTCCTTAGATATTTATAGTATTTGAAGGCAATAATAAAGTAGGTGCATGATTTATTTAACAGCAATTCATGGCATTATTTTTGTTGGAGATTCCTTTATTCTAGAATGGTCATATCTGGAAATGATCAGAGGACTTGATTCTGCATCCCTGAGAGTGGCAGGTCTAGCATGATTGTGACAATGAACTTCTGTCTAGCAGCTTCTGTGTATGTCTTCCCTGTAGTGGAGTTCCTGCTTGCTTAACTACAAATACAACTTCTGATTGTCTGTATTTTCAGAGATTGGCTGTCCAGAAATATCTCATTATAATAAAAACATTAATCACACAATTTCATAGTTGAAAAAATGTTATTTTAAAAGAAAAAAAAATTATCACTTTTTTGTTTGAAACATACTCATTCATAAGGAAACTGAGATTTACACAAAGCGAGAACTTTCCCAGGTTGAGAGATCTAGTTAGAAATTAAGCCAGAACTTAAACCAACATTTAGGTTCCTGGCCTCCAGATTATACTGCTTATCTGTTAAGACCAGGAGAACAAGTAGTGGGGAGGGAGGTCTCATCCTCACACATTTGGTTGGAAAATCAGAAACTTCAGCTCTTTTGAAAGTCATTAAAAAGAAAAAAATACTTTAAACTTGTTTATCTTTGATAATAATCACAAAATAAATATAGTCATTTGTTTAACGCTTGTACCAGTAATGACTCAATACAGAAATGTTTAACTCTGAGAAATTCTGTGGGTGCAGCCATTTATATTACTTTAATCATATTTTATTGCATAAAGCATGAAAAATTGATCAGTTAAAGATCAACATTGCTGATAAGTTGAAAGGACACCATCTATAGTAAGAAATGGATATAACTTGAGGAATTCTTGGTCTGTCGTGGTTTTTGAGCCTTCTCCTTACACGCAACACTTTTCAGAATCATGCCCTAAGTAGGTAGGTACTTGAACTCCATAAAGAAAATGATTTGCAGGCTCCGAACAGATGTTCCAGAATGTCACATTCTGTGGTAAAGGAAATATCCAAATAGGGGTAAAGATGGGAGACTTGACCTGTTTGGGATTTTGACTCATTATGATGAATTTTTATGTTCAAAATGCATTTAATAATTGTGTTTAAAGAAGGCAAAATGCTGATGATTTGGGAAGCCGATAGCCTTGTAAAATACAAAGCATCATAATTTGAGATTTTGACACTATTCACAATAATACTAGTTGATGGCTATGAAGACATCCTCTAAAATCAATTTTTGCCCAACTGTACATGAGAGGAAGTACAATCATGACTGCCATATGACTTTTTGTCACTTCTCTCCTTTACCTGATTTGGTTGGCCTAGTGTGAGAGCCCAAAACTTACCAATTCAAATTTTTGTTTAGCAATTCTGATGTAAATACTATTTACATTCAGTGGAAGCTTATGAGTTTGTTTTAGTTTCACTTATTACAAGCCCAGAATTTTCCTTAATTGCACATTATCTTTTTCAAAACAATTTCTTTTGGCTTACTCATGGGATTCACTGTAAGCACTTACCTCTTAATGAATGATGATGCAAACATATCTCACCTGTCCATGGCATCGCTGTTTGTGTGGCTACTTATTTATATACTTGGGATTAATCGAATGAAGAGACATATTTTTTTTAAATCCAAGTAGTTATAATTGAAGGTCATTTTGAGTTAAAGACCACATTTAGTTCAGGAATGGACTAATGGCCTGTTTAAGCTGGAGGCTATTAATTGACCTTGAGGGAACTTAAATCTGCTCTTCTTTGCTCCTTGAAATATCACCAGTTCTTGCTCAAAGTGGTTGGTTTCCAATTACACAAAAAGAATATTTCGAGCAGAAACTTTATAAAACAGAAATTTAATATACACCCCTATATAATGATGCCCAAAGGTTGCATGGTGTATGGTCATTCAGTTTCATTTTAAAACTTTTTTTGATTCTTTTTATCTACTCTTTTTTTATTCTGAGTATTTATCAGAGGCAATCATTAAAGTATTTAAGAATTGTTTGTTCTCTACCCAGAAATTTATTGTTCTACATGCTCAAAGATGTCAAACAATTACATGTTATCAACAGTTAGAAACCTCAGGAAATTGTTAGAATTCCCATGGGGGGGTAGGAGGGGGGGTTGCTTAACAAACTCTTGACAATTCTTCTATCTAAAATGAAAATTATTTTCATTGTGATGTCACATTTTCCTTTGCTCATTGCGTAATATATTGGGAAGCCCAATATTTGCAGTTTTAAAAAAGTGTACATCCTGTGCCCAGATTCCAGTCTGTCTCATCAATCCATTTTGTCAAAATGTCTCAAATGGGATCCTTCATACAGACAAACAAATATACCCAGGATATCCCCTTTAACTTTTCGGGAATTCATTTTTACACATGCATCAATTTGATGGAAAAAACAGTTGTCATCTTATTTCGTTTGATTCAGGTGATTGTGGCCAGCCTGCTCGCTCTCCTCATCTAGGAAGTGCAGCAATCTGAGTCAACTTCCTCCATCTCTGTTTTTTTATATTGTCCAGTGCTATGCTTCCTCATTGTACCAAAATAGAAATGGTTTGTTATTGTATCAAACTTGGAGACAGGCTATGGATTACACTGAGTTAGGATAAAGGATTTAAAAAAATAAATAAATTCCATTTGTCCCGGGGGGTTGTAGGGGAAGATTGATGTCCTGGGGAAAATAAAAAAGGGTAATGAAGTCCTATATTTTCCATAAGTGCCAGTTGCACTCCCTTTTCCTAATTTCATTTAATATTGGAGAGATTTGGTGGTAGAATAATTTCAAGACTTTTGCAATTACATGTCTTTGCATGAAATTGAGGAAGAAAGAAGTAAGCTTCAGTGTGAGGTAAGCACACAGTTTCCATTGAAATTAAACATAAAATTCTAGATGTTCTGATTTTACAACTTAGTATTTCATGTTACCATATCACACATGCCGTTAGATATCTCTTCCTCAGTCTGTAGAGTAATGCAAGTTTATATCTCTGGATTTTGGGATTTAAAAGGAGATGTGGTATTCATGTGCATACTGACATGATCATTCTTTTCAATAGAAATGAGAAAGTATGTAGATAGGTAGGAAGATGACTCTAACCAGATCTAACTGGATAAAAATATTTGGGAACCTAGTTTTTTTAATCTATTTTACATGTTACTCTATGTCACCAAAACAATATATATCTTTGTGAATTTTTATAATAGCTTATAAATCAAAACAATAAACCTCCTCTTTCTTCTGAGGAGAATTATTGCCACAGGAAGAAATCAGATATTTTTGGAACAAAAGTCTGGTTTAAAAAAAAAAAATTGGGCCTCCCTGGTGGCGCAGGGGTTAAGACGCAAACTATGAAGCAATCCGCAGCCACTGCAGCACGAGTTCAATTCCCAGCCAGCCAGGGAGAAACCCCCATGGTGAGACAGACCTCTCCTGTCTCTCCCACTGCTCCCCTCAGCAGTGTACTTCAGTCCGTCTACCTGTTCTGTTCCCTGCTCTGTCTCTGGTAAATCCTCTCACCCCACCTCATCTCTGGTCTATACCCCAATTCTTGTATAAAAATAAATTAAAAAAAAAATAGCCCACATTGCTTACTTTAGTAATCAGTGTAAATCACATTATAATCAAATGACTACACGCTACCTGACCAGCCAGGAAGAGAATAAGTATTTGAGCATGGTTGAGTCATTTGGATGTCTACAAATGAACCCAAACCATATAAAAATATCCAAGTCAAGATAACATAGGAAGTCACTGATAAAGCCACAAATAGAAATTAGATTTCACAGTCTGTTGCTGATATTTTGATACTTTTCTGTGATAAAAGCATCCTCTAAACTTAAGCTTGTCTATATTTGAACCACACAAAGGCTTAAAACTACTGTACTTGTCCATATCTAAATGGTGCCAAGAGAGCATACCCCCAAGAAGATTGGGGTGACTAGTCCTTTATCTCAAGTCCTCATGCGATTTGGATTTACTTCAGATAAATGTGTTGTATTTATCTGATAAACATATTTGAGATAAGTGGTTTTTTCCCTGATAAATGTGTATTTTTGAAAAGAGTTAAAGATAATTAGGATTTCAATTGTGGAAAGTCCTTTTTTAAAGTAAAAAGCTTAACTCGCATTTTAAGAGAGCATAGTTATTTTACATTCTAAAGATCTCAATACAAAGAAATTCAGGAATGAACATACAGAAAGTCTGTGCATAATCACTACTAGATTGTGGTCACCAGATTGTTTTACCATGTGTATGTCTGTATGTTTGTGTGTTCCCTTTTAATAATTGTATCTTCTGTGAAACTGTATTCATACCTATGGATTTTTGCCATTGCAATTAAGGTTGGATATTAAACATGAATCCCTCCTTAGGTATAAACTGTCACCATTTATTAAAAAGTATTGAATATAACCATCCATGTATATGCACTTGCAGATCTTTTAGCTTCAGAATTAAATAACTTGTTTATAGTGACTCCTACTGGAGAGTAAAAAAATCCAACTGTTTAGCTTCTAAATAAATTAAACTCAATAATACCTCCTGTTTCCTATGGATAAGGGTAGCCTGCATTGTCTGCTCTCCCTAACTTAACAAAACTTACTATTCATATATGTTTAAATATGAGAACATAGGTCCTGATATAAGAGCACAAACAGGTACTGCATATTTAAGTATCAACTGTACATACATATTCCTCATGCTAATAATAGTGGGGAATACAAAAAGGTTGTTATCTGATACCTTTGCTTAGTAGTGATGAGTTTTGCATGATCCTATATTTTCATAATTGTTTTCCATTTCACTAGATTTCTGTTAAGTCTATTTTGGGTGAGGTGGTTTTTCCATGGCTCTTTAAAGCACTCTTGCATAGAAATAAACAGCAGAGGAGAGACAAGAAAACACACCATCATTTATAACAAGCCGCTGATGTGCTGAACGAGATGTCCTCTCATTTGGCTTCTAAAGAAGTGCTGTGTTAAGATAGAAAAAGTGAATTCAAACTTGGAATATGACTTAGCCACCATCTCCTGCAGCAGAGTGGCAAAGTTGCCATTCTTATACAGGTATATATGCTCCTCAATGTGAGCCCCTGGGATTTCATAACTTTGTTCCTATCCTGATATTACTGTCTTAGTAGCTTTGTGATCTATGAAATGTCATCTAAGACTCTTTGAGCCTTATTTCTCTATCTTTAAAGTAGGAATAATATCCATCACAGCGAACTGGTATGAAGATTAAACAGGTGTAGGCAATTATATGTTCTTTATATTATAATATCACTATACATTTATTAATTACTGTATGATTACCAAATTTTATTGATGGAGTATTTATCTAAGGTTATTTAATTTATCTGTCTGTGGTTATTTTACTTATAGGCTTGCTTGTTCCCATTATGTTATGTAATCATTGTGTATTGATGAATATCACTGTTTTCCTTGGGGTATAATGTTTAGCTAATTCAACTGAGCTAGACAAAAGAGGAACAGCATTGTAGAAGAAAGCAAGTGTTACATTAAAAAAAGAAAAACTCTTTAGGTGTTCAATGATTTAAACAGTAATGTGGAGTTGTTCAAGTTCTACCAAGTTATATCCTGGGAGAAAAATGGTATTCTCCCATATGTCTGCCATTCATTCATCAACTCATATTTATAGAGCCTTATTCTGAGCAATGTGTAGGATCCTCTGTGTGTGTTGTGTGTGTGTTTCTCTGGGTTTGTTTAGACTCTGTAGTAGCCATATATTGTTGCAGTCATTCAAAAAAAAAAAGGTAGAATTTAATTTAATGAGATCTGTGATGGGAAGTGAATAGTTCCTTACACTGTTATGGTTTGTTTCCTGATTGTTTGATATATGTATGACTGCCTCTGCTTCATAATTAAAACTTTAGTATTTAGTCCTATTTTCCATTCTATTTAAGAGCACAGATTCTATCTCCTCAGCATGTGGTCAGGACTCTGGAGGCAGGAAAGAATGTCATACATGTCTCTGAATTCTTCCAGGATGGGACTTAACCCAAAGTAGGAAATCATTAAATAATTGTTTTTGCAATGATTGAGTCAATACACAAATCCAAGAGTCTCAGTTTTACTTGTTTTTAATGCAACAATTCATTCATTCATTCAGCAAGTTTTTATTGAATGTCTCTACCTGTAGGTGATAGTATCTACATACGTTATGATTTTGGATCAAATATTCCCCAAATTTCTTATGGCGACCCTAAATGTGTGTCCCCAGTTCTGCTTCATTTTAAATGTATCTAACAAGGACTTTCTGGAAATCACAAAAGTATTGTGAACTTTAGATTGTAGAAGAAGGTGAGAGTTAAGTGTGTGTGTGTGTGTGTGTGTGTGTTTTTAAGTGATTGGCACTTCTGCATAATAGTTTTATTGGTACAGGTTTTTCCCCTAAAGGTGGCAAATAAAACACCTGGTCACACTCCTACCCCAGTGTCTGCAGAGGAGTTTGTAGTTCTCCTCAGAGCGAGTGATGGGTTACTAATTTGTGTAGCTAACTTCCATTCTCTATCTTTTCAATGATAAGAAGAGCCTTTGCGTAGCTACTGTTAGGTAACTTACCCAATTACACAGTGCTTAAACAAACAACAGACCAAGTCACAGCCCCTTAAAGATTGACTGCTCTGATTAAGACTTCTTTTAAAATTATTATGAAACACATGGATTTATGCATATAGCTTCAGTTGCTCTTATA